>NC_044277.2:85651912-85964851 GCF_004027225.2 Strigops habroptila
CTGCTGAATGCACTGCATGCTAGGAAACACCAAGAAATTCCATCACCCACTTCGCACTGCTCGTTTTGTTACATAATTCATGGATTGTTTTCCTTTTGCTGTGGGGATTGCATCAAAAAACACAATACCTGTTAAAAATGAAAACAAACCTCCCAAAACTATCGGTTGTGATTGATTATAGCAAAAGCAATTCTGACTGCGATTGAGTGGGAAGGCAGTGTCTGTTACTGGTCTG
Organism: Strigops habroptila; assembly: GCF_004027225.2. Lineage (NCBI taxonomy): Eukaryota > Metazoa > Chordata > Aves > Psittaciformes > Psittacidae > Strigops > Strigops habroptila. The sequence continues at coordinate 85,652,148 of NC_044277.2, forward strand.
AGCAAGATGGCATGGATAACATGCCACTGGTTTTTCTGCGGCACCTCAGGCCCATCATGGGACAATTCATCCCTCCTTATTATCACCTCTGGACATTCAGACCTACCAAACTCAAAAATCCCCTTGCAGAACTTGCCAGCTCTTATGCTTGAGAAGTATCCAGTGGTTTCTGTGAAGAGCATATTGTCAAAGCTGCTAGATTTTTTTTTTTAAAGCTTTTTTAACCTTTTTTCTTTCACAGATGTTTAATCCTTCCAGCTAGGAGAATTTATTTGTGATAGTGCAATGGTATGAGAAGTAGAGAAGCAATGCGGTTTCATCTTATGTAAGGCAAAATCCTGTTCCATCTCTTTATTACTACATTAGCCTTTCCTCCATGCCAGTGCTGCAGATGGCTTGAGAAGAAGAGGAGGGGAAGAAAAGGGAAGAAGAAAAAGCCAATTGGTGGCCTTAACAAACTGCTACTCAAAGCACCAAAAGCCAGATCCTGCTGTCACTGAGCTCAGGAGGAGTTTCCCACTGGCTTCACTGGGGTGAAGCATCCGGGCGAGGAGCTCTCTATTGCACAGGGACAGACAGTCCTGGTCCTGCCAATGCAAGGGGCTGCCTGCTGCTATACTGCCTGAGCAGTCATGAATTATGAGGTTTCCCTCCCCAGCTGCAAGGCAATGACTTTTTAAAAGACTTTTTGAAAAGGACAGACAGCAGCATTTGAAGTGATGTGGACAAAATTCCCTGCTGGCACAGTGCTTCTTGAGAAATGGTAAATGCTCCACAAAAAATGGCACATGTATTGAGGCTTCTGAGGCATCTCTCGGGTCAGGAGTTTATTGGCCTGGTTACTTCCAAGTCTCCACAGCACTGGCAGCAGCATATTACTAACAGCAGTCCCAGGACACAGCTTCAGTGATGTTGTTCCCTATCCACCTAAGCTCCAGCCTGAAACCTAGACCAAGATCCATTTAATGTGTAATGTATCCCAATATATTAGAGAAAGCAGTGTCTAGATATTCCAGTGATCGTATGTTTGGTATAGGTGTGCATTTCCACATCAGACAGTCAGATAAAGTCCTCTCTACTAAGGACCTGGGCAGCTTCAATGACTGGTGATTAATTTTTTGCAAGGCGATTGATGATCATATGATGTTGCTGGAGAAGCAGCAGTACAAGCTGTCCTCATTAGGGGAAAAAAATAAATGACAGGGACAGGGAACTCAAGAACATCATTATTGCTGCCCAAGGCTCACTTGGGAACCCATGTTACAAGGGCTGCTCCAGCTCTGCTTGGGACCAATTCTTTCCTCTTCCCTCAAAGGTCCTCTTGAACCAAGTTCCCATAATTTTGATGCTTGCCAGAAGTCTAGAGGATCCTCTTGAGAACTCTCAATCTATAAATTTACACTTTAAAATGCTAGCTCACATTTCCAGAGCACAGAGGCCATTCAGGGAAGGTCTGTAAGGCAGAACAGGGTGTTCCAGCATGGAAAAATGATAGAGTGGCACAGAAGCAGCAGAGTGTCACCTCTGTCTTCAGTTTATGAAGGCACAAAGCAGCTACAGTGCACAGGATTGACAAGCGTAGGTGCCTCCAGTGCCATGGGATGAGGTGTCACTAACAACACAAGCAAAGGAACTGATGTTATACCTGCAGAACTGAGCACAGCACACACTTTAATGAAGCTCCTCAGAGCTTGAGGGAGCAGGGGTTGTCCACCTCCAACATTATCTTCCAGCTGCATTTTTTGGCTTCCTGTCACCCCTCTACATAGATAGGACTTTAAAGTACAAAACGTCAGTACAAAGGATGAAAATCTGAGCCTAACTTCCCACTGGACAGAACACCACATGTCAGCATGGTCTCATGTAGTCTAAGTCTGCAAGTCCTAAATCTCATCATAGAATTCCAGGTGGAAGGGACCCCAAGGATCATCTGATCCAACCTTTCCTGGCAAAAGCAAAGTCTAGACAAGATGCCGCAGCACCCTGTCCAGCTGAACCTTAGAAGTGTCCAGTGTTGGGGAATCCACCACTTCCCTTGGGAAATGGTTCCAGTGGCTGATTGTTCTCATTGAGAAAAATTTTCCTCTTGTGTTTCAGTCAGAATCTCCCTGGGAGTAACTTGTGCCCATTACTCCTGTTTTTCCCATGGAATTCTTTCTAAAAAGGGAGTCTTCACCTTCATTGTAGCCACCCTTTAACTACTGGAACATGGTGGTAAGGTCTCCCCTGAGCCTTCTTTTCTCAAGGCTGAACAAACCCAGCTCTCTCAGCCTCTCCTCACAGGGAAGGCTTCCCAGTCCTTTAATCATCTTTGTGACCCTTCTCTGGACCTTCCCCAGCCTGTCCACATCTTTTTTGCATAGTGGGGACCAAAACTGAACACAGTATTGCAGGTGTGGCATGAGAAGAGCTGAGTAGGGTGGGATAATGACTTCTTTATCTCTGCTGGTGATGCCTTTGTTGATGCAACCCAGCATCCTGTTGGCTTTCTTCACCACAGCAGCCCATTGTTCACTCATATTGAGCTTGTTGTCCAGCAGGACCCCCAGGTCCTTTTCCACAGAATTGCTCCCCAACCAGATAGATCCCAGCCTTTGCTGCATTCTTGGATTGTGTTTTCCCAGGTGTAAGACCTTACACTCGTCCTTGTTGAACTTCATAAGGTTCTTGTTATTCCTCTTACAGCCTACCCAGGTCATCCTGCAGGGTGACACTCCCTTCCAAAGTGTCCACTTACTGCTCAGTTTGGAATCACTGGTAAACTTGGTCAGGGTACGCTTGATCCCATCTTCCAGATCACTTATGAATATACTAAACAGCGTTGGGCTCAATCTTCTCTACTGATGCATTCATGCTCTCTCCTCATATTCCTGCTCCTCGCTACAAGTGTTACAACAGTGCTGTAACCATGGCACTGCCAAGTACAGTTCATTAGCAGCCAGTTTGTCTATACACTCTGGTCTAAAACCATCAGCTTGGTTAGGCATTGTGTTTTCATTTTTTGAATTATTTTTTTCTTTTTGGTGCATGAAGTTACAGTGGTCAATGTAATTCTCAAAGAAGAGTCCTTTTCCTTTCATCTCTCTGTTTACACACAGTATTAGCTATCTTTTCTGCCCTCTCAGAAAATCCAGAACAAAAGCTTAACTCTAGCTCACTATATCTTTCTCAGGAAACTTACACAGTTTCTGAAAGTTCCTCCTAATTTTCCTTACAGCTCCCACAGGTGCTGCTATTTGCTTGTAGAGCTTTTCCCTCATGCCCTTTGTGATAAAGCAGCAGGAAACCAACAGAACAAGATCAAAGCCTTGCTTAGCTTTCCTCTAAAAACATGATGCTTTTCTCTTACCTTCACTGAGCCAGGCCACCACAAACCCCATTGAGATCAGGTTATCTGTTATGACTGTTCACCTTCAGGCTTTTAACAAGCATGCATCATGATTGTCCAACACACCAACAGTGACAGAAACTGAGAATCATTGGTGCAAAGCTCTAGAAGACTGTAGGAAAAAGAGAAATTTGATGACAACCCAAAGTCACACAATGACTGTGAGCTTTTCTTTTTCATACAGTTTCTGTGTTACTTTCAAAGACTATCACAGCGGACGTCTCCATAAGTCAAATAGCTGTCATGTTTATTGTTCAAGCTATCAGATGCCAGGAGGATTTTAAACACACCACCCTGCTGCACGTTCTTTTGAAACCTTAAGATTAGGCTGTACTCTATCAGTAGTCTTGTTCAAATACATAAATTACCCCTCTCTAGAATGTGATGTTCGTAAAAATCTTCCCACATCTAATTATTACTGACAGGTGGAAGGGAACATATATCATAACAGAGATCTTCCTTTTTCTGGCTGCTGACTTCCCTCCAGGAATGACTTTGCATCTGCAGGGCCTGATAAAAATCATCCCTGAAATGTGAAGCTCCTGTTTCCTAAACTGCAACAACATGAGACAGACCAAGAATATCGATCACCCGCCTTTGAAGGGTGGCTAAAAAGTAAAACTGCCCAAAGCATCATTGACTTCTGAATGTCAAAATGTGCATTAAAGTCTTATCTTAGGATTGCACTCGATGTTAAAGCTTCCCCTCCAGGTCTTCGGGCTAATCCTCTCCCAAACAGAACATGTTCAATATTAGCAATCAGCTAATCAGTTCAGTGTTACAATTGGCTCCCAGTTGCCTGGGGTACTCCAGTAAACCATGCCATGGCTCTGTGCTCAGCTCAGCCGGAGCTGGACAAGGTCCTTAACTTAGCCCTGGCCTCGCTCTGCGCACTCAGACCTGGAGGCACCCAAGCTGAAGAGCCCTCTGGGAAGCCAGGACATGCCATGTGTTGAAGCACAGAGCCTATGGGATCATGCACAGGCAGGCAATCCTTATCGCTGTGCAGGTTTTACTCTAGGTGGTTGGAAGCACAACTCTATTTGTTACATTTCCCAGGAGAAAATGGCCTTTACTCACAATTTTATAGTCAAATATTTCCTTCGGGCACCGTCTTCGTAGGTTCTGTTGAAATGGGGTTTCTAGTGTCTCATCCTGTCCCTTCTCAAACAAATGTACTCCTTAACCGCAATTGAGCGCTATGCACAGAAGCTCCTACTTATTTAATTGCAGCTGCTTGCATAACATATCCACTGCCCGTCTGTCCTCCCTCTTCTCCCAACACACACGGGTGGAAATTCTCTTGGTCAGAGGTTCACAGGACTTCATGAAACATGAAATTAGAGTATGGCTTGTTTAAAACAACGACTAATGCCTTTCTTCTGTTTCCCACAAAGCATTCTTGTAACCAAAGCCACAAAAAGGAGGTATTTTTAAACGAGTGGATTGATTCACTGATTACTGTTTCTTCCTCCCCATTATTGTTTCCCATCAGAGCTGGCAAATTACTCTCAGAGCACTCACCGAACCATGCTCTCCTTACTCTTACCTCTGCTATTTCTGCAGCCCAGCCCTCACATGAGTTATTTTACCTAGGTAAAACATCTTAGTTTCTAACCACCTTAATATACATGCTTCAAATTGAAAGTGAATAAAAGTGTTTAATTTTGTTGAACAAATGAGCAGCACAGAGTTCAGCAACTGTCTTCAGTCTTGAAGGGAGGGAGGGAGGCCTGAAGGGACTAAAACAATGCTAACCACCCAGCCTAGTGCTGGAGGCAGCCATGGGTCATGGAGACCTTGGCCATTAGTGGGAAGACAGAGGCTTCTCAGATACACAGTTTACATCTACTCTGGCTGGAAATTAAAGGGAGTTTTTCTTTTTAACTGAGGTGCCCACAACAGGCACTACAAGTTCCCCAACCCTGCTTGAAGTTCAGTGTGTTCTGAGGCGCTGAGGCTCCCAAATTCTCAAACTGAGGAACGGAGGGTCAGTCCCCACACACTAACCTTCCCCCAGCGGTGGGGGTGAGAAGTGACACTGACTGCATTTCACCCAAGTGCAATGCATTCAGAGAAAAACAGCGAAGTCCAGGGGGAGTCCCTTCCTCTGCTGCCTGGAGTTTCCAAGCTGTCTTTGGAAATGAATCAAATTCATGTCTTCCATGAAACAGTCCAAAAGTAGCAGCAGCAGCTTGGGCAAGGAGGCACTAATTTTGTTGCTCCTCCAGTTCTCATCTGCCAGAGCAGCTTTTATTAGATGCATTCCCCATGTGCACTTGCTTTCCAGCACAACCCTAGGAGAAAATCAGGACATGACTTTTTCTATTGTAAACATATATCCAAAGTATAGGAAACAGCAGAGATTCCCTTTCTCTTTTTTTGCCTGAAGACTTTTTCCTGGAGTGCATGGAACATATCTGAGCACATGTATCACCAGCTCATAGAGTGTTGCCTTTAGGTATTCCATGCTTTAATTTTTTCCATATGCTATTCCTCCTCCGCTTGCCTCCCCCAGCATTCTTGATGTCACAGGCATGTTACATATTCCCACCATTTAATTTTTACCCAAGATTTTATGCTCTACAGATGCACCTGTGGGATGAATTTGTCTAGGGCAGTCACAACCAGAATTGCTCTGGACCTCCTCCGTTTCACTCCATCTTTTTCCATATGGAAATGACAACATCTGCATTTGATGTAATTCACGTTGAAATACAACCAGTACCTGGGGAATCAGATCTTGATATTTCCCTCTTCCCATCAACACCCAACCACCATCCTATGCAGCACTTGCAGGTGGGACTCAGGTGTTGAGAATAAGCAAGAAGCCACCACAGCTTCTTGCCTTACTTCAGAATCTCCCTGTTACAAAGGTTTATCAACACCCCTCAGATGGAGGGCAGATACTTCATTGAACAATACACAACCAACACTGACAGTGCTTTCCATCGGGGGCTTTGCAGAACTCTAACTGCGAAAGTCTTAACACTTTTTTCCCAGTTTATTGGGAAAATGAAGCAAACCAGAACTGAAGCAATTTGCTGAGTCACGCAGCGAGTTGCAGATTTGGGAGCAGAATCCCAAATGCTTCTCAGTCCAGCATTTTATGGATTGGACAAAGGTGGCAGACTAGATGGCCTTCTTGATAAGCTAAAGCCACAAGACTTTTGCATCAAAAAAAGACTACTGAACTTCCTAGCCTGTCCTACTGCACTGCAGGTGCTCTTGTAACCCTTTCTACACCATTTTGGAAATTTATGTGCATATCAGGGATATATAATTTTAAGGCAGAAAATACCAGATAGAAATATGCAAGATCTCACAAGACCAACATTTCCTCCAGTACAGTCAACTTGATGCAAGATGACCACCCTGGGGAAACAAAGGTCAGCTTTAAGCATGACAGAAGGCCCATCTCAGTCCCTTGAAAAGAAAATATGGGTAAGGAAGAGCAGGAGTATTTAAGATCCTTCCAGTGACAGTAAAGTCCAGCACTTGCAGTGAATCAGTACATCACTAAAATATACCCTGGTGGGTTTTGTTCTGTTACTGACTTAACTTTAGAGTTATAAAGCCTTACCCAGCTGAGAAACAATAGAGAGATACTTGTACAGCCTCCAAGTTTTGCAGAAATGCAAATGGTTTTCAGTGCTCTCAAACAGAAGACACTCTTTTTTTTTTTTCCTGGGGTAAATGGTAGCACCAGGCAGTAAAGGCCCAACCAGTTCACTCGTGTGCAGGAGGCACCTTCTGCATCTTGCTAATGGGCCCAGGCTGCAAACTTCTGCAAAAATGGAGCTTTACTCAGAGGACACAAGCTGTTGCATAGCATACCCTACCTTCCACGGGAATGGAGATCATACCAGGTCTGATAAGAACCTCACTGCAGACCAGACATTATCAAGTAAGTTACCCAAGAACAGAAGACTCTCATGTCTAAAATGTGAGGACTTGACCAAAGCTTGCCCAGATAGCACCCAGGGTTGGTGGGGTGGTGGTTTGTGGTGGTTTTCTCTTCCTTTCTTCTTCTGTTGAGGCCTTCAAGGATTACGTAGGTAGTTTCTCTGGGAAAGTTACATGCTGCAGACTTACTTGCAAAGACTTCCAAAATGCAGTCCTTGGGAAAACGTGCAGTGAGCATGCATAGACACAGCTGTAATTCTGACATCTTCAACACATACTTTATCTAAACACAGGGCAGACTTTTCCCCTACTTAGTCTTTCATCAAAGTCCCACTTTGCCTTGAAAAGCAAGGAATAGAGAGAAGCAAGCAAAACGCTGTTTGTAATCAGTAACCTGCATAGGATGCTGGTCCACCAACAAACACTACTTTTTAACATAGAAATGAAAGTTAAATATCCCTTTCTTATTTTTCAAATGTCATGTTCAGCACTGTCATGGACCAGTGTTACTCTTCCAAAGCATCCAGTGTGGTACACCACAGAAGATGACAACATCCACAGAAGTCATGGCAGGCTTGGTAAACAGCCACCACAACAGGACAGATGCACAAACAGCAAAACTGTATTTGTTAACAGAGTCAATTACATCAGCAACCCTGTTACATAAGCTTTTTTTATTAATGAACACAGGAAATAAATAAATTGTTGACAAGTCACACATTGGCACTCACTTATACTGAGTCAGGAGTTTTGGGATACACCAGTTATTAAAATAAATATCACACAAAAAAAGAAAGGAAAAAGGAGAGGAAGAAGGGAAGAGATTGACGAAATCATAACAAAAATCCCATCCCCTGGATCTGACAAATTACTCACTTGGCTTTCACAGAAAAAAGGGAAGGAGAATAATAACTCAGACTTTCAAAGGGTCTATTTGTAAATGCATCTGCCCAGATCTAAAGCTGTGCTTTGCCTGTGCTGTGCGAATAGATGACCAAAAGAGCAAACAACTTTAAAACACCTTGCACTTAAAGTAGCTTGGAAGTCTTGGTTCTGATCTCCCTACTCATAGTTCAATGAATAATAGAAGGTACAAACCTGCATATTCATAATAGCCTCAACTAAAATGGAAACTGGGTGCAGGTCTGGCCGAAAATCCCTTTTTTTTTGAGGCCGCTTGCAAATGAGTTTTACTCCCAATTTACTGCAGATGTGTTCAGCTCACACAAGCAGAATTGAGTCTTCTACAAGGACTGAGGTATGCAGTCATTCAAGGGCAAAAAGGCACCTGGTCACACTTCATTAGATGCCTACTCCTGTTAACTACACTAGAAACTACATGAAAACTACCGGAAGTCATCTTGCTACTCACAAGCTACTCACTTTTGGTAAATTGCAGGTTGCATAACTCACTAGAGCAAAGCACACATTCAAATGTGTATAAAGAAGTTGTTGTTCCCTGGGTGAGGGCAGAAGAATAATACTGGACAGCAGCTAAATGTAGCAATGAAACAGTTGTGAATTAGTGAAATAGTGAAACACACAGGAGCTGGGGCACATGGAAAACGAGAACCACATTTAAAACTGCTGAGAACCAAGTGTGAAAATAGCTGTTTCTGTTGCATGCTTTGTGTCTCCAGGGGGTTCTGCAGAAACCATGTACAGTGCAAGATCATGTTCCTCATGCTGTCTAATATTTTCTAGATACCATCATCATTTTCCCTCCCCCAGTACAATCCTCTTGAGGAGGTGGAAGAACTCTCGTAATTTGCTGGCAAAGCCCAAACTCCGTGTCAGGTTATGAGCACATCTAAGGACATGTAGGTTTAGCCTCCAGTTCCCTCAGCTTACTGCACAGTGGGACAGGCCTACATGAATCAGGTCAGAACTGCCATTTTCTAGAACTCACAACAGTTACACAGAATATTGAATGAGATGAGACACACAGTTGGGAACAGAAGTATGGCACCACGGTTGCAGCACGGCTGTTACGTGTGATTTGGGTAAAAACTGCCCTTAAGAGGTGCCAAGTGGTCAGAAGGAAGACAAAGCAGCAGTATATTTTTCGTTTGAAAGCTGCTGTTTCCCTTTGAGGGTAGGGAAGGTTTCCTCTAAAACTTAAAGAGATTTTCCTAGTTCACAAGGGATTATATTTTAAACATGTTTTCTGTCTCATCAACTCTGTATCTAAGCCATCAACTATATATCTAAGCCACTGCTATGGATAACAGATAGAAGGGAAGTACGCTACTATTTCAAGCTTCATATAGCAGGCTGCATGGAATTTAAAGTCTCTTCATAGAGAAACAGGAAGAGGACTGAGACAACAGTAATAAAATCAGAGCCATCCCACTTATATTTCAGTTAATCTTCAGTGTATTATGAACAAGGTGCATCTAGCACATTCAAAGCTATCTACAGACACACTAACTTTATTCTGGGAAAGGATATAATTAATTAGTTGAATCCTTGAGATACCTTAGGAAATATCCATACATTCCCAGCAATCTATAAACTAACAAGTATTGGGAGAGAGAGAAGAGGGCAAAAAGAAAAGACCCAAATCTCACTCTGCCTGAGCATTTACCTTTGCCTTCACGATGAGGGAGTTGAACTGCAAGTTCAGCGTTCAGCAGTGAGCGAAGTGGCCATGAGATATGGCTCCATAAGCATGACTGAATATACCTTCAGGTTGGTGGGGTTTTTAGGTTTGGTTTGGGGTTTTTTTGTTTTAATTGCTCCAATGCCAGAATTACGCTCATAGTAGAGCTAGTGTCAAAACAGAAATTCAGTGTGTTATCTGTGGGAATTTAAATGGGGCTTTTCCCCGCCTTACAATGTAAGCTTTTAATATCCCCCCTCCACCCTCCAAGAATCATCATCTGCCACTTACAACAGCTTCCTCTGACAAACCACTTCTGAGAGCCCTGAGCCTTGGCTGTCAGTAAATCAGCTAAGTTTTACAGATAATTAAGCCCTAAACCAGTGTGCTATGGTAAACAAGGCATTTTAAAAGAATAAAAAATTGGGTTCACCACATACTCTGTGTTGCGACGATGGGCCAGCAACAGTAAGTGAGAGCGCAACATGCAACAGCCTCTTGTGGGACTACTATCAAGAGATGCTTATGCTGCAGATTCTTGAACTCACCTGGAAGGACTCTGTGAAGAGAGGGGAAGTCTCAAGTAATCTGTGTGCAGGAGGAAAAAATGTAATCTAAGTACCCAAATGAGTTAAGTCTTGTACTCTTACTGTACCTGCAAGGATATGAACAGTGAGTAGAAGCCTTCCAGACACTATTATTGATTTCAAGAAATACACGAGCAGATCAGCTGTTAACATTTACTTTTATTTATAAAAAAATTGTAGAACGTATTAAATACAAACATTTGGAAAAAGCAATCAAGGCTTCGCCAAGATGCTCAGGAAGACAGAGAATCAAGAAGCTTACCACGTTTAGAGTTCTTAGACTAGCTGAATTAATTACTGTAATTTTTCACTGACTTCTTAATAGGCAGTGGCCATTACAGCAACCAGTGTCCTTTTAAAAAAGCAGAGATATGATTTGCCAAATCTTCCTACTCAACCACAAAAAGTAAGGAAGCAACTCTTTCCAGGTTAAAAATCAGGGTAATAAATACTAATGCATTTACCTGTTACCTACTTTCTAGAACACTAAACATTTGCACACGTGGATATCAAGTTTAGCCCCCAAAAAAATCAATTTTACATTTAAAATCTGGATATCCAATAAGGTGTTATAAACTTTATACATTTTCCAGTGAACATCAAAATGAGGACAGTGTTTCGAAGTACAGAAACAAAACAACTGAATGTATCATCTACACTACAAAGGCCAACTACTAAGAGGTGGATGGAGTCTAGTCAAGTTCCAGATAGCTGGAAAAGTCCTACAAACTGCTACTGAAAGACTAGTTGGAAGACAAATCATGTCATGTTCTCAGTTTGTGTTAGCTCCTCTCCCTTTCTAACAGGCCAAGGTGAGAACTGTAGCTACTCTCTCTTCTGCACCTTGTGCTAATAAAGGTGTGAACTGTCATTTTGCTCTGCATGGACAAACCAGATTTAAGTTTTCTTAGACTGCTCTTGCTCTTTTACCACTCTTAAATGCAGTATGCAGTACATAAACCACTAAACAGTAAGAGACTACAGAAAAGACCCCTTCTGTCTTTTGAAAAGAGAGGAGCACTTCCACTTACTGACAATATGGCACCCTCTCCATCCTCCTCCTTTACCCTGTATTTGCTTTCAAGCTGCAGCATAATACACATTGATGTGGCTATATGGCCCTAAAGCCAAATTCAGCTCTAAAAAAATTCTAATTGTGAGACTGATTCTTTGGGAAAAAACAAGCTATTTTAAAAAATCTGGTACAGAATAATCTTGGACACACAAACATTAACAGATGTCTCCCATTTTACCTTGCATTTGTCACAACAGAAAAAAGAATTGCCAACTTACCAGCACTCACAAGCTTACTACCGCAAGGACAAGAGTGCCACGTGTTATGGAATACATAGTGTTGGCAGTCAGCTACAGAATGGACGGACTAGATACCTGCAAGAGCACAAGCAGAATGCTTCTGACAAAGCTGCCCTTTGGGGACAGGCTGAAGTTGCACTACATATCCTATTATGAGTAGAGGGTTCAGGAACAGAATCCTGAACACGTGTCAGACCCTGTCACCGAGCAAAGTCTTTTCCAATTACCACATCAGCCCTCAGAGCACAGAGGTGACTGCCAACATGGGCACTGCTGTGCTGGAATTCCTGAACAGCCAATTATTTGGACATCAGCATCTTCAAGAGCAGAAGGCTACTCTCACCAGGCAAACACAGAGCAGTTGCTGGATATACTAAGTAGGTAATCATTCATTTAGCTACAAGCTTGAAAACAAAGTCAATTCCAGCACCTTTCCAAATGCAACAGCATCTCTTACTGCAACACAGACGTGATTATCCTGCTCTCGTGTTCAGTACACTTAGAGCACTTAGTGCAATGAAAACCCTGATGCAGGCCTTGGACTCAGATGAAACAAATGGTCAGGCCAGTTCCATCCCATTCCCTTTTTTTTCCTTTTTGACAATTATTAATATGCAAGATCCATATTTCACAAGCCATAACATTTTTTATACATACTTGGCAACAGATATTTAACAGCCAGAGTTTATTTGACCCCAAAAGCCTTGCTCCCATCCAAAGAATTCACTGTCACGCAAAGTAAGCAGGAAATCACATGAAGAAGAATCTTGTGAAGGGATGGGAGGTCAAAGTACGAAGAATTTGAAAGAGACAACAGTCTATTTAGTGTGCCGACTGCTTCTCACCCAGTGCATAGCTTTTAGTGTGATATACACATTTAAACAAATGAGGGGTTTGGTTTTGTTTTTCTATCCTGGCTGTTTGGGAAGTATTTTTATTTTCTAAAATCTTCAAGAAAAATAGGCCTTCCAACCTCTGAGTCAAAGACAAGAAATCATGATCTTGGCATCAGTGCCAACTGCCATTACACCATCAGAAGTCAATATGCTGTCCAGCATTCCTGGTGACATATTTGAAATTACAGTTTTAGAATACACTTGAGTCAGGCAATGGCTCCATTCCAGAAACACACAATGTTGCCAAGAGCAGAGTATGGCCCCTAGTTTTAAGCTAGTTTAACACATATTTTACAAATGCATTCCTACAAATCTGATCACAGCAAAACATATAGTGCTTTTAAAATGGCAGAAAGTTGAATTCAAACAACTCAGTTTTTAAACCAGTGAGAAATATGGGCAGTCCTGAAAGAAAGCAATAAACTCCTCAAATACAGACATTTGTGGAATACACATGCACACTCACACTCTCACACACACACGCACCCACTTACTTCACTCAGTGTCAGATTAAGATTACACAAGGCAATTTTCAAGGTTGCATTTACAACCACAATGACGAGAACAGCATTTTTGAGGTAGCTGAAGTCAAAGAGCAAACCACAGCACAAGCAAAGAAAAACAGGTGCTCGCACTCACACCGAGCCCACTCTTTGGAGACACGTTATCATGTGCGCAGGGGCGTGTGTTTAAGAGGCACGTGTTCCACAGAGAATGAAGTTCAGCAGCACTGGAGACCTGATAAACTATTCTCCAGAGAAGCTTATGTTGGGAGACAAGATGCTCAATCAAGGGACTACGGCTTAAATCACTGCACATCAGCTGAGCTGTGGTAAGTCTCGGTGCTCTTGGTCTGTGGCAGCTCTACCAACAACTCTGTCTCACGTGTACTGAAGCAAGTACAACTGTGGCAGTTGAAGATGTTATTAGTCAGAGCTGTCTGTCCCACTTCTCTCCTAGATGCTACTGTTGGTAGAAAGGTACATGTACCCATATCTCACCTACTCCAGTTCGCAGCCTAGCATTCAAGTTCAAGCCCACCTCCGCAGTATTACTTGTCAATGGACTGTGAACCTGAGCAGCAGAGACAGACTTGAGTTCTCCAGGTGCAATAATATCTTTGCCACATTAATAGTGCAGAGACGTCAAACTGCCACAGCTTGAATCACCAGACTTTATCTCTCAGAGCCCTTTGCTAGCCTCCAATGAAAGGAGTTGAGCTAACCTCACAGCAAATGCCAGGCAATGTGGGCCTAAGGCGATGCTAGCTGTGGCTGGCTAACTGGCTCAGCCACAGTAACTGGATCATGTCCCTGGGCATACAGAGAACTTGATCCTGCCCATATTGTAAAACTGTGTGAAACACACTCATACACACACACATAATGCAGTATTTTTATCAAGAAGCTTTCGATAAATCAATTGTTTGCAGGATTACTGCTGAGAGTCCTGAAGATGGGATGGAAATTATGGCAAGATGTTTTTCAAAGGTAGAAAGAAAAAAAAAAAAATCAACCTCCTACAATTAGGTCTCTGTTGTGTAGTTACTGTATGAGAGAGACTGCACAGATGAGAAGTTGTTATTCCACTGTCTTCCTCCAGTACTCTGCTGCAACTCTGCCTGCTCTTTATATTTACTCAGAAGATTTTTGGCTTCTTGCAGATCCTGAGAAGAGTTTTCCCCGTATTCTTCTTTCAGCCACTGCCTGAACTGCAGAAATTGAACATACATATACACTATGATGAAACAATAACATGAGACTGAAGAAGCAATACTCCCTACTGTCCTACAGGATTTTGAGAGCCTTTAAGAACACAGGTAGTTTAAAAAAAAGCTCTCCAAATATTGCATGTCCCTCAACAACACCATAGAATACTCAGGCACAGGAACGCGCATTTGAAATCACTGAGATCCCTTATATCCCCTAAAACTGACACACATCCATAACAGCTTGGCTGACTGAAGGAATAGAGAGTACGGAACACCTACTAGGCAAGGACATCTGGATTTAAAAGCTCCCTCCTCCTGTTGCGTATACAAACAATAAGACAAATTAGCACAGAAGCTAATCCAGGAACTTTAAAAGCTATAGAATAGTACTCTATATTACTGACATAAATGACTGACTATGGTTCATGGTAACAGAAGTACCAGGTCCAGTTGAAGGTCAGCCCAGCTATGTATCCTGGTATGAGTAGTCAGATTTAAATACTGAAGAAATAATCAGGCAATGGCGGGGCAATAATACTGTGACCTTTTCCCTAACCATTTCCTCAGCTTCTAGCAATTTTCAGCTCAGATACTTCCAGAGGCTGAGGCAGTATTCTCCATGTTTGATAGCAACAAATGAATTTCTGCCATGAGATCACTTTTTGGATCCACAAATTTTTAACATAAGGTATCTGGATGCCAGCAAGCTCCATACGTACATATCGTATAGAACCCCCTCCTTTTCCTTGACTGGGACCTGCCAATTGATAGCTCCATCTCACATTACAGGGAAGAATGGAAATCATACCTGTTCACTTTCTGTATTCCGGTCAACTTTATAAGCCTTTATCACATCCTTCTCTGTCACTTCTTTGCCAGTTGATGAATTTTAGTCCACTAACAATCTCATTGCTCTTCTCTGCAGAAGCAGCAAGTAGACACAGACCCCAACTATTTTGTTCCAGTGGGGACAATATTGATTTTTCAAGCCTTAGCTTTCATAGCCTTGTTCTGTTTGGGGCTTATGGACAGCTTTATCCGTACAGATAATTTATTGAAACAAGACCTCAATATAGTTACTCCCTCCCATCCCTAAATGATCATAATGTCCTAAGTCAAATCTGAAGCCTCAGGCTACCACATGGAAGTTTAGAATTGGTCCAAACCATGTTGTGACCTTAGTGACTGAATCCCTTCCTGTAAGACTGAGATCTAGAGGATCCCATTCCAGAAACCCCGCAGGATACCACCCTGTAGTGGCACAGCAAAACACCCTTGCTGGTGAAATCAGAAAAAAGTTCACACCCATGGCAGATGGCATTATTCCACTGAAATCAGGTATGTAAACAGACACCTGCTAAGGATGTGGTTGCTGTTCAGAGACAGTAGGAAACTACAGCCCAGCCAGTGACTACAGGTGGATATTGCTTTTTGCAATCTACTGCCTCCCCCTCAGTAAAAAAAAGGCAGAATGTGTTGTCCATGGTGGATGAAAAAGAGAAAAACCAAAAAAAAAAAAACCAAGAGACGTTACTGTCTTTATCAGGCTATTTGCATATAGCCTTAATTGTCATTGCTGTTAGCCCAGACCAATTAGAGCAGAAATGACTGTAAGGGAGGAAGGAGACAAGTCTGGAAAGTCCCCCTCTGACTTTTGTCTCTTAAAAATCAGTTACTCTACCATTTACACCAGTCCCAAACGATCCAGGAAACATTCAGTTAAATATTAACAAAAACACACAAATATTTACAGTTGCAGACTGCATCATGCAAAACAACTGGTAATTTCTAAACTCTGAGCTTTCTGCAGCTGAATGACAGGCAAGGAATTAAAAAAAAAAAAAAAAAATATGAAAACAACCAACATCCTCTGCCTCATGTATTTTGCTTTCCGATTTTGGTTTGCCTCTGTTGTTGATTTTTAATAAGCATGATAGGCATAAAAGCCCAGAGAACAGCAATATGCTGAGCAATGGAAAACAGAGAGGACGTCAGAGTAGGTTTTTAACATAAGTGGAAGTTACAGATTACCCACAGGGAGCAGGTCTTTTGCGTGGGATGTGCTTTTTAGAGCTAAGAAACTAATTTTTGTCTTATGAAAACCACTCTGCAGTCTTACTGTTCCCTCAATTCTCCTAGTGCTACAAAGCCTTCCAAGGCTAAGAAAAAAAAGAGTCATATTTTTGATGTTCTACACATTGGAAAATTTACAAAGTCTCAGCCACACAAGGTGGGGAGAACATGACATGTACATCATAATGAAAACCTATTTAATTCCTGGATAGCAAAGATTTCTGATTATGATTTCTTTCCTGTTTACTATTCCAAATGAATGTGTTGAGGGGAAACCCACTATTTCCATGCAACTGGTACTTCTAGGTCGGTCATTCTGCTGCGTTCTGAGCAACCCATTTGTTTTTACCTCTCTGAAGGTGTCAGTCTTCTATTGTCTTAGCGCACATGAAGCAATCACTAGATTGAGAACACAGCTGGGCAGGAGGTGTTTAGATGTGCTTCATCTCTTCCCTCATCTAGCATTCCCTGACACCTTCAGTTCTACCTGCACCTTCCCATTGGAGCAGGTTTGGCCAAGAAGCCACTCCCTCAAAGCAAAAACAGGGAGTCACCTGTTTTTGCCACCCAGACCACAAAATAATGGGAAGTAGCCCATGATCTGACCTGGGGTTGTGTTTCACAGCTCATTTGTTTGCAGTTCATTTACCTGATCAACATCATGTTTTTCAAAGTCCTGTAGCTGCCTCTGGAAGCCCATGTTAGGATTGGCACAGGATCTCGCTGCGCGGACAACAGACAGTGCATCTTCCCAACCAAAGTCTGTGATGGTCATGATGTAGGCAACCACTAATGTCACACTCCTGGAGACACCTGCAAGGCTGCATGAAAAAGGTGGCATAATAAATTGAAGTAGTGCTGTACTTCATCTGTCACAGTTAAAAACATCACTTCCCAACATCACAGCAGACTGCTGTGCTTCTTGCCATGAAGAAGAAATATTGCAGTATTTGAGTTAAAGGGTTTTGGTGATGCTTTTTAAAATGTGTCAGAACAAATCTATGACAAGATCGAGAAAGGGGGTTCTAAGTAGTAATTTGTATGACACTGCAAAGGAAGAAATAAGTATCAAGTCTTCTCAAAGACAGGGGACAGTGCACAGTTCCAAGTTAATTTGTTTTTTAATAATCTAGAAGTCACTCACACACTTTCTTCTGCTTATATAGATTAGAGCAGCAAAGTAAGACTGTTCCCTCTTCCCTACAAATAAAGGCTTCCATTTCATTGGGCTGAAATGAACTTTAACTGAACTGTTGAAGTACGTATGGCTGGTTGCTTGAGTTCTTTTCCTCTTTCTGCTAGCCATGCACTGTGCAACTTCAACTCTCAGGACTCCAGTTTCACCAGATGAAACACTGGGATAAAGTAATAAACATTCACTATTAATGGTTTGACAACACTGGACAAAAAACTGCCAACTATTACAATTGGGAGTATAAAGAATATGTTTGAGTTACATTTGTACCAGACTCTTTCACTTGGCATTTCAAGAATAGTTTATGCTTTTGAAATGCTTCACAAATTTAAATATGTGGGTTTTAAAACTCCATCAGAATTCATGCTAATTATCCCTGGTTTACATACATGGACAGTGACCAAATGACTCGTGCACAGCCCTATCATGAGTCTGTAGCAAACAGGGGATTTACGCTCAGGGTCTGTGTACAAGTCCAGTGTTCATATCACAAGATGACTCCGATTCCAGATACAGACTCAGATATGTCACTTGGACATATAGCATGAAGACTACAACCAATAGCAGAGAGCAAGAAAAATCCCAGGGTGGGATTTCCTTTTCTATTTTCTACAGCCCCAGGAGCATCTCTCCAATCAGAGACTCACTATTAACAAATGGAACATCTGAATGCTTCAGCAGTGTAAAGTAAAAAAAGAGGGGAAAAAAAAAAAATTATTAATTTCTGTTCAGAGGAAATTTTTTAAACAACTCTGAAGTCACCAAAATAGCTGTTATAGAAACTAATTAAATTAGAATTATGGAAATCACATTTAGAAACAGTGATTAAAATAATGGGAAATAAATAGCATGTCTCTAGTCAATGCATCCCAACTCAAATCAATCCTACAACAAGGTTTGATAAGAAGAGAAGCTCAAGAAGAATTTCTTGGGCTTCTTTTATCTCCAGGCAGCTGCCCATCCCAGTGATTCAAAAGTCCTAGCATGAGGCTTTAACAGCATTTGTAAATCTTCTGGGCCACTTCAAATAAAGGGGGCGTCTCAGTCCAAGAGGATTTTGCTATAAAATGGAGATGAACACTAACTTGTTAAAACGATGAACATCCAAATCAAGGTAAAGAAACCCTTAAGAAGTGGTATACGTACCAATGAACTAGGCAGCCTTCACCTCTAAGCCGGCACTCATGGATAAATTTGATGCTTTCTCTGAAATGCCTTGCCCTGAAAATAAAAGCAGAAGGGGAATAAAGAAAGTGCTCTATTTAGTAAAATCATTACTTAGAAAGAGAGAAATGTATCCGAAAGCTCACTGAATGCTGTTTCTAGAATTTAGAACTGAATACAGGTCTTACAAGGTAAAAGTTAGTGTCTGCAAATGAAACTCAAAACTCGCTGGCATAGTTATTCTCCACTGTACCTGAAGAAACTGGTAATCTTAGGCACTATGATGTGATAAACACTAACACTTTATTCTGATGACTGTCAAGTCTGTATTTCAGAGTTTTATTCCTCTTTAAACTAGTAACTTGATGTTGCATGTCCTTATGAATGCTCAGGTGTCAGATGAAACTCAGCACGACTACATGAACAGTTCTCAAGGTATACGGTCTCTCACAGAGGCATCCACTACTCGCTACCCAAACTTACGCTTAACTTTGACTTCACCTTCTCCTTCAAACCATGTACTAGGACACATCTAAATGTTATTACTTTCTTCTTTGCAACATGAAATCTCTCCCTTCTGTCCCTGCTATGAAAAACTATTCAATTCAAGCCCTGTCTTCTTCAGCTTCTTCCAGTCTTCTCACCTCAGACTGCAGGACCCCTCTGCCTGCCCTTATTCAGGGTGTCAGCCAACCTCTGCCTACAGCCTACCTCTTTTTTAAGCAGCAGAGGAGAAAATGTGGAGAAGCTAAAGACTCAGTTTATAAACCTTAAGGTTTTTACTCTTATTATCCTTTAGTTATTATGCCTCTTCATTTTAAGCGGGGCAAGTCTGAGGGAAAGGAAGTGGACAGCTGTCATTATCTCAGTAAATCTGCAACACCACCTCTTAGCATCCCAGTCCTAATTTGCTCGCCCTGCCTCTGCCTTTCAGACTGCAAAGCCTTTGGGGCTGCCTACAACTAATCACAGGTACAAGCAGCACCTCCAGTTCAAAAGAGCTGGAGTTTACTGCAGTCTTTGAGTGCTCCTGCAATTTAAGCTTGCAAGCAGTAGCGTGTGTGACACAAAGAGCTCCTTAAGGGGTAATCAGTACCAGGCTTATTGGCAAAGACGAACCTGAAAGCACACTGCACTCAACACCCATGAAACACAACGTCCTGTATTCAAGATGTTTCCCCTCTCAGGGTGAATATTATACCACAAGAGTAAAAGAAAAAAAACCTCAGCCCAGCATCAGCAGCCACATAAAAATCAGGAATACCCACATAAAAGGAAGCTTCCCTTCCTGCCCAACAGTGCAGCTGATGATACTATAAAAACTCAAGACCTGGAGGAGGACAACGGTGATGCAATAGAGTGACAGCGCCTGTGGAACTTGCAAAGGCAATAGTGTCTAAGCTTGAATATCCAAAAAGAGAGATCCCAAAGCCCAGGACTCCCTCTCCAAGGCAGTTCTTACATCACTGGATACAACATGGAGAACACAGCTGGAAAAGACCTGAGTAACTTATTTGGAAAATCTCATGGCACGATGCAATCCCAAGCTTTAGGACAACTTGTCAACTCAGGATTTTGTTTTTCAAGAAACCAATCGCGTATGTAAGACAGACTAAACGCATGTCTACTCAGACAGCCACTCCAAACATTTTCACTGGCTGAGTTCTAACAAATCAGGGCACTCAGATCCGCCTGGGGGGCACAATAAGCTTCACATAAACAAACTCAGAGAACAAATGACATGTTGGGCTGTGTGTGCAAGAGGCATTGCTACTGCACAATGAAGGAGCTCTTATCTGAGATTGAATGGATTCAGTCAGATGAAACTTGGCTAGGGCTGGATTGACAACATCCTAATCTTCCCATACACCCATCTTTTCTCTTTCTAGAAAATCTGACCAACAGCACAGCTTCAAGCACCAGTGAATTCACTTCTGTGGTCTAGCACAAGTTTTGGTTAAACACTTCAATGCTTTGGTTTGAAAAATACCTGCGAATGAGCATAACACCTTTGCAACGTACTAAATATAGCTAGCAGTAAACTCCATTCACTCAGCTTTATTCACCTTCCTTATTGCCAAAACACTGCCAAGTGTGTTTCAGGTATTAATGAAAAAGAGAAGAGAAATAGCCAATCTTAGCCAAAATTAGCACTGCTCTGTAGAACCACAGCCCCTCCTCACCTTGAGTCAGAGAAAAGGAGACAGGTATTCCTCCACACCCCTGTGGTATCAGGGTCTCTGCTGCCTCGAGGAGACAGAGTTACCTAAACTCATTTTCAAACTTATGGTACAAACCATATTTACACAAAAACTAAGATTAAGGACCAGTTATCGGCGTGGCAAGTGCCAGACACAAAGAAGGATGGCAAGTCTTATACTAACCGCAAAACAGTTGATCATCATCTGTAACAGGAAAGCACTTGGCAAATATGTTGATCTGCAGCCTATTTGTTGGACTGAACAGTTACTTCAAGACAATTTATTACATCATATCTGGCTTTTCCATCTCCAGGCTTAAAGCTGGGTCCTGAACTGCATCCATCTTCGCAGTAGGAAAATAGCACAGGAAGAACCACTAGCAGAGTGCCCCTACCAGCACATTGTAGAAGTTATCTAAAACTTATACATTACAAAGCCAGATAATCCAAAACTAGCCTGAGGGCAGTTATGATACCAGATCTACATGTTCATTTGTTGCTAGTCAGAGTTCTATGAATGTTATAAAGGTTAAAAAGAAAGCATCCAAATCACATAGGAAGAAGCATCTTTCCTTTGGCAATGTAAATGCAACAAAGATCCACCTAAATTCTTCTTCATAGGTTATCTGGCTTATATATTATGACCACTAACAGCTTGACCATTGGAAGGTAGTCCCTTAGAAACATGTAGCCTAAGACAATTAGCTGGAACAGGACAGGAAGGGAAGACTTCATTTCTATAGAATTAACTTTTTAGCAACAGGTTCTAATAGATGACGACATATCTTGAGAAGTCAAAGGCCCGAGGTAAATTTCTCACAGTCCAGGGAAAACACTCATTTAATGCCTAGGAAGCACCTGGAGTCTCAAAAGCAACTGCTTGATTCCTAGGCTTGGCAGGGGCAGAACATGGGAGTAGAAGCAAGCTTTTGAGACACTTTAGTGAACCCCCACATGTTAACAGGGGAATCCCTGCTGTATTTCCCTGGCAATTCATGCTTCTGAGGAAGGGAACTCCACTTAACAAACTTATTAGGAGTAAATGTGCATTACACACATAAGAAACCAGAAGTTTCCATCACAAAAATGAGCTGAAAGTGAATTAAGAGCTCACAATCCCCAAATTCAGCAGGTAAAAGCTTCCAGCTGGACCTTATCAAACTGCCAGCAATTGCAAAGGAGCAGCAAAGCTTCTCACAAACTTGCTGTTGGGTGAGACACTGTCATGGTTTAAGCCCAGCCGGTAACTCAGAATAAGACAGCAGTGTGTACCTGGTCAGTTGTGCCTGTGAATCATTGCTGAGAAAACACAAGGACCTGCAATTCAGGATTTTTTTTTTTTTCCTTTATTCCCCTGACACCACCAGAATCCCTCTTTCGAAAGAGGGTAGATACACAAAGATATTGCAGAGGGACCAGTTCCCTTTTCTGTTCTCCAGCTATCCCTCCTTCCACAGCGGACACAGGCAGTACA
This sequence comes from Strigops habroptila, assembly GCF_004027225.2. Taxonomy (NCBI): domain Eukaryota; kingdom Metazoa; phylum Chordata; class Aves; order Psittaciformes; family Psittacidae; genus Strigops; species Strigops habroptila. Next base: position 85,674,658 of record NC_044277.2, read on the forward strand.
GTTAGTTGCTCCCAGATAAGATTGTGTCAAATCCTCACAGACTGAATAAAGACAGCTTCCTTTTGCTTTCAGAAGATTGTATGTGCAAAGCAGGCAACATTGCTCTTTGTGAGCATTGTGATTTGATTTTACTTCAAGATCTGAACTGTGCAAAGCAAAAAAGAAAAATCGGTTACTCATCAAGTTTTATTTTAAGTGATAAAAATGTATCAGTATTAGAAGTAATGACATTTGCTTGCAACCACCTGATACTAAAGCAAGTAGTTTAGATGCCTGCAGCGTAACAGAAACAACATTCATGCAAATATTGTATGTTCTTATTGAAGCTTTAAGAGCTTTGGTACTGTGCCAGACAGCTCAAGCACTGGAGGTAGTTTTTTCAATGTAACTCCTTGATATGTAACAGTGAGGGAAGGACTGAATTGTACATTGATTAATGCTCATCACAAATGCCATCCTTTCTATTTCCATTCCCAACTGATCTAGATCTCTAATAACAAAGGGAGCAGATTTTCAAAACATTTTCAAAAATGCTACAGATCTACAGAATACTAGCAAACAATATGACATGAGTATTTCCCTCTAATCCCATGTTCTTTTTCCTTCCCAAAATAATTCTTTACATTTATTTTTATTTATTTTAAGTATTAAGGTCACAGAAAGTTGTCCATGACAAAGGCAGTTAGTCATCTGCCTTCTCATTACAGACCTGTCTTGAAATTTAGGGGTTTGGAGTGTTTTTTGTTGTGGCTTGGGAGTGTGTGTGTGTTTTGGTTTTGTTGTTTTGGTTGTGGTTTTTTTATCTTCCCCTAAAATCACGCAAGAAATGCAGAATGAAAAGGCAAATCACCACACATCCAATGCCACGCTGGAATCTTTCTAGGGTATGATACACACATACTCTAAAAATATCCCCTGAAAGCATAAGCCGGAATATTGCTGCGATGTGAGAAAAAAGCAGTGCTGCATTTCCTTCCGTACCTACCAGGCCTCTTTCAAATACTTGTTTCTCTACAAAACTTGGTAGCAGGAAGTGGCTGAAACCCCCCTCACCTCTCCCCAGCATAAACAGTGAACTCTAGAAGAAAGAGCTGGTCACCATCCAAGTTCTTTTACAAAACGTGTTTTGATTTCTCTTTGGAACCAAGACTTGCTATGCTCAATGGCTCTAAACATTAAAACCAAGGATAAGCCAATAAGCATTTCATGAATGTTAGCAGAGGTGAGAGAGAGAGGCTGTGATGCCCTAGTTTCAGTACATCCATCCTCAAGGCAAGAGTCACTGCAGGGCAGAAACTCTCTGCTATGCCAGCCTACTACCAAGAGCAACGGGGGCTCCTGAGGCAGGTTCAGGAAGTCCAGAGCAGATAGTTGCAGAGGTAGTTGGCACACTGGACTTCATCTTGAAGGCCGACTGTAAAGAATTTATTTCAACCCTTGAAGCACCAGGTTTCATACCTCCTTCACGTATTTTCTCTTTGTTAATTGCTGGAGGTAGCACAAAGAAAGAACAGCCAAGCAAAAAGATTCACAAAAACAATGGCTAGAATAAACTGAGACTAAATCAGGAGCAGACTCACAAAGAAATTCCTGAAGTTTAAGGCCAAAAATGAAGAGTGTTTACAAACTGACCCTCCTACAAACCCTCACACACAAAAAGCAGGGTCTGAACCAATGTGGCTCAGATAACGTGCTACTGTATTTTCTTAACAGATTAAAAACCACATTTGTGTAATACTTGTGAGATATCAGAATCAGATCTCTCAGCTCATTGTAAAACAGGCATCATGGTACTGAGGGATTTCTGGGGTTTTGCAATTTACTTTTAAAGAAAACTTACAAGTTCTGCGAGGGTGAGTCAGCAGCAGGAATGCACAGATACTTCATCCCCTGTGTAAAGAAACAAAAAGGAATGAGAAGAAAACATCCAAGTTAAATACATTTATCTAGCACCGTGCAAGTCCTGCTCTACACTGGTGCAGTTTTATTGACTTTGAGGAAGACATACCATTATTCAGACAAGCAGACATCATCTCTATGCAGCCAAATTTTAGTTTTAAAACTCTTTTCACATCTGCTTTGTTGCTAAGACACCAGCACATAGCTTAGTCATGCTTATCCCAGCCCAATAACGAAGCTTCTTAAAATAGAAGCATCTTTATTAAAGAGGCATAAACCTCTTTTTCAAAATCTCATTCTTCTTACGTTTCTAGTAAAACTAAGTTGCACCTTCTCCTGCCCTTCCCCTTCTCTGAACAGATATTACAACCCAAAATTGTGATAACCAATTTCTTCTGATCCCATGAAATCATTCTTCTTTACCTCATTGATAAACCAAACAAAATGCATTTCAGAGAAGAAACATGTTTGTGGCATGGGTTTTGTTTTTTATTTTGGGGAAGATTCAAGCAGGACAACTGTAAAACTCACACTTCTCTTCGAAAAAGTTAACCTCACTTTCTTAGTCAGCTATCATAAAAAGTTACAAGATCAAGTAGGGAACTCAGATAACCATTTCTGATGCATTAAAAATGTTACTGGTTATATTTAAAACACTATAATCATGCACTACTGTTTTGCATTGTCAACGCTCATCTTAACTGTCATTTTATTTTAAAGCTTGTCTTGCCCCGTAACTGTTAAGAAAAAGAACATTTCTGAAAACATATTTAGCTAGCTTCTCAAATAGGACTTCCAAGAATATAGGTTGCAGCTCAGACACAAAAAAAGAAAAATCGTTCACTGGAAGTCTTTCGACTTATTTCAGATGCAGTATGAATTTTTCAGATTTACTTGTAAAGATCAGGATTCATAGCAAAATATCCACCATAAAATGCACCTTAGTTTATCTTTCTGTAACAATGCAAACCCCTGTAATAATCCTGCATGTTCAACACACAGGGAAAGTCATATATTTATCTGTAAGAGATCCTTTGCCAACAAGGTGGAACACAACATGCATCTACCCAGCACTTCATTTGCCAGCTGGGGTAGGGGCAGATTTTCATTGCTCAACTGTTACAGCATCTTCTCCACCACCACCTTTGCTGGCTCAGAAACCTCTACTTCCCCTACACACACTTTGTTACTTCACTTGCATCTCCCACCGAAGAGCAATCCCTTTTCTAACAGGTCTTGACGCATCACACCATGATACCCCATCATGCTAATCCTCTGCAAGATGCATGAACTTCATCGCTATGTCAGAAAGGACATGGTGAAACCTCACCCCCGCGACACGACACATGGTACAGCCATTTTCTCAACCCAGCAGAACCCCTTCAGCCAGCACCTTCTCCACAGCCACATAGACCTGACAGCCTGCCCTGTTCTCACCAGGCTTTACCAGACTTTTTCACTCTGACAGGCCATCCCCAGTGTGCCACAACTTGTCTATAGCCCTCTGGTTTGGGGAAGGCAGGGTCAGAGAGGGGAACACTCTGCAGACAGTGCTAAGCATGGAGATAGAGACATGGCAGTGCCTGACAACGGACAAGGCACCATCAGGCCAACACCAAGGCAGTGACAGCACATGGCATTCTGCTTGAGAGCTGCATGGCAAAATGCAGCTGAGGGGAGAGAGATTAAGAATGAAGTCAGTTTGTAAACCAAAGCAGCCTCCTGCTGGAGGCAATGGCATCAAGTACAGTCCCTCCTGCCTTGTATCAGAAGGGGTGCCTGCTGTGGGAAACCAGGATGGCTCCACAACCATAAACTGACCCACAGCAGCTCACAGATACATTCATTTCAAAAGACAATGTAGCAGTAATACATATACTGATAGGCTGCTGAGCCAAAGATGATAATTATATTGTGACAGATTAATAATGTTAATAAGCCTTTTGTATGACACATCTGAGAGGTTTGCCTCGGACATGAGTATCACTTTAAGTGAGTCACTCCAGTAGAATGATGGCCTGAAAGTAAATTTACATGCTATTCTTTCCCCCAGACCTTTAGACAACTCCATGTCACTAACTCTGCACCACCAAGGGAAAAAACAGGAAGAGAAGTGAAGGTAGGAGATGGGTTAACTCCAGAGTGCACCATATGCCAGAAGGTTCTCTCCTCCAGCATGCACTAACGCAAGTTTTTCCACAGATTTCAGAAGCTATGGCACATGCTGAGTGCTTTTCACAAGCTGAGTGCAGAGGGGCTTTCAGATCATGTTCACTTTAAAAGCAGAAGTAGCACCAGCACAAGTTTAAGACCCACAATGTTCTTTTTTTGTCACGGCTGACTAGTTCCCATTACCGCAAGCAAGCATGAAACTAGCCTATGAGAGACCACACATGGTACTGAATGGTTCATCCAGAGCCTGATCCTGGAGGGCTTCAGCACCTACAACTTCCAGTGAAGCCCACACCACACTTTTCCCTACTTTGTTCACAGGTGTTCAGCATCAGGCTGTAATATAGCTTCGGAGACAGGTGAAGGTTAAAGTTACTGGAATTTGGTATTTTGACCAATGCATGTCACTTGCATGGTGTTTCTGGAAAGCTGTGGTGATGGACTCCTCCCTATGAGGAAATAATTACACACTCAACTCAGAAATAGTTATAGGTGGGATTTCAAAAGTATGTGCAGTGACCTAACCTGACTCCCACGAAAATCAACAGCGAAACTCTCAGTGACTTCGACTCAAACGCAGCTTGGCCAGAGTTGGTAACTCCTGAGGATCCCACCCTAGTACCAAGTTTTACTTCTCTTGGTTGAAGTAATAATAACAGAATCAAATAGCATTCATCAAAACTGGATACCTGAAATACAACAATGACACAAGATTGTGCAGGTATTCATAAATGAGACTTGGGATTTTCTACGTTGACATTCATATGTTGATTACTGGAATTAGCTTCTCCTCACATATGACGGATAGACTTTATTTCTTAAACATATTGGCAACAGGAAGACACTCACTAAACCCTGCTGTCTGTGCCTGTTGTTTTGTTTTGTTGTTGTTTGGTTTTTTTTTTAAACTACCCAGGATCATAATATTATTTGTATATTTGTGCCCCAAGACACTGCTGTCCTTCCTGTGCACATACACTGCAGATAACATCTAAGAACTGTCCCAAAGGGACCTTTTAAAGCAGAACAGTTTATGCCAACCAAACAAGTAAATACCTACAACATTTTAGATGGGGTAGTAGCAAGCAAGAAAGACATGTCACTTTTTTATTACCTAGCAGTTTGTTTGCCATTCTGAAACATAAGATGTAAGAAGGCAACAATCACTGAAATAGCAACTAAAACAGAGTAAGCCAAATCAAGAGATTGTTGAAGAGTCAAACAGACCAGCTCCTACAGAAAATTTCAACAGGCCCCAAATCAGTACCCAGTCTGCAGTTTCCTTAAACTTGAATCAGGCTGCAGATGCAATATCCCAAGTCGAACCAAAACTGTATATTAAGAAAGATAGGAAAACAAATAGAAATTTTATGTCAACCATATGGAAGTCTTTATTTACTAATTTATTTTAAAATTAACTCTATTTTGTTCCCTAGTAATGAAAATTCTCTGAAAATTATTCAGTCGAGGAAGGACAGAACAACTTAAACCAGGCATTGTACCACTTTACCTCCACACACTAAATTAGGTGCCACAGAATAGCTACTTACCCCAAAACATGATATTTGTTCAAAGCAAAGAGAAAAGATTGACATTATTAAAACTGAGGAAATGAGAAATATTATTTTAAATCCTACATGAAGTAATACATCCACTTTATTCACTGAATACTGCTGCCAATATGTTGTTATTCAAACATTTCTTCAGCTGACAGCTGTGTCAGTCCTGTCTTACCTCTCCAAACAAGTTTTTCTCCAGATTACCCATTATAAAAAGTAAAAATAAAAAAATTAAATAGAATTTATGTATGCTCTAAGGTAATAAAACAGTCCATACATAGCGAATGCGTTCAAACCCAAGCTTCTAGGTCAATGAGATGCTGAACAAAGCTTTCTCCTGCTCATTTCAATTCACTACTTCTTCCCACTTGTTATCGTTGCTCACTTTCCTTTCTCCATCAATCACCTTCACCACCAAACACCCCTACCCTCAACGCACACACTTCTCTAACCTTTTTTGTTATTATTCACATGATGATCCTAACTGATGCTCTCATCAAATAAAAGCAGAACTCGCATTTCTTTTCGTGTATTTAATCTATTAAGATTGCCCCCTCAAAACAAATCAGTAAAACAACATATAATTTACTTTTCTGGGTTTTTTGTTTCAGCAGAGTAACCACCAAAACTAGATTTCTGTCTCTTAGGCCCTGAAACTAAGTGCAACAGTTAAACCGATACAGTGAGAGCTAACAGAACTAGAGCAAGTATTCTGATTTCAAGATTGTCAAAGTTGAAACAAGCGAGAGTTAAGTAAAATTTCTAAAATTCACTCTTATTTGAGAAATAGCAACAACACTTGCATAATTTCATCACAGATTCTAGAACGAAGTCAGTTCTACTGTAGTAAATACTGAAGTTTTAAAACCAAAAAATTTCAGGAGCACACATATATGCAGAGATTTTACACTACAGTTAATAAAGTATTCATGGAATTGCAGTTCAAATTACTTTATACTTACTTTATGCAAATTATTTTAGACGTCAATCTGCTAAGATGGGAAACTGAACAGTTAACTCGCATTTGTAAAAGTCAGTAAGAGTATAGAACATCTTCATTATCATCAGCTTTTTAAAAAAGATAATTGTTTGTTATTAAATCCAGTATTCCATGAAGTGTTCAGGAAAAGTAACAGTCCAGTTTAAGAAATGCTCTGTTTCTATTCTACTTACCTATCATCTATTCTAAAAACTCCAGCTTCATTTTAATTAAACTTTTAAAAATGGGTTTGCTTTTTTTATTTTTTTTTTTTAGTAGAGCACATAGGATTTTGCAGTAGCAAAATGACACATCTAGAAGTGCTACATGTCAGTGACTGAGAATAGGATCTCTAAAGAGCACAAACAAATTTAATTGCATGATACCAAGAATAATTTCCACTCCCCACGGGATAAGGTGCAAAGACAAATGCAGCACCTATAAGGATGTTTGCTCCTTTGTAATGATCAAAGATGTTCTGAAATCACTCAGAATCATGTTCAGTTTGATTACACCCTAAATCACACTAACAGAGTTTATTTGTGAAAGAAAACTGTCAGCAATTTTCATATAAAACTGAGTACTCCGGCAAAATAGTATGCATGAGAATAAGAGGAAGGACTAAAAATGCTGCTCATTATTTCATGTTTAGTGGGTTTTCCAATTTTTCTTTTTTACAGATGTTCTTCAGAACACTGTCCCCACCACTGCTGTATATACAATATTTCTGAGGTTTTAGTTAGCACTAACTGAATCTAGTTTGAAACCCAAATCTAGAACTTTGAATGTTAAAGGTGAGGAAAGGGGGAAAGACCCTCAAATTACAAAATTTCTGTTCTCCAGGAGCAGGGGTGGGGGGAAGTGGCTGGAAAAAAAGAAGTTTAAAAAAAGAGCAGGATTGTATTTTTGGCATTAAACCTCTCTATTTAAATTTATGTAAAGATACCATCAATGACTTCCAAGAAATTTTTTTTAAACCTAAACCCATAAACTTAGATTTGTGAACCCAGATGCAAATAGCAAACCTCCAGCACCTGGCCAGTTCTTTCAGGTTAGTCAAAAACCATGTGTTAATTTGAGTCGTCACATCAACAGATGAGGGCAGGAGGACTTATTTTTGTTTAGGGGCATTTCAGCAAAAAAGCTAAAGTGGGAAACAGCCGGCACAAAACTTCCTCAAGCCAAACCAACAAGAGCTAATCAAGGGTTTTGTCCAGTAATGCACCAAACTGAACCTGCTAAACTGAAAACCGTTCAACCGTTTGTTTGTCCTTTCAGTTACTTTCTGTAGCAATCACCATTGGTGCTGATTTTATTAATGACTCATAGAAAATACATTTGTGTTTCAGCCACGAACAACCACTAATTGACTTTAGTGAATAACGCACGCAGGTTTAGTTTTGAAAAATATTATAAATGAAATTGAAATTACACAAAGATTATGAACAGGAGAAAGTGGGATGCTTCTGCAATAGAATTTACACAATCAGTTTGTGTTATATTGAATAATGCAATAGTTTTTACAAGTCATGGGGTTTCTTTGCAACGTTTGTTCATGGTTTTTTAGGAAGTAGTCTCAGTGACACTTTTCAAAAGTCTGTATCATTAAGGCTGGAATGTGCCAATCAAAACCGCGTCCTATTAAAGCAGTCCTTCCCCACCTCTCCTCTCTATCCCCTTTCTAAAATTATAAGGGGGAAATGTCGAAGAGTTAAGGATTTTCCTTCACTTGCACAAAAAGCTGCATTTCTTATTTCTAATTCTAACCCTGAATTCCAATTCTATCTGGCTCATCTGAAGCAAAGCAGAGTGGGAGAAAAGACTAATGAGTTTATACTAAATTGTGGTTTATCTCCTTTAGAACACACCAAGAATATTTACAGGACTACATACTTCACCTGAGAGGAAGGACCTTCTTTGTCTGCTCTGAGTAAATGATGTATTCAAGACCCCAGGCATGTCAGGGCATATCTAACATCTGAGCACTACCTTTCACACTCGGTGCCTGAACCCCTCAGAGGGGACCTGAGTATTACAATAAAACAATATATCCCATCTGCCTCTTTCATTCAGGGAACGATGGAACATGATCGCTACACCTCTGGAATATGCTGACATTACAAGCATGGGTTAACACACTCTCCACATCATCTCCTCCGCACAGAGTGGGTCAGAGCATTTACCCTGTTCTGGTCAGCACTGTATCCAAGCTATAAGAAGCTCCAGGCATTTACTGGTCTAAACATCTCTTGTGTAAACAGCTCACCACTGAAGGCTTGATACAGTCCTCATCCTCTTCTCCCTGCCATCTGCCACTATTGGAATGTGCTTCCCCTGACGCAGCTAGTGCGTGCTAAGCAATTCAGACAGTGAACTCATTTAGTGCATCACCAAAGCAGCCTCTGTGCAGGTACCTCATGATGAAGGCCCAGCATGACACACTTCAAAAGCCACCCTGTGGAAGTCTCTTGGAGGCTTCCTAATGGGCTATCAATGTAATTTTTGAAAAATTAGTCAGAGCTCCCAATTTCCCGAGCAGAGCCAATGCCAGACAGGGCATTACTTTAAACTAGAGAGAATGGTCTGGTGCCACTACATCTGAAAGAAAAATGGTAGCTATTTTGCTCAGCATGGTCTTCTGAAACATCTCATGAGGGGAAACCCTTACCATGAAAAGGCAGTGAAACATCATAGAAGAAAGTTAAGGTTTTTATTAGAAAAAGTGCTTGTATGCTTCCTCTTGATTGTAGCACAAAGGCTGAAAATTGACAGCTTCCAACACTGGCGACATAAGAGCTTAGTGCTATAGATGGAAATGCAACAGTCTGACTTAATTACTAATTTGCAGAGCTGATCTTTATACAATAGTGATGACCCTGCAATATGATATTAGCAACTCTGATTTTGAAGACTGTCTTGCCATCTCCCTTTTTAATAGTTCCCATAAGTCTTTGGACTGGATACCAAAGACAATAGAGTCTGTGCAGAGCACATGTTGCCCAGCCATATCCAGCAGGGACTTCTCTCATCATGTCATCAAGATGCAATTTTCACATACAAATGGCCTCCTATAGCTCAAGACTATCTTTATGCTATCTAGCATCGTAACATGGTTTAAATGGACTGGTTGTTCTCACTTGCTGAGCAGCATCTGTCCAGAATTAGCATGTGTTTTTTTGGTTTGGTGTTTTGTTTTTTGTTTTGGTTTGGTTTTTTGGTTTTTGTTTGTTTGTTTGTTGCTTGGGTTTTTTTAAGTAGGGCTGATTGTTTTCCCAAATAGTTCCCTATTTAGTTATTTTGTGTTGAGCAGTGATATGCTTTTGAGTCCAGACGAATGCTTTCTGGACTGGTGTCTGTGTGAGGATATTTTGTCAGGTTACAGAACTATAGAAGAAAGCACTAAGACAGCTTTCAGCACTTCCAGAGTTATCAGCTAAGGGAGCTAGGGAATTTTTTCTTTTGTTTTAGCACAGGGTAATCCTGTTATACACACCCCCTAAAAATGAAGTCAATCCAGAATGTGCAACTAGAAAAAAAGAAGTTTCCACAAACCAGTGATGTAAAGAAAGAATTAGAAAACTAAAAGGACATGAAGCTATTTCCCTTCAAAGCTTCAGTAAAAACTCCCCCATAGTAAACCTCATCACATAAGTGCTAACAGCAGATATGAGAGCTTTCTAAATAGCAAAAACCAAAATAGATGCAAAAAAAAGCTATCTACAAACTATGCTTAGCAGATTACTTGCAGTGTGCCAGAGCTACCAGTTCAGTTCCTCTAGAATGGCTCGGTTTGCTTCCCTTTTCTAAAAAACTGCACATGTATAGTGTAAAGCTCATTGGTAAACATGCAAGACTATCATGCCCAGCTAAAAATGCATTAAGATTTACAACATCCAGCCAGGCTTAAAAAATACAAAACAAAATTCCAGATCTTAATGCAAGCATGAATGCGTTACCTATACTAGGCCTGCAGGCTGTGACCATTTGATCTTAGAGAAACACTTCTCAGTTTTCGATAGGTGTTCAGTCATTCAGCTCTTTACTGTCCTCCAAAGGTCTGGATTTACCAGCCAGTCACACACTTCTTTTTTTTTTAATTCATAAACCTAACCCAGCACTTCCCTCTTGTGATTTCCCCGGCTGCAAATCTCCCATTCTTAGCACCTTGTAAAACAAGCATATCACAGCATTCAGCAGATATAAAATTGGTGCAAGTAAGTTACACAGCTTCTCTATAGCATCCTTATTTTCCTACAACTTCTATTCCTCACACTTACTGGTTCTGTTCCAGTTGCAGCATCTTTTTGTTGCCTGTATTCTATTAATGCATTTCACTGTTTACTGAAGGAGTATGAAAGATTGTTCTGAAAGAGCAGTAGTTTGTTTTTGGTTTTTTTGCTGTGCTCTTCCCTTTTAGTTCAGCTTCTTGAATACTGAGTATCTGAAACCTTATTTCTACTCTGATTAAAAATGTAAAATTTGCAAGAAAAAAAATAAATCTAAAATTCTTTATAAAATGAGCTGGCCTGTGAGGTTCTTTTATTTCCAAAGATACAGTTGGCTACACAAGCTAAAAGACTGGACAAGAAGATGCTTAGTTCAGTCAGCAATTCAGGAAAAAGGGGAGGAAAACCACTGCTCTGGAGATAGCATGTACCAGATTAAGATGATATCATTAATGGCATCAGAATACAAAGAAAAAAAAATAATAACTGTCCTCTGCAGGTGCTCTGGTTAATTATGTAGAATGAGAGGGGAAAAACCATAACCTTTAAAGCTAGTATTTTAAGAAAGTTAAAGAAGAGCAAATGTTTCATAGGCATCACTGATTATTTTCTCAGCAACCAGGAAACATTATTGCAACATTCAAAAAATAACATACAGTGCTCTAAGATCACTCTTTTTGTTCAGAGAAGAAATCCCACAAACGCTAAGACTTGAAATAAAACCATCTGGTATACGAGTATCACAGGGACACAGATCACCTATTCGTATGAAGTGGAGATGCCTTAAAGTTATGTCAGCTTTGGTACTGAGCACAGAGAGATGACAACCTCCATCTCAAAAAACTGCGCATATTTTGTTGGGACTTCATTTACTTATGCTTCATCCAAATGACTTTAATTGAAACTATCACATGTACTGATCTATTCTTTCCTCATGTGAAAAAACAAACAAACAAAACAAAACCCAAAACCAACACACTACAAACAAGAACAAATATTCTGTAGCAACAGAAAACAAAGAGAGAAAACTGACATGCCTGTGGAAGCAGCACATATGAAAAGATTACTCTTGATACAATTTGTCATGAACAGTGTGGGCAACGGAAAGCTTTGTGGCAGAGCACAGTACAGGAATGCCCAAGTAAATCCTTGTTGATTTAAGATCTACATTTCTGCGATCATTACCATGTCTCCAAGATGCGTGCAGCATACAGAGCTCCCTGTGATGCAGCAGTGGTCAGTCTGACAATGATAAATAAATTAATGCCAAAGGACTCCACAACCACAGGTGACTGGTTACAGTATTCATACATTTACTAGATCAAACTTCTGGTGAAGGTCAAGAGCAACAGCAAAATTACTAGTAACTGACTAATGTGTGGTGGACCACGTGAAAGAAGGTGGTAGTTTCAATCCATTTCCTGACTGATGTCTACAATGCACACAACAGTCACAACTGCCATCTCAAAGGGCCTCAGACAGACTGAAGACTGAAATGCTCTGGCTGTAAAAGGCAAAGCTTAAAGACCTCTGTAACCCAGCATTACCAGAATCAACTTCCACACAAAAATGCAGCATGCGAGAAAAACCACTGTTGCCTCTGGCAATATATTTCAGCAATCACTTACCCTCACCGTTAAAGTCTTGCTTACTTTCAGTCTGAACCTGTGTGATGTCATTTGCCAGCCATGCATATCATGCTCCAAGGTGGGTTCTCCAAATAGGAACCCATGGAATGTCTATCCATCCCTGCCTCTCTGCAGATAACACCTCTCCAAGACAGGGCCTGAGCGACTGTCTGACCAGAAGAACTTCCAGCACCCCTTCCTCATGTCATACTCCTGCCTGCATTACACACAGCTGACGAATGCAGCAGAGGAAGCATTCTTGTTCTTGCCAGTATTTAAGCATATAGTTGAGGGGGGGGGCAGTGGGAAGAGTAGTAAGAGAGGGTTAAGGATGCTGCTTGTACATGACAGTCCACCACAGCACTTGCTTTCCAGAATGTGAAGCAGCTGTTTTCAAGCAGCTGCACAATCCACATCAAAATCCTGTCTGATTTGGGCCCACATTCATCTCCATATAACATTGCTCAGAACAGGGTCAAACACCTGGAAAATCCACAGAGAAGTGGACCTGCAACCAGATTCTTCTGGTAAGTAAAAGCTTTGCCTTTACTTACTTCACTTAGATCAAATGACATAAAAGTTGTTAGACTCCAGAGCTAATGCAGTAGAGTAACAACTGCCTGGCTTCCTTTGAAGCAAAGGGGAAGAATTGTTCAGGAGTCATTAAGAGTGCTTCCACGTTCTCTGTGGGTTCTGATTGACCGCACCAGCTTGATTAGGATATATGGATATCACAACAGTCAGACCTTTAGCCTTTTGGTCTCCAACTCCAACAGCTATTTGTCCTAGCTTTAAAAAGAGAGTTCTACCAAGATATCATATAATAATCTGGGTTAGAAGGGACCTTTAAAGATGATCTAGTCCAACCCCACCTGCAATGAGCAGGGACATCTTCAGGTTGCCCCATTCAGCCTGACTTTGAATGTTGCCAGGGATGGGGCATCTATCACCTCTATGAGCAACTTGTTCCAGTGTTTCACCACCCTCACAGTAAAGAACTTTCTAATATCTAAATCTATCCTCTTTCAGTTTAAAGCCATTCCCCCTTGTCCTATCCCTACATGCTGTCATAAAAAGTCCCTCTCCAGGTTTCTTGTAGGCCCCCTTTAGGCACTGAAAGGCTGCTATAATAAGGTCTCCCTGGAGCCTTCTCTTCTCCAGGCTGAACCACCCCAACTCTCTCAACCTGTCTTCATAGCACAGGTTTTCCATCCTGATGATTTTTTTTTTTTTTAAACAGTACTTGTCCCAGTACGGACCCCGAGGGACACCACTCATCACTGATCACCATCCGAATATTGAACCATTGACCACTACCCTCTGGATGTGACCACCCAACCAATTCCTCATTTGCCAAACAGTCCATCCATCAAATCCATCTCTCCAATTTAGAGAGAAGGCTGTTGTGGTGGACTCTGTCAAAGGCCTTACAGATAGATGACAACCTGTTGGATAGATTCAACAGGTTACCACCAAGATACACTATTGTTTAAAGCACACTCTGAGATATGTTTCCCCATCCACCTTTCATTGTATCTCACATTTTGAACAGAGATTTTAAAACCTGAACTAGCAGAGATATAGATTAGAAAGCAGGTGGCAAGAAACCTAATTATTCACCTCTATATATGGCTTTTGTGTGGATTTATAAAACATCTGTGAGTGTTCCATGGGCAGACATCGAAAGTGCTCTGGAGGAGCCAACTTGATTCACCAAGGCTACTGCTTCTATGCCTCTGCGGGAGCACATACAATACTGTTGGACACTGCTCTTACTCGGGGGGGAGGGGGGTGGAGAGGAAGGCATGAGACTTCTGTGCATCTGAAATAACAAACCCTGTTCCATACCATATACAGTCCTTTCTCTTGGACACACTACCAGTTACCTGTACTTTTTTGTGATGGAGTTATAAACCTGCATCTTTACAAAATGCTTACCCAAGTAGTTAAGACTCTGTATAGCCATGGCATACTTCATTGGAACAATAGCCTTAGGATGCTCTCCAAATATAAATTAATTTCAGGATTGGTTTTATTAGAGGACAAATTTCCTTGAAACAGTTTATACAAAAAGAACTAAGGGGCAATACTGCAAGATAGTTCAGGCCAGATTTTGGCAAATTCTTTCCAGCCTAAATCCCTCAAAACCTTACAAAATTCTGTGTCTCATACTTAGCGCAGGCTGCCAATGTCTAATGGTATAAAAAGTCTTAGAATCCAACTGATTTTTAAACCTATTTTTTCCTGTTATTCCAGCTTGAAAGTACACAACTTCCTGAGGCCAATCTTTGATAATGAGCCACCCATAAATCAGACATCCACGAGGGTTTGTAAATGATCACTGATGTAGCGTCTGAAACCAAATTTGAGTAAGAAAACTTTTTTTTTTTTAAAGTTATTTCACAACAGGCACACACTATGTAACCTAAACCAATACAATACTTTCTTGTGAAACGATTCAATCATTTTCTAATAGCTTACCAATTATGAGGAACTAAAGGAACATACATCCAAATACTACGGTATATAAAGCACAGAGGAAACCACACTTTTTAAAAGGTACTGTGAGCAATTTAATCAAGTAAAAGACAGTCTGTAACATCACAGAGAGGGGTAATATGATAAGTTACTACAGTGGAAAACTGTAGCAAGTTGGTGTTCACCACATACACTGGCATTTGCTTTTATTTTTTTTAGTATTGTATTCTTAAGTATAGACAATGAAGCCAGATTGGTCATTTTCATTTGGTCATTTCTTTACCCACCATCTGATATACCATTTAAGTGCTGTATCAGAAGTATTACTGCATCAAAACAGTCATTACTGAAACTTCGGTATCTGACTTTGTGAACTCTTTGAGAGCTAAGGTATGCACAAATACTTGCTTGTTCCACAGACAGCCAAAAAATGCCAAATTCTCTTTGATAACATGTTACTACAACACTACTGAGTTTTCAATGTCTAAAACCACTTACCTTCCATACCTGCACTAAACAGAAAGCTTTGTTTAATGAAGTATTTGTAGCATTTTCTACAGGTTAACTAGGAAATACTTGGGATAAAATATTGTTAGCAAAAGACAAATGCAACTACTGCTGTCCAAGAAAAGGCAGCTTTTTACAGGTGATCAGCGTTCACACACACACAAAACAATCTCTGGGGAGCGGGAGGGAGGGGGAAAGATTCTCATATCACTGCAATTCCATGTTTAAAGGTCTGAATAACATCAGACAAATTTCTGAACCCTAGCTTTCCACAAGTGAAATCTGGGGGAAAGGGGAAGAGGGAGACACATAGGGAAAGCATTCCCATCTGACTTCAGTGGACTTGAGAACAAGCCCCGAGCACAATGTGGATACACAGGCTGTAAACAAACCTACCTACAACCTGGCAAAGATGTAAATAACGAAGTAACACAACCTAGCAAATGTTTTCTAGGCTCTTGTTCCTAAACAGAAGCATTTAGTTGCACACAAGCACCACAGTAAGACCATGAATGATAAAGTAATTAATAATCAGCTCCCAAACAAATGAAACTTTCTTCCACTATTTTAAGAACTGGGGAGAAGTTTGCACAGTTGTTTTCCAGACCACTGGCACAAAGAGGAGTATACTGTGCACAGAAAACAGAAGGCACAGTTGGAGAAACATTTATTTTAGAAGCACGAGTGAATAAAGCAAGCCCATCCTCAAACAGCCACTAGCTGTTCCCATGCCACTGTAACTTTTGAGACATTACTGTAAACCAGACCAGGAACAGATCTGAGTAAATACAATCCTTCATGTCTTCTGTGGCAGTAGCTAGAGGAAGAAATGGTGACTTGGTTATATTTAACCCACAAAAGCTCCCAGATCTATTTATCATGCAGCCTCACAAACAGATGCACCACCACAAGCAAGGCGGCAGCTTGTGGGCTGCCAAAACTACCACCTCCACAAGAAACACTGGCCATAATTATCTGTGCCATAATTAGTCTTCCTACTTTTCTAATCATGACAATAAAACACAGCAAGCTCCTATTCATTTTAGACAACAGCACCCCACAGGAAACATTAAATGTCCCTTACTCAGTACAACTGTTTATCTCTTCAACTAAGAGCACTCTTGAAATTCAGCATGTTTCAGACTTAATAAGCATCAGGCACAACAGAAGTCAAATGGAGAGTATAAAAGTCAACAGCTAAAGCTCTGCTCCAGGACACTTCTAGGTTCAAGGTGAACCCTGAATTCACCATTAACTTGATTTTGGTTTTAACTATGACATATTAGGGACACCTTTTGTTTGGCTTACTTATTGACTTGCCTGGGAGAGGTGGAAATTCTGGAGTTTAAGGACTGAATTCACTAAAGACTTTACTTGAAGGGAATGAAAAGCAGAAATTCCCAGCAGCATCTGAGAGCTACCACCAGCTTTACCCATTATTTTGGCATATTTTCATGAAAAGTAGAAAGCAGAAAAGGAACAAACAAATTTAAGGGGACAACTGTTCCCACAGTAAAATCAAACAGCAGGATTTTAAGGCGTAGCAAAGCCCAGCCAAACTCCCCTCCTTCCAACGTAAGCTGGTGTAAAGAAGAGAGCAAAACAAACCAAGAGGAGACCTGTAGCGAGGTCCCAGCTCTTTCACTCACTGCTCAAGATGACACAGAAAGTCAAGTCATTTCAGCTCTTCAAATCAGCTTCCCTTCAGTAAAATAGGGAATACTACTTCATGTTAGAGTGTTGGAGACCTACAAACCTCTGCTATATTAGATAATTAGCCCAAATAAGGCTATTTTACACAGAGAAAGACTACAAACCTCTTACAGAACCATCTGCTATGAAAGCGGCCCAAGCACAAAGGAGGGTTGGTAATGGGGAAAGGAGAGAGGGAATGTTGTTGTTTACATGTTGCTTGACCTCCACACAGAAGGAAACTTACCTTTACTATTAAATTAGTAACACAATCCCACTATTGTGTTACACTGACACTGTAATTACTTCTTCCTTTGTCACTTAGATTTCTTACTGTTATCACAGCAGCAACAACAAAATCTGAGACTGGATCCCAGAACTACAGCTGTCAAACATTTCCACAGGAACATCAGTCTCAAAACACCAATTGTATAGAACAAGAAATTAACCCCAAGATGACTGTAACAGTCAACAACAACAAAGTATTTACCATGGAGTCCCCCACACCTCTTACCTCAAGCATAGGGCGGGCACTGTCATGGATTGAAAGAATGTGCGTAATGTTATTCTTACTCAACTGCTCTACATCTCGGGCATCTGTGATAAAGGGAAGAAAAGGAATACAATTTCTTTAATATCTTGAAAAAGCCCACTCTGCTTTCCACTGTGCATGCTGAAAATCACTTATCATTTGTACATTTCTTTTTGAAGCTTCATGAAGTAAAGCAAAACCCCAAATGCAGCTGTTCTAGAACACCATCAGAGCGGGTAACGGGAAGACACACTTCTGACTCCAAAACAAATTATATACTATAAAAAGAACAAGCTTAAGTGACTCAGGAATATGTTCTTAAGTCAGAAGTTTCATGTATTTTGCATCTGAAATGTAAGTCTGTGTATGCCCATGTGCAGGTGATGGCCATCTGAACAAGCAGTCAGAGCTGTACAAGAAATAGCTTACCTCCTCTCTACCCACAAATACCCCTTGAGGAGATGTAGTTTCACTTGGGAGACAAACCTTGTGATATCCAGGACCGAGAAGTGAAGCCAACTGTAACACTTGAATTGACGTTTTAGTGGGCAAACCAAAATGATAACTAGATTCTTACTTCTTGGAGACTAGCAGGGGAAAATGTGCATTTAGCCAATACATACCCTAATTTTAATTCTGAAGAGAGATCAAGGCAATAAAGATATCAAATGTATGAAAAAGCACAATGCTACAACAAGGAAGTGCAGTTGTGAAAAGGTGGTTCCTAGACCTGTAACCAAAGGTTTCAAACATTCAAAACTGGAAAGCAAACTAGGGCGACTGAAAATTTTATGCTAGATATTGCGAAAGCATAGGTTTGTTTCTATGAGAAAGAAGGTAGAATAGATCATCTGTCATGAGTGAGCAACCTTCTCCATAGTAAACCATTAGTGTGCTAGAAAATTATCTCAAAGAACCACTAATTCAAGTAAAAGTTAGTTTGTGTCCATTTACTTTTGACCTTTTCACTTGAGAAGGGCACAGTACACCATGGCAACTACAGCAGTAGTTTTGTGAACACCTGCCTTCCAAATCTGCCCATACAATCTGTTCACATTAGCCTGGCTGCACACAAAAAAAAAGCACTGACCACAAAGGTTTCAAACCGTCTCTCTCTAGGTACAAAAATAACAATAGCATCACCTGGACATTCTTTATGTACATGCAAGAGTTCAACTAGCATCTCTTACTTCATCTTATTCCACTCTACTATAACGTTTCAGTGCCTTTTCTACATCACAAAGAGGAATTGGGCATTTAATTATACTGCTCCATAGACAAGATCCACATGAGCACAGTATCAGGCAATAAAATTTAAACCTAATCCAATTATGAAAGCTTCTCTAAGGCTAATAGAACAGAGACACAAGTCAAAACTGCATTGATTTCACTTGCTACTGGTCAAGCCTGCACAGCCACCACAGATGCCTAATTCTTCAGGAGAGAATTAACGGAATTAGGTCGGAAACAGAATTAACGTCTAGCTTCACAGAACAATTAAAATTTCCTAAAAAGATGTCAGAGTGAGCATTTCAAAGAAGAAACACAAATGTTTGCCAGCAGAAGTCTTCTAATCCACCTGACCTTCAGATTTTTTAAGTTTATAGGACAGTTGTGATTCCTCAGAGAACACCTAAGCAGACAAGGATTTGGAAGTCCAGAAGCCAGGCTAAATGTCCCTAAAAATCACTGCTCTCTGTTCTCCAAAGGCTAAGGGCAGATTTCAGAACCTGCTGGCTAGAACTCATGGTGTTAATACATACCTAGCACCACCACACCCCAACCTCTAATTACCAGTATGACCCCCACATGGTAAGAAATGGCTTGCCGCACAAGGCAAACAGCTTTAAAAGAAGATGTGATCCAAATTAAATGTTGACTGCTTTGAATCAGTGTGAAAGGCCTAATGGACACAGTACAACTCATAAGGACTGAATTATTTTAGTTCTTCAGTTAACCAAGGACTTAGGCTAAAGGAATTTCAACACATCAAAACTAAACAGACAGTGAGATTTCAGATATTCCCAGAAACAAGCTGGAAATGGCTAAACCAGACCTACGTCCCAGGGTAACCAGCAGGTCCTCAATATATTTAGGAAACAACCACTCAAATCACAAAAATAGAGGAGAAAAAGCTTCCCAGACAACGACTGTATTACCTGGATCTAAATTTTAAACAGTTTACAAAGGGGAAATTCCCCTGGTTCCCCTGGCACCTGCCATAAGCCTCTACAGATACTACAGACAAAGCTATTTAAACAGCAGTAAAAATGAGATAGTCTGTCACTCATGGTCTCATACCATAGATTACCCAAAAAAATTAAAGGGCTATGCAAAGGACTACCAAAAGCCAGAAGAATCACTTTTACCACAGCACAGTGCTGTATAACTACATGCAGGATCACATTTTGATACCACAGTGTGCAACACCCCATTTCCAAATTTAAAGATGAAATAAACCTATTAGAGTCCATCTTGTTCACCCCCAAAGTGTCCATCAAATATGGTATTATTCTTCACAGTAGGTTACCTAATATTCATTTTCATACAGCAAAACACTTCTCAGCTGATGTGGACTTTTGAGTAATGCCTTCAGGAAACTCTCTCTTTACAAAAAAGGACACAATTCACATTGGGGAAGTCTTCCTTTCTCCCTCCTACACCCATACTTAGCCGCTTTTCCCTCAATTTCACTCTATGACTCCTAGCGTAATCTCTCTTCATACGCAGAGCTGCAAACAGTCAATTGCAAAAGCAATGGCAATCATCAAAATAGGATTTGGGGGGTGCATGAGGTATTTGTGTCAGAATTTGTCTCCCTGCAGCTCTGGGAAGCCTTACATGTGTCTGGGGAACAAACTGCCTACCATATTGTGCTTTCATCCCCCATAAGCAGAAGGGAGACAATACTGCTCCAGTCACTCCAATTAAGACATATCAATGACTGAGGGTCCCCAACACTAGGCTGATGAAGTCTCAAATGTACATATAACCATTCTCTCTTACTTTAGTATTTTAGTACCTCCATAGAGATCAAGGTGAGGAATAAAGATTTCTCCCTTTCGAGCATTAGATGGGAAGAAAAGCTGTAGAGTCTTTTTCACCTCTACTGCTAACAACAAAATACAAAAGCATGCTGCCAGGAACAACAGACCTGATCTGCAACATTTAACTGCAACTCACTTGTGAATTTAGAAGTTTAAATGTCTCCACAAAATAAGTGAGATTAGTTTAAGTTTATTTTAATTTTGTCACCTTTACTACCATTAGCCAGCTATCCTAAACTAAAGACATCCTCCCTTCTTCCTTCAAAGCTCATATTTCTGACTTAGTTAGTCTGAGAAGACAGACATGCTCCTACAGCACTGTAACCTAGTATTAAGTTTTCAGTGTAAAATTATCTACTTTTTTTTAATCTATATAAAAATAAGGTAAGTGCTTAGAGAAGGCAAGTCAGCCCTGTATGGACAACAGTATCAAGTCTCAATCTGCAGATGTATAGACTACAGTTTCATCATCATTAGATTCATTTATTTTTTTAAATAAAGAAACTTTTTGTCTACACTTTATTTTCTGCTTTGGAGAGAACTAGAGATAGACACCTACCTAAAGGAGAACCTTCTCTCCAGTGGTTTAAGAGCACTAAGAGTTATTACTGAGGATGGTTTCCCATCAGGAGAGCTTTGTTCCAGGGTCCATCTGCACTTCCAGACACACACATACACACAGAAACTAAGCACATAAACAAAAACTCCACATCTCCTGTCCCCATTTCACACTATGTTCTCATACATATTTTGTCCCAGCACCTCAGAATGATGTTTTCAGGGAGTGACAAAGGTGGGGAAAAGGGTCCAACACTCTGTTTAATGAGAGTATCTATAAAACATCTTCCTTCAAAAGATGAACCTGTAAAAAGGAATCTTCACCCTCTCCTGTTTTCAGTACCTGAAATAAAGCCTTAGAAAAGGGAACTCCCCTCTCCCAACCCGCCCAAAAAATAAAGCAGCTGATAATAGCGATTAATTGGATATATAAGCAGAACCACTTGGTGGGCACTACCTTTTTACACACTTATTAACTGGAAGGGCAGAAACTTTCCCAAGACTCTCCAGCTCGTCCACAGCAACACTGGACTCTTTGGGGGGGAATTAAACCTCATACTGTGGCTTTCCCCTTCAAATCAAAAAGCCCCCAAATATTCCATTGGAAAAAACTTGAATCTTCCAAATATGATTACAAGGAAGGACACAAGCTCTTTAATATTCAAGGTAGAAACACTCCTGAATCTCTGGTGCTCACTACTGCTACACCTTTTGGTTTAGAACCCAACAAGTATTCATTTAGAGCCTCCGATCAGCAGAAACAGTATTTTTTCTATTTATTTGTGCAGAAAAACAGGCTAAAAAGCCCTGTCATATCGGTCTGTTGAGGAACAAAGCACCTATTTTCATCATGAGCACAGAAGCCTTTCAAGGGACATCAGGTTTCCAGTGCAGTAGACATGCCAGCATGCAATCCCACAAAAAATTCTTTGTCTTTTGAGAAGACTGAATTTCATCTGTAAGGTACAACTGGAACACACCAAAATTTCCTCCAAACTAGAGGCAGGAAGAAGAGTTAACTACTTCTTTCTCTTCCCTCATTTTTCTCTCTTAGCCACCACTCTCCCACTTGCAAAGAAATAACTTCTCATTAACTTTCAGTGAAGAAGCCCAAGAGCTCAGTTTCCTTACAGGCTTTTAGACCAAACTCAAGCCTTGATATTTCGTATGGACAACTGTAGTTCTTCTTGAATTTTTCTGCCCTCTAGCTGTGCAATCTTAAATACACTCTCAGGAACATACCACAGTTTTAACATGCTATTAATAAGCAGAATCATGCTTATACATCTTACAAGATAATAAGCACTTAAAGACATGCCGAGATCTATGCTTTTCCAGGAGTTTTCCAGAGACATACTCAACTTCTGTGGACTTGTGCAGAATTTTTAGCATGTATTTCAGCGCTTTCCATATCAGGACTACACATAAATTTCTATCCTAAAGACCCTATGGTGGTTATAAAAGCCCCTTTTATTCTATTTGCCTGAAAGTTTGCGTAGCAGAAGACAATAAACCTTTCCTGCCACAGATTTATTTCACAAGTTTTTCCTGGGACTCAGTTTATCTCTCAGTCAAATGCAGAGGAGTTTGCACTTACTCTGTCATGGATTGTTTTTAAGTTGGTTACACCTAAAAAGACAGTAAGAAACCCTATACATAAAGTAGAAATATTGCTGAATATTGAATATCAATTCCCCAATCAGAACAACTGCTGAATACCTTCTCTCCAGACAACAGCTATCCAGGATTTAACAGTATTTAACATCTTTAACATCCTGCTTTCACTCAGCAGGAAGGCACTCATCTGGAACAACTGCGCCTATTCCCAGTCTGTGAGTGTCCCCAGGGTTCTCCCATGCAGCAGGGAGACAGGAGTGCGCGCAGGAGAGTATTCTGACCTAGCTATAGAAACCCTGCCCGCCCAGGCTGCCTGACGAGCTCTCCTCCAGAGGGCAGATCAGAGCGGTTCAGAGAGATTCCCCTGACTCGCCTTCTGCAGACGCTCCCCCCCCCCTCTACTACCCCTGCACAGAGACCATGACGGTGCTACGAAGCCTTAGCCCTATGTCCGAGAGAGGTACGCAATGCCAGGGATTCAGTATTACTCCTCTTACTGACAAGATGCCACTTTATTCAACTCAAGCTAGCCCTCTCAAGCTGAAGAAATAGGAGCCTGCTCAAAAGTGCTTTCCACAAAATAATTGTGTATTTGAAAGTATCTAGACATTTCAGCTGCCCAAACTGGGATACTCTAACCAATCCCAACTGTATATTCTATTGAGTATTTCTTGGCCAAGGATCCCCTTTATGGCAGTCTCAAAATTTATTAGTCAACTTTTCAAGAAGTGCCACATGTCAGAACATGCCCCAAGAACATGGTAATCAAACTCCTCCAGGAAACTACACTGGAAATTAACCAACACCCTGCTCCTAACTGGAATGATCTCACTGCACAGAGGGCTAATGTAAATTGCTTTTAATCAGGGTGGGAAGTGGGGGTTGAGAGACAGGGTATGCAGACAGTTTGCTTTTGTATTAGTGAAGTACTGTAACTCCAACCTTCTCTCTTTCTCTCCAGGTATGATAGCTAATTTAAGATTATAACAACAGATACTCATGATGGTAGAACATAATGATTAAATGCATTATGAGCAAAGGTAATAGTAATAAATAAATGAACGTTTTGTTTGTGTTTTAAATCAACTTGGAAAACAGAATCTCTAACACAAACACTGGGATTAAAGCCAACCCACCCTTACTCTCTATGGCAATAGCTGAAGCATTTCAGCCTCTGCTTTTTTTCAGCCTGACTTTCAGAAGCACTGCCCACTTACATCACCTTCATGTGCCTGCCTCTCCTCTATGCGTAGAAGTGACCTGACACGCCATTTAAGCACCATTTGCAAAGCACACAGCTGAGCGGCCAGAGCAGCATGAGCCAGAGGGTCGCAGGCCCTGGCATCCGCAGAGATGCTGACTCACTCTGCAACCCTGGCCAACTCCCCTTAACTGGTTCATCACCCGAAAACAGAACTGCACCAAGAAACAGATGCTCTGACTAAGTATTGCTCCCCTGGGTGGACTACCAAGAGCTCAGCGGATGGCCACAGTAAGAGTGGCAGATTGAAAGCCAGGTTCCCTGGGCCCATCCTGCCAGACAGCTTGAAACCTAAAGGACTCCACTATCAAACATCCTCCCATCCCACCCCTCTCCTGAATTTCTTGACAGGAAAGAAAAATAAAAAAAAAAATAAGAGGAAGCAACATGGCTGCGACCAACTTAGTTTTCTCACTGGCCACCCATGCAGTGATAGGTCTAAGTGCTCTCAAAACTATCCTTTTCCCCTTGTTTTCCTTTTTTCCTGCTTGCCTGCTTTTTTCTCTAATTTCATTACCTACTTCCACCAGTATAAACTCACCTGCATCCTCTCATTTCCCTTACCATGGCATGATTAACTCCCCCTCAAGCTGTTATACTTGAGTTTGCATCCCAGTGTGGCAAAAGGCAGCTTTTAACTTCACATGTACCTCTGGGCTGCCTCTCTAGGTGATCGGCTCCACTTCCCAGGGGGCAGCAAGCACCAGTCCAGCAACATGGGTCAGCAGGTGCAGAGGCAGGTAAACTGGGCAAAACCCACTGAACTCACAGGTTTTGGGATTGGAGGGATAAAGGATAAGGGGGCACGAGGCAAAGAGGAGGTGCAGCACCATCTAAATCCAATGCAGACGTTGTCCAATCTTAACAGATCAGCTGTGACACCAGCCAGACCAGGAAGGACAGGATATCGCAATAGTCCCTATGAGTCCTGCTTTGCTTTTGTACCCAAGCATAGCAGAAACAGTCTACATGTATGAAAACGACTGTATGGGCACAACTGGTTTACTTTCTGAGTAGGGACAATCAGCTCAAACTGCTGCTAACAGGGCGCTTTCAGAACAGGCCATTTATTTGGATGCCTACGTAAAGTTTCCTGTGTTTTCTAAATATGGTTCTGTCTTTCTGTACAAAAAAAATAAGCCTCACGCAAAAAGGAAAAAAAAAAAATCCAGAGAATATTACATCTGCGACACAGACAGTAAAAGTATCAGTGGTCAGACAGCAATCTGCAGACCTATCGGTCTCTCAAGCAGTGATAACAGAACTCTTTAGCAGTTGTTATAAATAACCAAAATAATGAAAGCAATGAGCAGGAGGCATACTAAGCCTTTACTTATAAGGAGGGCTTGAAATAAGCCTTACAAAGAATCTGTCTGGCTCACAAGCCAGCCTGCCTGCCAAGCACAGGAATCATTTAAGGCAGGCCAATGTTTAGGAATTCCAGCTGAAGCATGCTCCGAGGAGATGGCATTCATTTTTCTTCTCTTAAAGTACTTGCAGAACAGCATATGGATGAGAGAGCAGACAAGTTCTTCTTTAAGTGCTACCAGGTGAATCCAGAAATTAAGCAAGATGGGGTTAAGGAAACTGCAGAGATGTAAGCGAAATAGGTCTTTGAAACAACACCGTAAGACCCCTGCTGAGTAATCCTAGAGATAACGATAAAACTAATCTTACCTTTAAAGTTGCCAACGAACAAGCCAGGCAGAATCTGTGAGAAAGAAATATAGTATCAAATACAGATATCTTGTGGTAAGACAATTTGACAAAGTTCAATTTGCATACAGGATGGAACATACTACTTCAGCAGACTATTGTCAAACACAACCTAAAAAGCGCTGACGTTTTGTGCCTCTTTGCAACCTTCTCAAACTACATAGCTTTAGGTACTCCACACTTTGGGAGCATTTGTTGACAGCCAGGGGTTGTTAATCATGGGGACTCTCACACAAAGGAGGCTCTCCAAGGATAGCAAAAGTGGTTTACGAATACCAAGTGGGCCTCACAGCACACCCCTCCCCCCTGTGTCCTCCCCCCGCCCCCCCCCCCCGCAGCAGGAAAAGAGTTACCCTCATTTAACTAATGATGAAACTTCGTACAGAAAAGGTGATTTGCCTAAGGTTGCTAAGCAAGCTGGACAAAGCACTGCAAAACGACATCCTTCAAGTCTTTTGAACTGCAAAGCCATGCAAGTCAGGGCTGCAACACTGTGGGGCAATTCCATAGAGGAAATCTCTGTGTAAGGGAACTGATGAAAGTCCTCGAGTTGAGTGTTTCTCTCCCAGATCTACACACTTACCCCAATGCTCCCAAAAGCCTGCACAGTTCTCAGTTATAGGACTTTAACTGGGGAGTTTCAAGGTCATCCCAAGGACCAGCCTGTGCAGTCTGAGGATGCGTGCACCCACACGCACACAGAGGCAGGTGACACTGCAGCATTACCCCTCCCATCCTCTCATAACCCTCCCAACTTGGGAACAGCAGTAAGGACATGCAAAAACCCCAGGCACACTGAAAACACATTCTCTGGCCGAGAATCCTCTTCTCTGCCACCTAAAGTCTCTGACCTACACCCATATCCTTTGAAGAGACTAGAACTGTGGTGGTGAAACCGTATGATCCATTTACTTCGGTGCATGCAGAGCATACCACCAATACAGATATGTCAGCGCTGACTTCCTAAAGCCTTAGCAACACCCAAGTGTCACGACAACAGCAGCAAAAGTCTCTCAGACACAGCTATTTAAAGGGAAAACTCCACCCATTCTGCTCAGCCCAGCAGCCGCGAAGTTCCGAAAGTCATGAAGGACTTTTCATCGGGGATTATCACCCCAGCCTCTGTTTCACTGCAGCCTTCCTGCTGAATGGCAACCCAGCTTACCACGCAAAGGTTAGCAAGGCAGCAGAAGGGCCTGCAAAATAGCTTATGACCTGCCTTAACTCCAGGGCTTTCATGTGATAAAAACATCATGTTCACTGTTGCTTATCTAGCCTTGCAGAAAACAGAAAGGCTGAGCACTTCTCACACTCTCTGCAGCTTCAGTTTGTGCAAACATTCCTCCCTCTCAGCTTTGCTGGATGATCTCTCTCATACCAGCTCTAACCACAGCACTCAGTTCTGCCACTGATATTGAAAGACTGCTTCTCTGGGACCCTTGCTGTACCCTGAACTGCTTACAAATTAAGGGCTGCTTGACAACATCAGCTAGACAAGAAGATGTTCCTTTAGTCTGGTACGAACAGGCACCTGGGTTTTGTACAGACAGCCTTTTCCTCTTTCTTTCCGTCTTCATTTGTACAAATTCAACATTCTTACAAAGACATCAAAAATTAGCAGGACGGTTTCCAATGCCAGACTACCAAGTAGGGAAAAGAACCCCTACAACATCCTGCAGTCCCTTTCTGCATCCACAACACTCATGGTTTCATGGCCTGATTCATTATTTTAAGCACACCTGATGACTGCACTAGAAGTGCAGCTCTCAAAGGCTACCATCCCAGGCCAGGAATCAGAAGCCTGTAGCTGCTCCAGAGAGCAGAGTACCCAAGGGCCATACCTAAGGCCCAAATTCTGCAAACAGGAAACATGCTCTAAAGCAAAAGAAGACTCAAGTTATGAATGAATTTCACCAACAAGATCACCCCAGCCAGCTCCCTCATCTTAAACTTAAAAAAAATAATGAAAAAAGCCTTTCTGATATTTTTAAATAGCTATCCAGTGTTTCCTATCTGCAGCACAAATCTCAAATCACATCACCATTACTGTAGACCATAGCATTTTAGACTCCAGGACATTAGTTCTACATCGAATATGTGCTCTCAAGAGAGGATAAAAGCTTAAATTCCAGTCACAGTCAT
Source organism: Strigops habroptila (assembly GCF_004027225.2). Lineage (NCBI taxonomy): Eukaryota > Metazoa > Chordata > Aves > Psittaciformes > Psittacidae > Strigops > Strigops habroptila. Next base: position 85,702,671 of record NC_044277.2, read on the forward strand.
TAAGGTTAGTCATTATAAATTTAAGATACCAAGAAACTGGGGGGTGTTGGTGTTGCAAAAATAGGCTTTTTAGATTGTTGTTGGCTAAAGGAGGAAAAATCCAGAAGTTTGCATTTGTGCATCATGAAGCAAATTTGTATGCTAGATAGGAAATTAGGACACCGTGCAACCAAAGACACATGTTACCCGTGTTGTCGTAGTCATTCTAGAAGCAAGAAACATTACTATGGGTGAAAGCTACCTGGAAAGAAGTGAATCTTCATGCCGTGCTGACTAATACTTCAGCACTAGACTACGGCTGGGAACTTTCAGCTGTGTCATCTCACACTGCCTTCAGTAACTGCAACTCTGGACTGTGCAAAATGAAGGCCGATGGCTGCTAGGGGCGTGTGAGAGAGAAGGGGTGGGAGTCAGAAGAGGAGAAAAATAAGGTGGTTGTTTTTGTGAACTTTTCAACCACTGCGTTATGAATAAAAACAGTAGCCTCCTTTTGTGACCCGAAACATTGAGAAAATGACCACGGACTAAATAACAGATGTAGAAGAATGCACAACCAAGAGATAAGGACGCCAACGCCTGTCGTTATTTGTACCTCGCATGAGATCAGCTCACCTTCTCCACCTTGCACAAAGGCAGAGTCCTGCAGCGGACAATAGCTGCTCCAGTTGGTAATGCTCCTCATCAGTCCTTTCTGACAGCACACCTTCCTGGGAAACAGCTTCAAGGGCTACTTTGCTGCTGTTTCCTATAGAGACACACACTTACAATAAAGCATCTAACTCCTGGCCCAATGCTTGCCTCTAGATGCACTAGTACTGATGGGTGCTCCAGAGGAGTTCATCAGGCTGCCTGTGGAGATGGTCAGGTGCTGTAAAAGGAGGGGACAAGCCCACCTTGTCCATCGGTACAGGAGACTGGCACTGGTCAGGGAGAGGGATTTGCCACTCATGCAAACTCGTGCAGCTTCATTGGCTTCCATAGAACTGGTTGCATCAGCTCTGACTATCCACACTCATTTACATTTCTTATGAATCAACTTCTGTAACGAATGGGGCTTATCTGTGTTTTTGTAAAGGTAATACTCAACCCTTCAGAAAAGTCTGCATGGATAACAGGCAGTTAACTCTAACAGGGTGAACAAGAACTAAAACCCAGGAAACACTCTTTACTAAGCATATGCTGTTCACAGATAATCAAATTTAAGGACTACAATCTCTTGTCACCATCCCAGCCACTAGACTTCAGCTCCAGGAAAACACCTTTGTAATTTGCAAAGACAGTTCAACTTGAACTTCAAATACAAGTTAAGACATTAAGCATGAAGACAAATTAGGCCAAACAATTTCCCAAGTCAGACCCCATTACTCATCCTACACTTAAAAGATGTAAAAAGAAAAGCACTGAAAATTAATAGTAGCTAAATCAATGCACACTCACTAGCCAATTTTCCTCCGAGCAGAGTAAGAAGGGTATTTATAAACCAGTGCTTTCAGTTTAATTTGGGAAAAGTCAGGAGGCTCAGGTGGGCTTAAGGGAAAAAAACCCCTAAGCACAGCTAATTTTACAGAGAAAGCTAGCAACAAAAGACAAACCCCACCTAAAAAGAATGCAAGGCCTCCAGCCCTTGATCAGAAGTAATGGCCACAGAAAGTCAGGTGCAATTGCTATTTGCTATGAAATACATCAATATCATATGACAGAAAAATAGGAGGGGACCATGCCACTGAGAAGGGCTCAGCATCCAAGAGCAGCCACAGCAGCTGTAGCAAGCTCTGGAGCTTTTCCTTACCATACCCATTACAGGTCACCACTAATCCTCTTCCCCTGGCATCACTACAAAGAGATTCCCTAAATGAAATAATCCACCATTGGATAAGCTGCTTATTTTCTCCTACTGTTTGCATATAGCTCTACCACAAAAAACAAAAAAACCACCACACTTCAGTTTGAAACTAATGTAATTTGTATTGATAGACTACACTAAGTCAAGCAAATGCCCCCAACATCGGCAGTGATGACTCCATACCTCCCCTTGACCCCTCAGCACTCACTGACTCACAAGATCAAAAGGAACAGATGATCCAGGGGCACATTCTGAAGGTGGCAAGTACCAGACCTCTACACGGGACCCCTACAAAAATAACCCTGATGGCCAGTACCCAGTGTGGTTGTAGCCTCCTTAAAGGAGCCAGCTCTTCCCAAACTGCTGAACATTTCATCCTCTTGGATACAGTCATAAGAAAGGAGGAAAAAAAACAAACTAGTACTATCCTTGTCCTGAAAGCTCCAGTTGGTATGTGTCAGGGCAACAATTAACAGCATTAAAATAACCAAATTGCCTGGAGTCACAGACTGCCAACTCCTGCCCGCACAGTACCATAGGAAGATGTAATGCAGACAAAGAGTGCTAAACATGAAAGGATTGAGACTTGTCTGTCTTCCCCCTGCCCCAGACTGCAACTTTAGCATCCCATATCCTGTTCCTCTAAATGTTTTGATGATTTCAAACATTCTCAGAAGAATACTACAAACATACCAGAAGTCCAAAAGAAGTCTCTCCAGCTGTGTTTCTTCCTAACTGGCCACTCCCTGAAGGTACCTTCTAGGAGTGGCCACTTATCCCAACATTATCGCCAGACTCTAAAATCAAAAATGGACAGGACCAAGGGAGGTCTAACTAGCCAGATCTTTCCCCTGCCTAAAGTTTCTATTTCAGTGTTTCTATCCACAGGATGAAAAGGCTTCCACCTCTGAGGGGGCACACTAAGCACTCTGGACATTCACCAGTTGGCCTTCCAGGGGCAAAGATGTCAGACTTGGGCAACTCGTGAGCAGGTATTTCTAGCTCTTCTCTGCTTTGTCGGAGGCCACGCTCACAGCAAAGCTGCTCCCAAAGTACTCAAAGCAGGATGTTTGACAGAAGAGATGACTCAACTCCTGTTCTTCACAGTAAGCTATATATAAAAGGCTAGTTACCACCACACTTTCAAACCTGGGTTTAAAACAGAGGTGGAGATACTGAGAAAAATCACAGTTGTCCCTTGATAACCTCCACGAGATGCCAGGGGAATCAGTGCTTACAATAAGCCCCCACTGCCAAAAAGCCAACACCCTTTGCAAAACAGATCCATCTTCCTTCCTCGCTGCGATCCCCACTGGGGCCAGGCGCTTTCCTGTCTCACCAGCACCGGGGCCAGCCCTCCGGCCACTGCCCGTACACACCGGCTGCTCGGCGCTCGCACCGGCCGGCGCGGGGAGACCCTCAAGGGGCCGCGGGGGGGGACAGGGAGCAAGAGACGGACAAGTTGAACGATGGGTTGGCCGGGCTAACAGCTCCAGGTCCTGCCGCAAGCCGGGGGTGCCGGCTCAGCCCCGCCAGCCCCAGCGGGGGACCCCGCCGGTGAGGGGCCTGTCGATGAGGCTGATCGGAGCACAGCGCCGGGGGGCACGGCGGCTGTTGGCAGCCGTTAGCGACCGCGGGGCCGCCCCCAACCCCGCGGGCTCGCTTCGCCCGGGGAGGGGAAGCCCGGGCGAGCATCACCGAAACCAGGGCCCCCCTCCTGCCTGCCCGCGCTGCGGCTGGGAGAGGCGCGCCCCGAGGGAGCGGCGCAGCCGGGGCCTCCTTCCCTCCCCCAACGCCGCGGGGCGGGGGACCCCCGAAGTCGAAGGGAAGAGCCTCTGCTGCCCTGGCCTTTGTTCTGTACGCGGGGGCCCGCGGACTGCCCCGGCGGCGCCCAACGTCCAGGGGCGACACAAAGGAGGGGGCGCGGGGAGGGACCGCCACCCGCGGCAGCTGCCGCGCCTCGCCCGCACACATGCACTCACGCACAGCGACAACGACGAGCGGCGTTACCTTATTCATCCCATTCCCCATGGCTTAAGCGACCCGCACGCCAGCACCGCGGGAGAAGCCGTAGGCTGCCGGCTTAGCGAGCTGCCGGCGGCGTGTCAGCGTGCATGGGACAGTGCTTGCCGGGGGTGACTGGGGAACCAGCTAATTGTGAATCAAGGACAGCTGCGGCTCGCCGCTGAGGGGAAGGGTGAGACGCATCTCCCCCCCCCGCCCTGGCCGGGGCTCTCTCCTGGCTGCTGGGCGGCTGGAGGCGGGTTTCCGCTCGGCCGCTCCCGGGCGCGCCGAGCCGCGGGGCCGCACCACCAGGAACTACCTCCTCCCGCCGCCGCCACCGCCCCCAGTGCGGTTACAGCCCCGCCGCGCCGCGCCGCCCTGGGGCTTGTAGTCCGCACTGCCGCGCCGCCGCCGCGCCGCACGCCCGCCAGAACTACACGTCCCAGCGCACCCCGCGCCGCCGACCTGCCCCACCTGTAGCGGCAGGCGGCACCCGACGGGCGCCCGGTGCGGCCCGGCCTCGCCCCATTCCTGAGAGGATGAGGGAGTGGCGGTGGCACCAGGCGGGAGCATCTCCCCGGTATGAACCACCCGCTGCCATTGCGCCCGGGGAGGGCAGGGCTGCGGCACGCGTTGCTGGAGCGGGCAGGTGCTGCCTGCCTGCCTCTGCGGTGCTGAAACCGGTTTTGTTTCGACCTCAAGCGAGCCACGGCGGCAGGCGCGGTGGCCTGCCTGGAAGAAGGCAGCAGGCCTTGGGTGCCAGGGCTGCTGCCGCAGCCTGCCGCTTGCCTGGCTGTGCCGCTCCGGTGTGCCGAGGGTTGGTGCGTGGCTGCAGGTGTGAGGCCCGGGCTGCACGGAGAGAGAGCAGGGCCTGGCAGAGCGACCTCTGCCCTGTCACAGCACGCTCCTGCCTTGGTCTGCTCTTTGATCCCAGCCACGCTGCAGGCGTGGTGGGTTGGCAAGCAGGAGGACATAGGTGTCCCTGGGACAAACAGAGAGGAGAAAGCAAATAGTCTGAAGCAAACGTTGCAGAATCAGGCTGGCTAAGGTGGGGAGGGACCTCCGGAGATCACCTGGTCCAACCCTCCTCCTCAAGCAGGGAAAGCCACTCATGGCAGCATCCTGGCAGGCATGGCTTCAAAGGCATGCTCAGCTCTTCCAAACACACACTTTGTTCCCTGTTAACACAGTTAAACGTGACATGATACAGCCATATCCCTTTAGCCACAGGGATGTGTTTCAGCGAGGCATGGTGATGGGGGATTTGGTGGTTGGTGAAGGAAATTTACCCCAAAGAGTTAATGTGATAGGGAATACAGGCAAGGCCCTAAGGGACACACACAGCTTAAATATGCAGGCACAGGCTATTACTACATAAGATCTGTCCCATTAACCAGTGCAGCTGTACTGCCCCCCAAAAAACTAAATTCTTAGTGGCTCAAATGCAAAACAAGGATGCTACTGTGTAGCCATCATCAGGTTCCCTATGCATTTGTATGAATGAAAGTGTGACATTTGCATAAAATGTGATGTCAACATGTCATTTGTTGGGCACACTTCAGTAGGACTGGGCAGGTCTGGCATTTGCAGCCCAGGGTAGGCAGTGGAAGGGTGAAAGATGGAGAACAGGGTAAAGCTGGCAAGCAGCAAAGCGAGGTATCGAATAACTGATGGATGAACTCTGAAATGATGGATAGATGGGTGGCAGTGGGACTCTTGCATAGAGGCAGTGGTTGCCAGTACAAGCAAACTCTAAGGGAACGATTTCACAACCTCCAGTTGCAATCAGACATTAGCTGTTGCCAAAGAGGCTGTTGCTCATCCTCCGCTACCCTCAACAGCACCTCTGTGCCCCTTTCTTATGCAACCCTGGACACCTGTCTGACCCAGCCCCAAACTCATTCAGAGAATGAAGACCATAGAAAGCTGGGGGTGACAGCCCACTTCCCATGGGGTCATGCCAGCGCACATGGAGACAGGGAACAGGACCAGCCACCTCAGCAGTGCCTTGTCATTGGATTGCTACGTCCTCAAAAACTAGTGCTGTTCCCACAGAAGCTACATATATGCTTGAAAGCCGACAGAAGTTAAGCCATCAGATTAACTGCCTAAAAGGCTGGAAACTCCTGCTTTGAAACAGCCATAGCATCACCACAGATGCTTAAATTTCTGGAGAAGGGAACACGCATGAGAGCAAGGCTGCTTGAGGAGTGCAGCCCAGGGCAGCTGAGGCAGGACAGGCCTGGCTAGTGAGGAGGCAGGGTGCTAGCAAGAGGTTTGCTGGGTAATCTTGTTCTAGGGTTGTACGAGGCAAGCAAGCCTAGGACTGGTGAGGCTAGGCTGCTTCTGCTCTACCTGAAATGGGTGGCCCTGGGAGCGCTGCCAAGCTACAGCTCAACCCAGGTTAGGGGAGGCTCAGTGTGATCACAGATGCTGGCTTTAATATTTCATTGGCAAAGCTCTCCAGAATATAATTTACTTTATTCTCATACTGTGCAAAATATGACTGAGGTCCAAATGGTATGAATCATGGCTTGCGGTAATAACTACTAAACACATCATGCCCCCAAAGTGAAAGAATTCCTTGTCAGCAACTCTGTCAAGTAGTGCCTTTTTCGTGAGAAAAAAAGGGTAAACAATAAATAATAGCCCTGATAACTGCAGGGATCTGTGTTGTGCTGTAAGGTCCATGATAACTGGAAGGCCTTACGGTCAGTATGCTGGAAATCTGGGCTCAGCAATTCACTTCCCTATAACTCAGCTTCTCTATCTGTAAAATGCAAATAACAGTATTTCTGACCTTTGCACAGGGCCCTGAAAAGTACCGTGCACAAGTTCAACAATCCATGTGAAATTGTTATATTAGGCAATATGGATGGAAAGCAAGTCTGTCTAACTTGGTATCTGACATTTGTCTGAATGGGAAGCGTCATGCATTCCCATTCTTCTGAATGGGAAGCGTGATTCTGTTTTATTTTCAAGTTCTGTGGCTCACTTCAGGATGCCTACTTCAGCCTGCAGTGCTTTCCCTTATTGGAGTGTTATTGTATGCGTGCAGCTTTTCACAGCGAGAGAGCAAAAATTAGAGTGGGAGAGGGTAACATACCAAGATGAAAAAGCAGTGGGAGGAAATCCACTTCTCTCTTAAACATTTACCATGATATTCTTTTCCTCTCCACAGGTCTATTCACAGGGAAATCCTGATACTATTGCCAGACCTCTCTTGATAGTTATTCCAAAAACTGATTGGTTTAGTTCTTTACCTGTTGTTTAATAAACTACCACATAATGCATTTATGGGGGCAGATTTTCATCAAGCCTGAATTACCATAAAGTATTTATTAATTGTCACTTCTCAAGACTTTATTCCCTGTGCTTAGCGTCTGTGCTATTTCTAGTATTTTGAAACTCCATTTTAAAAAGCAAGCTATCCAGGATAGCCTGAATAAATAGTCTGATGGATGGACAGACTGAATAAGTGAACTCAGAAAATAAGAGCAAAAAGCTCTTGGTGAATCTTGTAGCTTTCAGCATCCCTGAAAAAAGCTCACTTTTGCATGGCCTGTAGTCCTCCAAATTTGTGGATCTTTCTACTTCTTGTGATATGAGGATGATAAGTTGAGTAATCCCCACTTCTTGACTTTGCACACAAATGTATTTGGGAATGGCAAGTCTTCAGAAGCAGCAGTCGTCTTCTAGGCAATTGCCTGAAAACTAACAAACAATCAAACTGATACCGAAACTGAACCTTGTTAAAAATTAGACAAAACTTCTGCTTTGACAGTACGTTGAACTTACTCACTTAAAAATAAGTAAATACAAATAAGTAAATACTCTCTACTTCTTATCTTCTGATATCACTTTCTGTAAACCCTGAGCTCACATTTCACCATAGGCAGAAGGCACGTTGGCTACCCATGATCTGTCAGGAACTGATAAGACCTGGGCTGGGTTCCCCTGAAGCAGCGTCACAACTTAGTTCGCAGAGGTGGCAAGAAGGGAGATAAAAAGAATGATTGGTCAGAAATAGCCAGTGGAATGGTTTTCCTCTGAAACAGAGTGATTTGACAGAAAGGAACTTTTTCACCAGAAATAAATAACGAAACCTTAAAATTCATAAATAGCACTGGGCTTGTTTTCTATCTGTGCTGAGAGGGAGGTCAATGGAAGGGAAAGAGCTTGGAGGACTCATTGCCCTTTCTTTTAATATTTCTACTTGGTAATAAGCATTGCTGAAGCACATCAAAGCCTGTTTTCTGGATAGAAGAGGTAGCCCCCTGATTTACTGCCACGTATCCACAGAGCAGAATTCATTCATCATTTGATAAATTCACTGTCTTAAGGCCAAATCTGGCTTTTATTATGTCGCTGTGAATCTGCAGTAACTTTGTCAAAATCAATGGTGTTGCAGCAAGCTTTAAGTCCTGAAACTGAAGGGAGTTACCGCTGTGGTTTACTTTGGCAAAAAACAACTTTCAACAAGCTGTGAGTAGCTGGAAGACCATCACCTCCTTCTGCCTCATACTCCTCCCTCCTCCTTCCATTAATGGATAATATCAACAGAATATGAAGTAAACGGGGGTGAAAGGGCTGAGTCAGCAGATGAGGCCAAAGTGGCACAAAGGAGGGCTTGGCAGAAGGCAGGTCTCAAAAAAAAAGGAACTGACAATTCAGACAGGAGGAACAATGCTTAGAGAATGGCTGAGAAAACTGTATAGGATAATTTAGATGTAGGTTAGCTGCCATGGCAACTGTGTACCAAATTACTGCACTTCTGTGTCTCTAAACCTGCCAACAGCTACTTTTGTTCACATGTACTTCGGGCTTAAAAAAAGAATCCACCTTAATGCAGATACTGGGATTGCTGTGGGGTGCTTGGTTTAAATGTTTAGAAAACAGAGATAGAAAAAATAATACACCGTGAAAATTCTGATTTTAACCACTAAGTGGTTATATAAAAATACATAATTTCTTTAACATTTATAGCAGTCAGTCCTAACCTTTAATTTATACTGCTTTGACTTGCATGTATTTACCAGGTCAACCTGACACCTTTACCTCCAATGCATATAGAAGAAAGAAGTTGGTCCTCGCAGCAGCTCTGTTTATTTTTCACTGTAAGAAACTGACACATTATAAAAAGAGTAAGACATTTTCTTTTAATACAGGATTCTTTGGAAATAAGGTAAAATATTAAATCCCTAAAGAATAGGAACAAGGCTATCGGAAAGCATGCTGCAAGGCACGTGTGTATTACTAGCTACTAAGAATAGTCCATTGCTGAGTGTGGGTGAAAACATCCAAATGCGTTCGCTTGATAAGCTAGGTACGTATTCGTTTTTCTGGGCACACGTCGGAGTGTCCTCAAATGGAAAAATAATGTTATAATAACCTAACCTCTCTTCCAGTTCATGTACGTACCCAGTTCATGTCCCTAAAGGCACACAGCCTTCCCAACATCTCGCTGCAGGATCCCATAGACCATAGTATCCATTGGACTTCGCTTACAAGGTCCATGAAAACTCTTGAGAGTAGAAAGAGGTCAGTTTTGAAGTTCACATTGGAACTTGGTGACCATCATTGAGATGCTAAGCCATCAGCTGAGAGCCATTAGGGTGTGACCCACCAAAGCCAGCAGGAATCTTTTAATGGGCTTCTATGCAGAAGAAGGTGTGGTCAGAGCCAGGAGGTAGTTCCCCATCCTTCCACCATCATGGTACTCAGCATAGACTGTGGTTTTCGATAATCACGGCCTGCCTCCAGCCAAAACACTGGGTAGAGATCTTTATTTTGATGACATTTTCCCAATAGCTTCTGCTTAAAGGGATATGTCTTAAGATTTCCTGTGTTTGGAAAATTGAAAACTGGTAAAGCTACAGTTCTTGATTACGTATTTTATTTTCTTGGCCAAGATCTAAGATAGTACCCTTAAATACTGCTTATGAAAAACACAATTCAAATACTTACATTACCAAGTACACTCAGTTACTCTTGAGGCCCTTGCACTGTTGCTTGTACTGGTGGCTCACTCTTGGTACAACAATACTATCATCCAGAGTTAGCAGTTTGCTTTTCCTTGCAGAGTTTTCACGTGGTTTGGTTGTTTTGGCCTGTTGTAATTATCTATCTGACCATGGCAGGAGAGCCCCTCCAAAGTTGCTTCCAACCTACCTGGTTACCTGGAAAGTCTGGCATCTGTGATTCTGCACACCCAGGACACTTCAGTGTGCTGTCTGTGAGTGTTCTGTGGTGCAGCTGAGAATGGGAGATGAGTGGGGAGCAGAGCCCAGAGCACGCTGATAGCCAAGAAACATGCCTCTTTGGATGTATCAGTATAAACCACTAAGATGTTCTCAGGTTAAGCAGCAGGCTCAGTGCCCCTTGCCTGACTGCCGTCTGCAAATTACAGTAAAAAAATGTGTTTTCTCTCTAAGTATGTGGTCACCTGAGACATTCTGGATCAGTATGATAGCAACTATTCTCAGCAACTGTTTAGTACCTCTGGGGATGTGAACCATCTCAAGCTCAGGAAGCAGTAACAATGTCAGGACTTCAAATTCTACTGTTCGTTTCTATACGTCTCCCCATACTTCTGCAAATTCCCATTCTTCTAGCGTCATCTGCTGAGCACTGTGTCTGCTGAGCAAAGTATCAACTGTTGACAAACTATTGCACTGATAAGGCTTGTTTAAGTACAGATTAATGTCTGATGTTGATATGTAACTGCACAGGGTGTAAATTCAGGGTCATTACTCTAAAGACATTTTCAGACATCATAATATGCCATATGCCTTGTCCAGTACAACAGTCATCAGTGAATTTATGTCACAGAAGATAACAGTTACTAGCCTGCGATGAGTCCCATTTGCTTTCAGGTTGACAGCTTATTGATCTTCTTTTCAACAAGTGTCTTTGTCCAAGGGAAGAACTACTTGAACTGCCAATACTGTCTTCCTTGTTGTCGTGGTTTAAGCCCAGCTGGCAACTGGGTTGTACCATGTAGACGCTTGTATACACTCTGTTCACTAAGTTGAAGTCTGTCTCTCTCTGTACCTCCTGGACACCTTGTAGTTGCAGAACATATTGCTCACATCTGTCTCTGAGCTTTTTAAGTGTTTCTCTGATGTTTTATTGTGGTATTTTGGAGCCTCGGTCATCCCCTTTGCTAAAGCACCAGCAGCACCTAGCAAGCTTCTAACCTATCAGAGGTTAGTTCAGGGTCTCGTTGTGGTCTCTTGTGCGGCTTTTTTCGTTCGTTCTGATCCTTTGGTCCTTTGTCTGGGACTTGGTTACATACACAACTTGAGACATTGGTTCTCAGGTTGTACGCTTCTCTACAGTTTCACTTTCCTTTGTGACTCCAGGTTAGATTTACTCTCTTGGACAGTTCATTTTACCTAAGTATATAAGAGCAGCTGTTCTAGGTCATAGCAAAGATCCATGTAGCTCCACATCTTCTCACAACAGTGGCAAGTAGTGAACACCTATGGGAGACAGGGTGAGTACAGAGGGTTCCTTCCCCTTTTATATTTTCCAGTTTCTGGCAACCAGCAGGTCAGGTTTGTGAGCCAAGAGCACACCCAGTGCCTGGTCTGAATGTTAAGCTGGTGTTTTTCTGTTAACATTTACAGTGATTCCAAGAACTCTCCTTGAGTGACAACCACTCATTCAGAACTGTTTGCATTGATTAGGGCTGTATTTTTCACAAATGCACTGTTTTGTGTTTATCAGCTTTGTATTTTCTCTGCCATTTTACTGCCCAGTCAGTTGATAATGTGAGATCCCTGTGCTACTTTCTCAGGCAGCTTTTGTTTTTGACTATTGGAAACAACTTTATATCATCAGCCACCTTGGCTATCCACCATCTCTTCCAGCCCATTTGTCAATGTGTTGGACAATGCAGGACCTGGCACAGTCTCCCTCCCCTGCCTTCCTCTTGCAACTTCCTTTAATTGTGAAAAATGATCAGTAGTTCCCACCTTTGCTTTTCATCCTCTAACCAGTTACTAAGTCACAAAAGGACCTTCCTTCAAACTAAGGCTTTTTAATGAGCCTTTTGAGGTTTGGAATCCTGTGAAAAGGTTTCTGAAAAATGCCATTATACAAATGCTGGGGGAAATTGTACTGGGGAGAAGAGTGGGGAGCAAGGGGATGTGTTTGTCTCTGAGATCAGAAAGTTTTTAGTCTTCCTGATGTCTAAGCTTCCCCTTAACCTGAGAAAATTGTGTAGTCTGGCAGAGCAGTACTTGTGAAAAGCAGTATATTTCCACTGAAATTCATCTGGTGATGCCGATGACACATCCTGAATGGTCTGCTTATCAGTAGACTTACTGAGTTTTGTTTCATTAACTCATGTCTTTGAACATGGGTCTGTAAGCAGAAATACTTTTGTCTCTTCATTGTGAACAACTCTACTTTGTTCAGGAGTCAAACCCACCTGGAGAGAATGCAATAGTCAGATGCTACTTAGACTTGGGTACGGTTAATACAAATTTCTACTGATGTCCATGAAGGCACAGTCAGGGTTTGTATTTTTACTGCCTAACAGGAACAGCTTATGCTGCCAGTGAAGTCAATAAAACTTTGTCATTGATTTCAGTAGGAACAGGAACACATTTGTCATAAAAGATTCACTTGACCTAATCTTTTTGTAAATAAAGAAAGAAGCTATTTCAGGAAATTTCACAGTGTCTTTTTTCATTTTATTATTATTTCACCTGCTTTGATGGTTACTTTATTTGTCATCTAGCAGAAAACGAAACTCATTCTATACTCTCTTAATATCCAAATAGAGCTATACTGCATGTAAGTGGGCTTGTATTTAGGAGTGGCACCAACACTGAGTAATTTTAATATATTATATAGTTGATAATATCTGACCAAATATTCTAGAGTATGTCACTATAGAAATGAAGGTAGGTTTCCTGTGTGGCTTACAATATCATACTAAAATACAAAAGAAACCTGACTGGGTTTCAGTTATGAAATAATAGATACTGAGCCATTTTCAGATTTGCTCCATATTGCCAAAGTGTTTAAGCAGGTGCGTTTCACAAAGTTTGTGAAACAAAAGCTCAGCTGAAAGCAAATCAACATTAGGAAGCAAAACCAGTGCTGAGTGATAGTGCTTAAAAACTGAGAAACAAGAGTGGTTTTAAACAGCAACTGAAAAGATGCTTTGATGTTTTTTAAGCACTCCCTTATACTCTAAAAACATGTTACAGTTTTCTGCAGTTATGTACAATACATTGCATGTTATATGAGTGTTGCTTCTGTAGCTCAGATTATAGCCATCGAACATTAACCTGTTTCTTGTATTAGCATGTCAGCAGTTTTTGAAGATTAGGAAAACATGTCCGTGAACCTAACTGCTAAAAACCATTATTTTTTTTCCAGAGTACTATCTTATGGATACAAATGGGGAAAAGTGGCAATGAATCTAAAAGCCTTGATATCTTCACAAGACCAGCAATTATCCCATTGGTTTGCAGGAACAGGCAAACCCCTTTGCAGCAAATGCAAAGGTAGGACAGATAGTGTTTGCTGAATTCAAGTGATATCTGTAATCAATATCTTAACTCAATGTCAGCTGAGAAAGTAGCCTTCCCTTGCACTGTGAGCTGAACACTTTACATCGCCATGCAGAACGACAAGTGGTCTCTCTCTGAAACATGACAAGGCTCAGCAGTAGCATAGACAGAAATATTTGGGTCAGAGACTGCTAGCAGAGGCCAAGGTGAATAACATGACCTGAGGAGAAGTTAAGAAAATCTTAAGAATTCTGTCTGCTTTTACATAAGTCCCTAAAAGCCTTGAATTCATTGGAACTCACTGAAGACAAATCACTTTGTGCTATAAAGTATACAGAAGCCTTCTGACAGCAGCACTTGTATTGTGTAGCTCTCTGACATGACTTAGGAAGATATGACATGAACAATGGAGAGTTATTAACATGAATAATTTTCCATGCAAATTGGAAGCACTGCAGAACAATAGGATGGATGTGGCTTAATGGCACCAGGTTGTCTGCAGGGCTGAACATAAAATATCACTGTAGGAAAGAAACAACAAAGACAAAAGCTACTAGAACAAAACTGCTTTCAGAAATATGCTGTGGCAGCTGGACCACAAGATCGCTTTTTCTGGAAGTGTTTCCAGAGATTCAGTGCCCAGAAAACATGCCTGAAAAGCCAGAGGTAAAAGACAGATGCAGTTTGTCCAAACCCAAAGAACTTCACAAACCCAACACATGAATCTAAATATCTTCACCTTATTTACCTTCATTCCACATCTTGGGTCAGCAGGATGATGACAGATGTATTTACAAAAAGCTAGCATCTTATATTAATCAAATATGTTGCCCCCTTCGGTACAGGAAAAAAGAAGCAACATAAAGAGATGAGCAAATTAGTATTTCCACACATCATTTTGTGTATTGTCTTTTCTGAAAGCAGAGTCTTCAGTAGAAACGACGTAGGAAGAAGGAGGGCTGGTGGAAATTGTAGGCATTGGGATAAACGTCCCCCGGGGTAAGTAGTTGCTGCTGTGACTTTCCCAAGACATATTTCTGCTATGTATGTTGCTACGACTCACAGCTGAGCAGCAGAGCTGGTGCTAGGCCAGGCGGCAATAGCTTATGCTGGTTGAAATACCAATCCCAAGAAGCTCAAGGGAAAAAATGTTCATATAGCACACAAAGAAATGGCAGCTGTTCCACTGGCTCTTCTGTCCTTTCCTTGCTGAAGCCTCCTCCACTTGTACATAACTGACACCTATAGGAGTGATCATACAGAAGAAAAGTATTTCCATTTGACATTTTGGTGGACAATCTTCTACAGCAGCAAGATGCTGTCTGAAACAGTTAGACCTCTTTCAGTTTATTTACTCCAACAGTGGGGATTATTTTATAATGCATGTGACAGGAAATAATATTTTCTTCAGTTCATCAGGAAACAGACCAAGGCAAAGCACTGACTCTCGAGGAACAGGAGCTATGACATCCTGTCCCTGCTGCACATTCAGTACCTCTCTGCCCCTGTAAGAAATTCAAAATAGGCCTTTCATAAAAAGGGGTTGTTTTGCTGAGTCAAATGAAACTACTGTGTGTCTCTGTCTTCAAAAACTCGCAATGAAGTTTATGTTTTATTTGAAACCAAAAGGTATCAGTCAGCCAGCTCCAGTCCATCAAGTGCAACATTCACTGAAGAGCCTGAAAGTTTTCTGACATAGAAAAGGTCACCCTACCATTTGTAGTACCGTGGGTGGGTGAGTGCAGGGAGGGAGGAAAGGAAGGAAGGGAGGACGAAAGGAAGGATGGAAAGAAAGCTGGAAGGAGTGATTCTCTTAGAATAAGATCGCTGTATGTTGATGTTTGGGAAGTCTATGTTGTTGCTGCCTGTATGAGCCTTTCTGTGGTTACACAGAGAATTTTGGTCTCTGTGGTCCTACCTTCAAAGCATACTTGATTCTCTACTGAAAACTTTAATGCCAAGTCTTAAAATCAAGAAGCTGATTCCCTCTGTCCATGTGGCAAAGCCAGAATGAGGAAGAAAATATAAATGTTTTCTTTATTCTGTTGCAGTGATGTATCATTACTCGATCCAACAGCCAAAGCACAGGTTTTCTGCATACGTGGAAGCAAGATTACCTTGTTTCTGCAGTACATATTTATCCAACTCCCATTTTATCCTTTCCCTTAATCTCTGTCTCTCAGTCATCTCACTAGTCCTCCCAGACTCTTTCTTGTTCCCAAATCACAGCTCCAAGCCTTACTATTTTTCATTCTCTAGAGATCAAACTGCAGAAGAATAAAACATGAAGAGTAGATGGGTCAAACACTAGTTACAGCTGACTGCTTGCTTCCCTTTTTAGAAAGTCTGGCTTTTACCTTCATTTCCACCCTCCAAGAATCTGGGCTTCAGCTGCTGAGAATTAAAGCAACTTTAATGCAGAGTTTTATTTTAGACCTTTTTTTTTTTTTTTCCCAGAGGAGTGGCTGAATTTTTCTGGTTAAACTCGTTTCCAGTATAAAAGAAAAGTTGGGCTTTTGAAGTAAATGAAAATATCTACTTTCTAAACCACCTTACGGGAAGCAATGGGATGAAGAGAGATGAGATTGAGTACTGTTTAATGCTCCTACTAGCAAATTCATCATTTTCCATGCAAATAATATATTATTTATGTCCTGGGTTCAGCTGTAACAGTTATTTTTCTCCTTCTTAGTAGCTGGTGCAGTGCTGTGTTTTCAGCTTTAGTCTGACAACAATGCTGGTAACACACCGATGTTTTTAGTTGTTGCTAAGTAATGCTTACCTTGATCAAAGACTTTTCAGTCTCTCATGCTCTGCCATTGTTATTTCCCTTACCATTATCATCATTGGTGGTAGCGGTAGTAGTTTTGTATTATACCTTAGTTACAGGACTGTTCTTATCTCAACCTGTGGGAGTTACATTCTTTCGATTCTCCTCCCCATCCCTCTGGGAGCGGGGCGAAAGAAGGGGGCGAGCGAGTGAGCATCTGCATGGTTCTGTTACCAGCTGGGCTTAAACAATGACAATTTAAAATTAATAATTTTTTTTTATGGGGAAAACATATCTCAAGTCAGTAAGCCTTCCTTCCAAACTACCTGTTTGGTAGGAAAAGAGGTGGAATATAACATCATGGAAAAGAGGTGGCTGACAAAGTTTCTCTTTGGAGGTCTAGGTGCCACAGGGAAAGTGAAGAGGTAATGGCTATTCCTCATCTCTCCTCCAATACAAGATCTAAGGGGCATCAGATAAAACTTGAACAGAGCAAGTGGAACAAAGAAGTGATCCTTTATAAATTGACTTAAACTCTGGAAATCCGTGCTGCAGAAAGAGTGTGGGTACAAGGTGCTGTATGGGCTCAATAAGCAACTGGAAAAATCCATAAAGAATCAGTGAATAGGAAAGCCTTTGGCAATGGAAGTCCATAAGCTACATATTACTGAAGGCCAGAAGAAGATTCTAGAAAAGTTTCACTATATCCTTACCTTTTAATCCCCCCTTAGGCATCTGCTGTCAGCCACCATTGGAAAAAGGGCTAAAAGGACTTTCCGTCTGACCAGTCTGACCAGGCATAACTGTTCCCTTGTTCTTTAACTTTGACACTGTTCTGGGTTCAGCTATAGCAGTCATTTTTCTCCTTCTTAGTGGCTGGTGCAGTGCTGTGTTTTCGACTTTAGCCTAGGGAGGAAGAAGGGGGGGAGCGAGCGAGCGGCTGCATGGTTCTGAGTTACCGGCTGGGCTTAAACCACGACAGACACAAAATAAGGATCTTTTATATACAGCAGTTATCTACTGCTCACTGACCTCACCAAAGGTATTGTTCAGCTTTATGAATTCAGCTAGACCTAACATCTCAAGGGCAGTTCTTCTCTGTAAAGTGCTTCCAGTAATGGGGTTTCACATTTGTCATCTTCAGTATTTCCCATCATAGATGTGCTTATTTTCATGTATAACATGATTGTGTAAATCCAGTCTGATCTGTAGCTCGTGATGGCTTCTTTCCTTGAAATTCTTGAAATTTTTCTCCACAATATTATATTATGTCCCTTACTATATTCTATGCAAACTCACTGCTTTCAGAGTGACTGGAATATAATAGGCAGCAAAGGAAGTCCTCCTGTATACAGAGTCTAGCTGTGGAAGTCCTTGCTGCTAAAGACTGAACTTTCTTACACAGAACCGAATCAAGTATCGCCTCCTTTAGCTGGAGGCGATAGACCTCTAAACACTCACAACTACAAGCTGGGCAGAGATAAAATCAGTGGAAAACCCTTTCTCCAGTGCAAGTGATGATGTCAGCTGTTCCTACTGAATTCTTCCATGGTGACTTCAGAACAGTCACATTTAAACTGGCCTTTGGCTCTGCTTGGCTTTAGACACAGATCTCTTTTTAGTGTGCCTTCAGTGACCGCATCGTTACATTAGTTTGATGGCTGACCAAAGAGAAAGTTGCCATTTTAGCAAAAATGCAGGAGAAATGGTGATGGTTATGTGGGCAGCAGCGAAGTCAGAAGCACTACACTTCTTGGAAATGTAAAACAGGCCTTGAAGTTACTTCTAGATTAAGAAACAGAAGAAAACTATCCAGTTCCTGAGAACAGGTACCCACCTTAGCTGCATTCTGACATCAGCTTGACTAAAGTTTGACCTCAAAACACAACTATTCCTATTTCACTGACAGTCTGGCGGCGAAGCACGGATGCCCAAACTTGTGAGGAACTATGGCGCACTCCAGCAGGTAATCTAGAACTTGCACATGGTGCAAGTCTTTCCCTAGGACCTGAAATATACTACTTCTACTGTAAACTTTATACTTACCAACTGCATAAATGTCCAGGTTGCTGTTTAGCTGGAAGTCTGCTACGTGCTTCACATACTTCTTGTGTGCTTGTGACATCCAAGCTACTGTTTCATTATTTTGTGGCCCCCTGAGACATCCTTTGATATTGAAGTAGTTCTGCCTTGCCTTGAGCAGGGTGTCACTTGGTGTGTGTGACATAGAGGTGAGAAAACTGACTTGGTCCGGCACCTACACAAGTACACGGCATTACAAGATTGTGAGATGTAACTCCCAGTCTCAAATATTATTACTTATGTATTTTTTCCATCACAGTTAATATTCTGGGTAGTTTCAGTTGTCATCTATGAGTAGAATTTTCAAAACCGCAAAGTGTCAGCTTAACTCTGCTTCCACCAAAATCAACAGCATTTTTTATTGATTTTGGTTTTGGGTGATGGCTGCGCACTAGGAGGCCTTTCATCTTGTATTTTGAAAGCCAAAAAGAACCTCCAAACAGAAGACCCAGGGTGAAGGCATTCTAGATAAATTAAATCCTTCTTTTTAATTCTGGCCCTCATTCCCCAGAATATTTTAAGCATTAGCAAAGTTATTTAACCATGAACATTTCAGATAGGTGGGGACATAAACCTGGATTAGAAATATGGGCAGGTCAGCCATTGAATCACATAAGGATTAACTTTCCATCTACCAATGTAAATAAAATTTAAGTTTTCTTACCCCTAGAGCTCACAGGAGTTTTTTAGAAAAGTCTCAACTCTTTCTGTGCCATACCTCAAGGGCTTGTACAAAATTGCTTTTGACCTGCCAGTCCTGAAACCTCATTCACTGAAACTTCTGGCACTTTATCCTAATGCTGAAATCATCCTTTTAAAATTAAATGATTGTACCATTCTCCATCATCCAACAGGGTCCTCGAGTTTCATGCCTGGTCACAGGGAGGGTGGTTAAGCACTCGAACAGGTGCCCAGAGAGAGGTTTTGTGTGTAACCAAAACCCAACCGGGCAAGGCCTGAGCAACCTGATCTGGCTCTGAGTGACACGCTCCCTGTTTTGAGCAGGAGCTTGGACTAAGTGACCTCCAGAGACCCCTTCCAACCTCAGTTAGTCTCAGACTCAATGATTCTGCATCTTGTTTTCCTTATATCCCTTATTGCTAAGGGATCTCACAGAAAAATGCAGCTATTGTAGCTTTTCCCTTCCAGCCTTAGCCCTTCATGATTTTTTTACCTGGGCCATTTCTCTGCCATCCTAATGGTTTCATTATTTTATTATTCTCATGATGTCTAGCCACCAGCTTTAAAGACAACACAGACAGAACTTTAAGCCTTTCTCCACGATCTCGGTCATCAAGACAACACAAACATCTTCAACTCAGCCTCTTGAGCACACTGTTATATGCCACCTTTTATTTATGCAGCTCTGTAAATCTACATATTCAAGCTGTATCTAGACATTCAGGTTCTTTGTACATCAGATCTCTTGCAATTACTTCTTCCTTTCAGTTGTCAAGGATCTAACATAGGGATCCAGAGATCTGAGTTTTATATTTGGTGTTATATCTACTATACATCTTTTTGTGTGGGTTTTTTTTCTGCACACTCACTTAAGATATTTTACAGTATCACAGATTTTTTGCTTTCCGTAACATTTCTTTGGTTAAAAGAGTTCATCTCTTCAGTTAATTAAAAAAGATAGAAGCTGAAAATTAAGATTAATCCCACAATTTTAGGAATTCTTCCAGTTCTCATGTCCCATCTTTATTATTGGATGACAGAAAGGGTGGTAGCAGAGATACTGGATTTGAGATTCATAAAACTTGGGGTTATTTCCTGCATTTCAGTAGCTCTACAGTGCGGAGCTTCAAATGAATTAGTCCAGAGACAATAGTAGCTCATCTGGAATACCTGAAGACTTTTAAATATCTAATTCATATTGTGAAAGTAGAATTCTTAATTTAAAGCTACCTTCGGTATCTATTTGTCTATTGAAGTCTGTAAAGGGTAAACATATCCAAAGGCTGTGCTAAAAACTGCACCTCAGGAAGATGGGGATAACACTATTTCCTCCCTCTTACCCTTCTTCATGTGCTTATGCCAATCTTAACACCTTTGCAGCCAGGAATACATTTTATTGTATGTTTCCAAAGCATAACTGGACATCCACTCTTTTGAATTAATGCAGGGATTTAAGCAGAAATGAAGAAAAACACCAACGTGTTTTACTGCTTCATATCTTAAAGGGCAGCCTTTTAAGAAGAGATTCCTACTTTCTAAGAGAACCAATGAGATTAACTTTTCTCATTTCATCTTGGTCCTGTAAGTAAGGCTAGGAAATGCAGCTGAAACTAACATCTTCCATACGGTTTCTGTTTTCTGTGCATATTTTTGAATATCAGGTGACATATGTGGGTGGGGGAACTTCAAGACTAGCCTTAACCAAATCTCAGCTTTTGCTGGAACTTCCCAAAGCCTTTCTCACCCTTTGCTCCTGACTGAAACATTTTGCTAGTTTTGGGTGCATTCCAGTTAGAACTTGTTGTCCTACAGTACTTCCAAGTTTCATTTCATCATTCAGATCTATCCCTTTAGTCTTCCATCCTGAAGTTAGTTAGCCTTAAAATGTTACCTCTGTATCTGAGCTACTGACCACAATCAGACAAATCTGGTGATTTCCAAAAGACTTTTAGTCTGAATAAAGAAGAAGAAAAAATTAATCTTCTACCACAGGCAATGAAGCTGAAATTGACTGAAGCAGACTGAACTCATACAGACAGTAGCTTCTTGATACCATTTTGCTTCATAGTGTTTCTGTGTAGAGAGATCATTTATTCCAGAAACAATCAGCAGAACTTTCTAATGTAAGAGGGTGGGTTCATAAAGCGAAAGTTGGAGAATGAACAAATAATCCAGAGCAAAGTAAACTTTTTTAATCACCTTTCTCAAATGGAAAAAAAAAAATCTTTATAAAAGGAAAAGGAAAATGTAAACTTAGAGCTAAAATTTATGATCAGAAAGAAGATACTTGTGGAAAGAGGTTGATTTCACTCAAAAATGCCTAGCAGGGCAAAAGCAATGAGTATGATGAGTACACGTATGTAGTGTATAACAGAATGGGTCTCCTTTCTGGTTGAGGACTTTAAGGTTGTTACAGAATATGTCCTAAATCATAACAGAAGCCATCATTTTTTTTAAGTGATAACTCATTAAATATGCTGTGATCTTCCTCCTCAGTTTAGCTTGCTGCCAGTTGCTCATGCCTTTTCTTAAGCTTTCTCCTCCTTCTCACCTCGCAAGTATAAGTTTTTATCTGTACTCCTCGTTTAGCATCTCTTGCCACCACAATCCTTCCCTGTTCCAGCTCCTGATCTATTTTGCACCTCCTTGCATCGCTCCCTCTTTTTCTTAATCTTTCTCTTGTCTGTCTGTTTCTCCTCCCAGCATGAATAATGTTGATTATATTCTATCCTGAAGTCTGCTACTTTTACAGCTTTTTCTCTCTCATCTCTGTTGGAATAAGATTCATTAGGGATCACATAAATATAATTTTTATTAATTAGGGAAAATGCCTAAAATTGTGGCCAATATTCGATACAAGAAATTGATATAAATATGAGCAGCAAATTTGTCTCCTCAAAATCAGTGCAATTTTAACATAGCTCCTGTTGATTTTTAAATTGTATTTTTCGGAACTCTACCAATTATTTCTAGGTTTTAATTTCCAATATCTGTGTTATTTTTCTTTCTTTTCACCATGTACCTTTAATAGTTTGGGTTTATTTTGACTAGTTCACATTGCATTGGTGAGGTTTTGGGGTTGGGTTTCTTTTACCAAACCAGCTACACAGTTTTTATTCTTTACATGCATTTTCATTTCTTTCAACTAATTCATCCTGTACTACCAGCTGCTGCTGTTTCCTGCAGGCTTTATACTTGGAACATGGAAGAGCTCTTTCTTTTAGAACTATTTAGCAATGTGGTCTCACTTAGCAAGTAAACCTAACTAATGTTTTCAGATACTCCAGATATGCAGAATATGGTACCTATAAGCTCACTGTCTAGAGCTGGTTTTTTTAATGACGTCTCAGGCCTCCTCAGTTCCGTTTCTGGCAACTGAATTCAACTAAACTATTTTCACCATAGTCTCTAGCAACTTCTTAACTGAAGCTTACAACTGTAGCACTGCAGGCTTCCCCTTCTTGGACAGTCAGTTGTTCTTGACACAACTACAATGCCATTTCTGAAAATTTGACACTCATTGGTTTCAGGGTCCCCATTCTTCCTAATTCTCCTCCACCCTCTGTAGCAGCTCACAAAGCTGTTTGGAGGCATCTTCATTCCGCTCCATAACTCCAAGGGGACTGGGTGTTCTGTCAAATCCTGGGTTTGGTTCCTTTCTCTTCTTCTGCCCCTTGTCTCTGAATAATCACTCCTCCGATGAACTTAACAATTTCACGCTCATCACTTACACATCCACATTTCCACTGTAGACATGAATCATTTTAGCCAAGCTAACAACTCAGCCTGTCTTTCTGACAACTCACTGTGGATGTGTAATCATCAGTGTAAGCTTAATATGGTTAATCATGCTCCCCCAGTAATTTCTTTTCCTAGCTTTGGCAACATAATCTTGTACCATGCAAGTGTTTCAGCAAAGACAAACTTTCTACCTTGATATTTTGATTTAATCTCCTTTCTTGAGGCATCTTTTATTCTTTTTTTTTTATCATGTGAAGCATAACCCTACCAGTTTTCTGTTTGTAGGACCTGTCATAGTCTAGTTCTAATCTGCTTACTATGTTGTTTGCTATTGGAATGCTGTGTATAAGAAGGTCATTTCAAATAATTTGTGATACAGCCACCTGCCAAGTTTTGAGATCTACACCTTCGTATATTCTTACATCCTACTTGCATGTGCCTTCACATTTCCCTTCAAAATGCTCCTATGCTATGAGTCCTAAAAAATTATGCTATAGTGAGATCAATTCAAGTTCCATCTTCCTTGCCAGGCTGTGTTCCTCTGTTATCTTTTTGGGTTACTCTTTGATTATAAGCTTTAAGAGGAGAGAACTGCCTTGATAGTAATGGGGTTTATGGTACCTGAGTAAAAATTCTAATTTTAATACAAATGTATGTAAATCAATAAACAAATGAATAAATAATATGTCGTCCTTGTATTAATGCTGTGGTACTCTATAGTATTCCTAAACACTATAACACTTCAGTAAATTACACAATTTCCAAATAAAATTTGCTTCTGAAGTAGTCTGTCTGAGATCTGTAATTGCTTGCATAATTCAGGTGATTGTGTACCAAATTATACAGTTTAATCACATTTCTTTACTAGAGTAGATGCATCAGGAGCTCCCTTGTTCCACCACAGTCAAGCAAAATGAGTATACTGTAAAGAATCTACTGCGATGGCAAAGTGTTGCATAAAGCCTACTGTACAACACCATACAACATATATTTTCAGTCTGGACACCCTGGGAAATCCATAAGCAATAAATACATACAGTAGAAATGAAGAGTCCCAATGAGCTCCCTAATACTTATATCTGAGCACCTGAGTGCCAGGTGAAGTGATTATGCTGTTGCATGACTGAAAAAAAAGGTGTTCTACGTATGGAGATTTATTTAACCAGTGCAGATTCTTGATCTATATATAAGATTTTACAACAGTATAATTGGAAAGAACAGCTACAGAGGAACATCCTAAAATGATCGGAAATAAAAATGTTGAATTGGCAACTAAAGAATATCTCTATATATATCACGTAACCACTTACTATACAGAGACACGTGAAAATTTTAGGAAAAGGTGGCAATGATAGAAATAGCTTACGAAACAGGAATCCTACATATTATACAAACTTCTTAAGAAGCAAAAGTAATTTGACTTTTAGGGTTTTTTCCTGAATTTGAATGAATGAGTTTGCTCTCATTAAATGCTATGTGGCATGCTATAATGTAACATAACACTACACTTTGCTGAGTGACATACCAAGTGTGTTTAAGGAGATGCCAAGGTAGAGAAAATAAAAGAAACCTGTGCTTTTCGCCTTTCAGGAAAGTTCTTATGGGATCCAAAACTGATTGACATTTTTAACACTATTTGAATATTTCTTAATATATCTTCTGCTGTCACCTATCTTATAGTTTTCATAAGATGGGGTGGGAAAAACAGCACTGTACTCTTTCTAGTCCTTCATCTATAGTAAGATCAAACCACTAACACTTCCATTTTCAATCAGCTAGAAAATTATATTCTGGTCTAAAGATCCTATGAAGAAAATAGAAACATTTCCATTGGTTTGGATAGGTTCAAAACGACTTCTTATTTCTGAGTTGTTCTCACAGAACAAACTACTTAAAAGGAGGCAAATGTATTTATAAATTCTCATCCTAAACACAGCATAGGATGATGTCCACAGTTAACTTGACCTAGTGATAACTTGACCTAGTGATACGTTAGATCAATGGCATAATGCCAGTAATCAAAATTGAACCTGAAAATAAATATTGAAAGAATGGGT
This sequence comes from Strigops habroptila, assembly GCF_004027225.2. Classification (NCBI taxonomy): domain Eukaryota; kingdom Metazoa; phylum Chordata; class Aves; order Psittaciformes; family Psittacidae; genus Strigops; species Strigops habroptila. The sequence continues at coordinate 85,727,379 of NC_044277.2, forward strand.
TCAACTTCTAAACATATTCACAAGCAGCTGAGCTACACATCCTGCTTCCTACTGTACTTCCTATTGCCCATGTGTTCACACGCATATAGATATCTTCCCTGCATGACATCTTACCAGCTTGTGACCCAGTGTGGTAGATAAAATTTCTACATCCCAACTAGTGAACCTAAGCTTTGTTTTTTAATTCTCCAGACATCAGAATCCTCCTCTGATCTTCTTTTACCTGGTGAAATCCTGAAATGTTCACTCAGCTTTTCCCCAGTGCTTCATCAGGCAAATATTGCCATCACTTCCCACAATGTACTTTCACCAACTTTCCAAATTCACTGTTTCCAGAGAGTGGACCAACATAGCCAGCTTGTTTCATCATGAAGCATCTAGCAGGCTTAGATCTCAAGTCTCCAGGTCTTCCAAGTCCACTTAGGTCTACTGGTGTGCACTGAAGATTGTCTGTAAGTTGCCTTTGTTTCTCTGAAGCATTTTCTAGGTCCTTTACACTCCTCTCTCCTCTTGTCCAGCTGCCTGGGACACTCCCAGCTGTGGCTGAATGTGGATTTCCCCCTAAATGGGGAAGTTCCCCAGAGCAGACAGGACTCACAGAGAAACAAATGAAAAGTCTCCAGTTGTACTGAGCATTGAAAAGATTCCCAAGGGACTGACAGAGGGACAATGAATTTCTTCTCATGAACTACCTCTTCTCTTAGATCTCCTGTCACACTTCAGAAAAAAAACTTCAAAAAGTAAAAACTGAAAAACATGTACAGGAATCATGACAGCCTAGCAGAGGATGCCTACACAGCAGGGGAAGCAAGGATAATAAAGCGGATAGGACATTTCTTCCAAATACCGGTTTTGAAAAAATAGCCTGGCCTTCTGGAAGCTTGACCTCAATAAAGACGGAGGAAAACCTGAGGACCACATTCTGCTTTATCACACTAAATCAGCAGAAAGAAGAGCTGAAACTCTCAGGAAAGTTGGAAGAGAGAAAGTTGGCCCAGGTAACAATTTTCAATCCAACCGAGGATATAGAATGAATCATAGAATGGTTTGGGTTGGATGTCTTTGGAGGAAGTAACTCATAACAAGAAGGCAGGATAAGTCAACCCAACTGAACTTGTGGCTGTGTCTGCAGATACAGCTCTGTTGTTAATGATGCTCCTTTTGTGAAAACACTGCCCTACTGCTTAGCCTGATTGCAAAACATGAATCCAGTCCTACCTCCAGAAGAGGCAATAGAAATTGACCTCAATGGGATCATGAAAATTGAGATCCATACCGTTCCAGACATTATTATACTGCATTTAGTTAAACCCCACTGAAACATGGATGAGGCTAGGAGACAGTTTCTTCCTTTGGTGTTATTTTTTCTCTAATGTCTCCTGCTTTGAAACTTCCCCTTTTGTTCCACTCTATACTATGCTGTGTCTTCACAATTCACAAACTTTCTATTCTCCGCATTCTTCTTCTTTCATTTTTGTTTAATGATTCACCCGCATCTTCTTCAGGGTCAAGAACAGCTTCACATGATATGATGTGTGAAATGTGGGGGCATTTACAGGAACTTGGAAGCATTTCTACAAACATTCCTATCAAGAAAGGAGCTTCGTAAATCAGAATTTGGTTTGGGTTTGCTTTTTTTTAGATAAAGTGGTTTCCCTTCGTAGAAAGAAAAAAACTAAAAATAATCATTATTATATTATAATGGTATGATCTGAACAGTTTCAGAAAAATCTTTAATTAGCAAAATGCTTTTTGTATCCGACAGTGACATCTTTTGTTTACACTGAAGTAGTGCAACCAATATTCTTTTCTTTGGATCATTGCTTTGAAGAGTAAATTTTGTAGCTGTGATTCAGTGGAATTCTTTCACCCACAATTCCAGTTCTGCCTTTTCTCTCATGTTAGTGATGAAATGAAGATTCAAGCAAACGAATGTGGACTTGTAACTGAATCAGATCCTAAAGCTTCTCACTTGATATCCCACTTCCTTGTCTCTACACTGTATCTTGAGATGAAAAAAAATTCTTCTCCCAAATCCTTATGCCACAGATACTAATTCATGCTAAATTATTACTTTCTCCTCCTATTTTAAGAAGGCATGAGTGAGAAAGAGCCATACGGAAAAAGTCCTTATTAATAGTTTCCTGGGGGTGTCTGTCAATATATCTTGTCATAATCTAAATCAGGGACTGAGTTTTATGTGAAGAATGTGAAAATAGAAGAAATTAAAATTAAGACTATAAATCTTAACTGTGATATTCTCTTCCTGCATGCACAGATAGTATAATAGTAGCTTCATTACCAAAGAAAAAATATACTGTAATCAATCATGTAACCAAAAATCCCAGAAGGAAAAAATGCTGTTCAGAGTAAAATAGTTATTTTGCTATTTTGCAATAAGGAAAAAAAAAAAAAAAAAAAGAAAGACAATAAAGCAGTAAAATAAATGTCAGTTAGAGACTGCACATGACTTTACTCATACCACTGTTGCCTGGAGAAACTTGGGTCTAGGTTTAATCTTTCACAGAATATTATGCTCTCCTTCTCTTCGGTTTGATGAAATAAGCAGCAAACAAACAATATAATGAAATATTTAAATCCATGAAAGGAACATGACTTTTACTTGTACAAAGTAGAGCATCGAGATCAATGCACAGGTATTTACGCCAAGCCTTTTCAACTGTTATCTGTTTGTAGCCCATGTCCTAGAGTCTTGCTCCCTTGTGGATTTGAATGCATCCAAAATCTCAGTGAAGAACACCCCACATCCAGGTTGAAATTCTGCCAAATGGCTATACTTTGTTTTACATCAGCAAATGGCCCAAGTCCAGCTCTTCAAGACAGTCAGCCACCAGAATGCACATTTTGGTTAGACTGACACACAGCCTGAGACTATTGTCACCACACTGATCTTTAGTACATAACATTTCAAACTGCTAGGCAGCAAGTCTGGGCACTAAGGCCATAGCGAGAGTAAATGGCGCATGATTTTAATCAAATATGTTTATGTTGTAACTTCAAATAACTTCTGCCTGGTGTAGCACAGTTATCAGTGAAACCAGCAGCTGCTTCTAGTCTAATGCCATTACACCAAAACCCCTTGACAGATTTGACTCTTCCTCTCCACCATCCCCTGCTCTGCTTCCCCCTCTACAACTCACACTGTTCTAACGGCAAATTCCCAGAGACCTCTGTTCCCCTGTTCATGATTTTCTCCAGAACGCATTTGCCAGTTGTTAGCAACAAACAAGTATTTCTTTTCAGACTTCAGACAGGTGAACCTTTCTTTCACCAGCCACAATGTGTTGTTTACTCTGGGAAACGGGTAGCTGCGTGGCAATCAGAAAGAGTCAGCCGATATTTGTGCCACTTGAACAAAAGTGTGAAAATGGACACAAGCACCTCTGTCTGGAAGGCTGACACCTTGCTAATAGAGACAACAGAAGAAACAGCCATCTTCTCCACTTCCCTGAGTCTTGTCAACTGGACTGTGCAAAGCATTGGTACTCACACCCAAAGAATGGAAAATCTCTACAGTGCTGTGCTAGGCTAAGTAAAGGGACCCCCTTGCAATTATATCTGCAACTCTGCTCTCAGAACTTTTCTGAGTGGGAGTAGTGAGATGAAGCAGAAAGCTGGCTTAGCTCCTGAAAGTGCCAGATGGGCACTGGAAAGAAAGTTTGCCATAAGCAGCAAGCCACAGAGAACAACTTTCCAGGAAGGGAAAGACCCAGAAAGTCCCTGCAGGAAAAAAGCCTGTGGGAAAAACAAGTCACAGTCTTATCCAACCAAAATTGGCCTCACTTCAGTTATCACTGAACATTCATTCTCCCGTTCCCTGAAATACTGAAGGGAACGCTCAAGTACTAGACACAGATGAAGGTAACCAAGCAGCGTACCGTTCCTCAAATGTTTGTGGTATCTGTATGATGTGCCTTTCCCTCATGTTCATGCCAACATCTACTAAAGGAATTCCATTAGCACTCTAGGGTGCACACAAGCCATTTGCTATTGATACAAAACATCAGTCTATCTACTTGTTGTAGCAGAGCTGCAGTGATTTTCAAATCATTTCAGACAGGGAAACGCAACAGGTAATGACAGCTATTTAACGGAACACCACACTATGTCTACACTAACCAGCACAAGCAGATTCCTCATAACACACAGAGGCAAAAGGAAACCTTCCACAGCAAGGTCACTTCCATTTTCTTTGCTGCCAAGTCAGCATCATACTTTTCCTTTGATTCCTGAGAAACTTCCCTTTGCAACACTGCATTTTGCTATCATCCCATTACCTCCCACTCAAAGCCTGGAGGAAAGCACAAAATCATGTAAAGATGATCCCAAATTTGGGCACTTGCAAGATACCCAAAGCTATTCAGTTTCTCTTTTGCCATAGACTCCCTCTGAACAGTGCTGGGCAAGTTGCATCATCTCTGTGCTCAGTCTAATGCAGGAACAATTATTTTTTCACGAGAGTGCAGTAAGGCAACTGTATCAAACACTGTGCTAGTGGAGTCATTCAGATACTGTAAAATAATCACAAAATTTTGTTCACAACCTTTTATGTGCTCTTCAAAAAGAAAGGCTGAGTGGGGTACAGAGGGTTTCCTTGCATTGAAGGCCAAGTAGCAACATTTAGGAGTTTTCTGTCATTAATAATCTCATCTTGACCTGTCAGTTTCAGAGAACACACGTGGCACCTTTTATCATCCTTGTTACCTATTGCCTCTCACTTGAAGAGGATGTGGGTGCTGTGGGCTACCAGAAAATGTTGGTAGAATACGTTCCTCTTGCTTGAGAGCACATTTCACAGTGAAACTAACCATTCATGAAAACTCCATACTACGGCCTTGGACCTTGTTCATTTCTGGACGGGAGATATCAAGCAAGCCAAAAACCAAGTGCAACTTTGGGACAGGAACACTCCTGTCTCCGAGTCAACCTTCCTTCAGGGGCAACGAGCTGAAAACACCGTGCTACTCTCCCGGGCAGGAGAGAAAATACATCAGGAATCTTCTGTCAGTTTTGGCAAATGTAGGCTGTAAAAGTCAGTGCCATGGTCAAATTCAAACCATTAGTTATGGATTTCCAGTAGTACAGATTCTAACAGTATCAAATTCTAACTGAAATCAAATTGAAATGCAATTTCATTCATAACTTTCTCCTCTAGCTGATTGGACACCATCATCAAGCACAGTAAATATAATTTGTCATTCTCCTGCATTTCTGGCAAATGCAGGAGAATGACTTTAGATCCCTGGAAATGAATGGAACTACAGAAATATGAGGCAAATCCCTTCAAATGTGCCAGGCAACTCCTAAATTTAGGCAACTAACTGACCTTCCTGCATATCTGCAGTATTTTGAGAACCAGTGGAAATTGGGTTATTGAGTCTCTCAAGTGATCTCCATTAAATTAACTTTCCTAATAATGGGAGAGAAGAAAAAGAAATGTTTAGAAAGGGAACTGTATAAGCCTTACAAATCAAAGCTGAAGAACTACAGATCTAGATGGAGGAAAAACCCTGTTTGTAAAAATCAAAAGGGATTCCACAAAGCAGCCAGGGAAGTTCCAAGGTCACAGAACCAGTAGAGATGCACTGATTTCATTGAAGGGGTTTTTTTATGTTTTATATCCAATAAATGTGTCAAGCTTTGGAACTGTCACAAAGGCAATATGCATTATATAAATTGAGGGAAAATTGGTTACATCATCTTCATTGAATTAGTTATGTGTAAATATTTAGCAACAAATTCTACTTTGGGGAAAAAAAATGAGGATTTTGTGCGTTAGTGCAGGCTTTATGTTCTGTTCTTCTATTACTTACGTGAATTCATGCTTTTCATAGAAGTACATGCATATGTACATGTATTTAGTGATGAAAAAGAAGATCAGAGAAAATGAAAGCAAATTCATGTGACTGGAGATGTACTGGGTTTACTCTTACATACTAGTTCATTGGAGACTTGGATCTGGATAAGCTATGCCTGGCACACCACTGAAGCAACAAGGCAAGCAAAGGTGTCCTCTATAACATCTGTAACATACCCAGTCCCCTAACTACATGGGCATAATGGGAAGGATAGTGACAGCATGTAGTGATTTTCCTGAAGCCAATATGCCAGAGGGGAAATTTTTTCACATGCCTCTAAACAAACAGTGTCTTCAAGGGTCTAGATGTGCTTCATCATCAAGTGGGGACTTCCCTTGATGGGGAAATCCCTAGCTTCTCTGACATAGTGACTCTCCAGCTGGGTCTTAAAGGGACTAGAGTAGCTCCTATGAATCAGACCCTTGACATTAAGTTGAATGAATTACCTGAAGTTCAATGAAAAGATGTGTTAGCACAGTGCATCTATGTAAAAAAAAAAAGTAAAAAAAAAAAATAAACATGGCAGCCCATCAGTACACCGCTAGTCAGTTTCTGATGTAGCTTTCAAGTCAAGGCTCAGTTACTTACAGGGAGCACAGAAGTGATTGGAGGAAGTCCAATTTGTGTTAAGTATCAGTGAAACGTTATAAATTCATGCAAAGTTGCATGAAGATGCAAAACATTCTTGGCAGACTTTGTCCTACTAACAGTCACAAGTAAGCTGAACTGAGGAAAGACTGAGAAGAGAGGAAATCATACTGGTTTATTTTTTTAAAAAGGACAATTAGCAAATTCACTACCAGAGAGGGCTAGTCCTTAAAAAATGGACACGGGAACTTTCTGGGACAATTTTTTTTTTTTAAATTTGCTTCAGAATAAATCGGTGGCATTTTATTTTATGCTTCATCCCACGCTTTATCACCCCACACACTTCTAGAATTCCTCCAAACCACAAATTAATCTTTTAACAGATAAGCTTTTTAGCTTTTCCCCTCTCTTCTCAGAACTCAGCCATTCTAACCCAGAGCCACTAATGTTTCAAGGCAGCCAGACTTTACACTTATCGGTATGCTTGAGACATGCTCCTTTACCAGGAAATACCTTCATCTTCATGCAAAGCTCTTCTAAAGCAAGAGAACAACGAGAAGGTGGTAAATGTGGCGCAGACAGCATGATGCAGCAGTTCATGTTTCTGTGAAAATTATGTAAATAGGTAAAAGTATTATTATATATTTTCTATTAAATAGGTAACATAGATAAAATTATGGCTCTCAAGATTTCCTTAGAAATTAACCACAAAATCACAATACAGGTCTGGTCAGTTGGCTGCCTGCTAGAAGAGCTGACACAGAATCCTATTGCTGGGCCCATGCTGGCCCTGTGGAGCACCTGTAGGAAATGTAAGAAGAGAACTGTACAGCTTCACTCAATTTCTGAAGAATTAAAGGAAAAGATGTTATGCGTAAGGTCCAGAAGACATAGGAAGGCTATCCAAATGGCCAAATTTTGTCTTTGTCAAAGCCCTGGAAAACAAGGCTGGCTACAGATGAAGGGATGGGTGTACTCAGGGAGACAGCAATCATCAGGACAACAGCAGCAGCTGCTTCCACCATTCCTCTGTTGCCCCAAAAGTATCTGAAGTCTCTCCTAACCTTCACCATGTCTCATCTCCCAATTCTTACATCTTTATTTACGTCTTATCTTTGAGCAAGTATGGGCACTGGGCTGGTCCTGGCTAACATGGTGCCTCTGTAAGTCACCACAGTGAACGTTGTGGCACTACTTGTGAGATGTTCTGAGCTACCAAGAAGGGAAGAGTTTTCTGAACAGGCGTGGAAATGAAACTATGTCCAGTTGCAGAATACAGATACAAGGAAATGAAGGCTCAAACAGCTCCTGGAGAAAGGGAGGCCCACAGGTTAGGTGGCACTTTCATTACTCATAATGTAGTTTCATTATGTATGTGGTCCCTTTGCTTTCTCTCACAACTTCCTTTTCAGAAGCTTGTGCAATGCACATGCTAAGATACCATGCTCCTATCGCACTGGGAGCAGCCTGCACATCGCTGCCAGACTCTTCAGGATCTGACCCTTTCTAACCCCTTCATACAGCCTCCACTATTTTTGTTGCATTTATTATGTGGGCAAAAAGACTCTTCTCTTTGGAGTCCTTCAACATAACCGTCTGCAAGGCAAATATAAAGAAAGTCAAACAAGCCCCAAAGTATGCAGCAGGACAGATACTACTACAGCAGCCCAACAGAGGAAGGAAGGAAGCACAGGACTTTTAAACAACTTCTCCTTTTTCACAAGGTCTTCCTGTGAGGGCTTTTGCAGGCCAGCATTGTAAAGTGAATAGCTGCAGAATCAGGCTGCAAACAATTCACTACATAGGATATTCAAACTCGAGGGGTTCAGTTTTAAGTTGGGTACCTTGAAAAGCTTGTTGCTGTAGGTTTTGGGGTTTTTTTCCTAGTATTTACATGGAAAAGACACCATACAACAGAGCTGAGCTCAACTCCTGCAACAGATCCTCCATAAAATCAGTGACTGACAGAGGCTGCAAAATGCCTTGGTTTTGTCTGTTTTGTATTGCAGACTACTACTAGGAGTCTTAACATTATTTATTAGGAATATTAAACTAGCTTGTCCCATGGATCAAATCCTACAGCCACATATTGGCAAGGCCTGTCAGGTGAAGTTCTGTCACTAGGTTCATGTTAGATTTAGTGACCATAGAGATTCAAATCTCAAGATCAGCTCGTCCTTCCATCTTTCAAACTAGAAAGATGAGATACAGATGTGAGACTTTTTCTGAATTTGGCTTCATTTCCAAGGAAGAATTTTGGAACACAGGACACTGAAATATAACTTCATTAAATACTGGGATAAAATCTTTCAGCTTCTCTTTTATAAAGGAAGTATCTATGATTGTAGCTGTGCTTAGACGGTCTGCAGTAATTATATACAATGCTGAATAGCTATTCTAATTAATGCTCATCTAGGATCTCTTAAACTATATAAGGACTTCCAACATTGAGTAGACTGCCAGGAAATTGAAGATTTTTATGTCTCTGACAAATGGTATCTTGAACTATGGATGTTTACTTAATAAACACAGGCTATGAAACAGTAAAAGCTGATGTTACATTAGGTAACTTGAGTGCTTAAACCTTGTACCCCACTGATGTTAAGAGCAAGTAAAGATTCATACCCAAATCAGGGTAAGTCCTTCTGTTGACAAAACAATGATTTCATTTATTATCAATAGTGATGATTTGCATCTAAGACCCACGGTATAGGTTTCATTCAAGATATTTGGTTTTGATTCTGGGTCTTACTGAAGGCTTTTTCTTGGGTTTCATGCTACAGCTGTTTTGCTGTCAGTCCTGTTCTATCTCTAAATGCAGCAAAGGTCACTCTATTTGGAATATCACGTACACAGGGAAATAAAGACTCACTTTCGTTTTTCTTTCATAGTTGCATGAAATCACTTACATAGAATCATTTCTCTGCACACACCCACACTCTTTGCTTAAGAACCAAAATGATTAATAAGATTTGGCACATGATATTGTACAGTCTTGGGCTCTGGGGACAGTCAGTCTTCAAAGCCTGAAGCTCAAACTCACACATGCTGCAGCTCAACTCTTGGCTCTGCATATGTCTTTCTAACTCCAGGGGTAGCCAGAGGAAAGCCTCCTGAGTAGCGTGTCTCACACTTGGCAGCACCACTACAACCATCACAATTTCTGCTAGATGCTGCTGGCTGTGAGCCATCTTCCCCTTTATGTAACACACCTATCTGTCCCCTAGTGCAGAAGGGTTATGTATGTTGCGTAAGATACTTTCAGCCTAAACCATTCATCTACACAGCCCTCACCTGTGAGTTCTGCTGTGGGCAAGGAAAAAGTGATGCGTGTTTGACATCTGACTAGACCGCTGCCATTTCCTTCTCACTGCACAGATACTCCACCTCAAGAAGAGCTCTCAGTGGGGTTTAGGGGAAGGCGAACAGTAGGTGATGCTGAGTGATGATGGTGATGATATGAACACAAAAAAATTGTCAGCAAGGCACTTGCATAGACAGATCTTGGACACACAGACAAACATGCATTCCCACATCTGTTTTAAACAATATAAATGTTATTTTCATAATATTTTATATGAATCCAAAATGTAATTTTAAGCAGGCAGTTTTCCAAAATACAATTCTATTGTGGAAGTGGGAAAGGAAATAATCAATGCTGTGGGGTACACAAAGAACTAATAAGACACTGTTCTTCTCCAGAGGCATTTCAACATAGTGAAAGAATGATTTTAGGTTTTATACTGCTCCAGGGTGGCAATTCAAGCAAGGAGGTTGGATATGGTAATCAAAACGAAACTGAAATTTGTCTTAAAGAACAATACTTTCCAAAGCAATGTCATGAAGAAAGGACACTGGCATTAGCAAGTCAAGTAGCAACCCACATCAGAAACCATAAGAAGTGCTTTAGAAGTGCTACCTGCTGCATGCATGCACAAAAAGAAATTAGTCACTCATCACAAGGGATGAAACCATTAGAACTAGTGAACACTGCAGGCAATATATTCACACAGTCTTACCCCAAGTCACGCCCCAGCACACGTAAGACTCAGCAAAACCCTGGCATGCTTCCAGCAGGCCTGAAAACAATGCTGTACTTCAGAATGTTTTGCTGGGAGAATGGCTTGACTAAATATCTCTGCAGCATAACCACTGACACCTAAGAGGTTATGCAAGCAGTCCCGTGTTTGTCCTTCGATTTTATTAGAGCAACGCCCAGAGGAATCCAAGTGTATTCCATTGCTTTACGTACCCAGTATTATGCAGGTCTGCCTGTACTGCTACAGATGAAGTAAAAAGTTTGAAGTCTGACATGAACTGTAGATGACTAAAGGAAAGCAGTCTAGACAATGGATCTTGGTCAAGGTTTTGGTAAACAAACTAAACAAGGAAGAAATCAGCTTCTATTCATCCCAGGCTAAATGTTCCTGCTCAACTCCTGTCATGTTGCTAATGAAGCAGATGACTAGTTATCCATAGAGGTTTCTATTACCTTATTTTTTTTTTAATTCAATACTCTGATGCACTTACACAGACCAGAACATATAGTGCATGTTCCTGTTCTCATTTCTCTCATCTTTCCATTGATATTTATTTTTTATATCGTTTCTCTCAGTTAAAAGAATTAAACAACTCAAAAAGGTCAAGAAATCACCATATCGTGTGGCAGCGAGATCTGCTAAGATCAATTCAAAACCACCATCACCATTTACAGCTCTCCTGTGAAGCAACACAAAATTGCTCAGTCACAGCAAAGTTATCCTTGAGCCTCCAAGCTTCATGACCCTTGGTCCTTTCTCATGCAGGGGGGCACAACGCTGTCAGCCTTCGTACCACGTGTGGACCATGATTCCCCAGAGTGACAGCAGCAGCAAGGGAGGCGCAACAGAGGTGGTGTCTGTCCTGCAACCAGCTGGGGCAGAGGAAAAGCAAACGTGAAGGGAAACTCGGAAACAGCTGCCCATCCTCCACTCACTCTCCTGGAAGACTCATCTTGGGCACTAACCTACCTTTGAAACAAGCATTCATGACAGTCAGCGTTTTCATAACACTAATGCTTTAAAGCCCTTTTTTCAAAAGTAGCCTTTCGTTTCTGGGTGTCCAACCTGAGCTTGCTCTCAATGCCTGCCTACTGCCAAAGGGTCTCTAAAGAATCCACTGACACAGGGGCCGTGTGGCCCTTTGGCACTGTCGTGTGTGTGTGTGTGTCCCCCTTTTTTTCAAGATAGGCATCCAAAAATCAAGATAAATTAACTTATATTAACTGAATGAATGCTCAAAACGGGAGTCTACACAACCTTCCCCTGGCCAAAGAGATTGTCAGTGGCAGAGATGAAGTATTCTTGCTTCCTAGTCCTGCACATATCTCCCTGACTATTCTGTCTCTAAACAAAAATAATTTGCCGTAATTGTATTCACTATCAGAAACATTACTGCACACTTTTCCAAGTAAAATTCTCACAGCAGTACTTAGAGAGGGAGAAAAAAAGATAAACATATCTTGCTATCTTTCCGCAAGGTAAAACTGCAGTAGTGAGGGATTCTCTGATGGGACAGACCAATTACAAGGGAAAAAAAAAGAACACCATGATGTCTTGTTATCCAAAAATGTATGAAGAATCCTTTCGGGTAAGTGTTTGAGTTTGCAGTGAGAGGAGAGGGAAAGGAGCTCATCTCTCTTTCAATTTTGACTTGGGGTTTTGTTGTCATCAGCTTTGACTGCCATATAGCAGCTGCTATGTTGGTCTTGAGGTTGAACCCCTGAACCACAGCAATTAATCCCAGAACAAATTATTTGGACTTGTGAGGTGGTGTGACACAAGATGCTAAATGACAATAGGCCACAGAAAAGGTCAAAAACCCGATGGGGGAAGCAATGTGCAGTTGAGTGCTGTGAGAGCTATGCTGAGTAGCTGCACGGGTAACTGAGTTTGGGGGATTTCTCAGCTCTGCTCATTGCTCTTGGGGTTTGCAATACTGCAGGTAGCAAAGAAAAAAGGGGGAGGGTAAGGAGCTGGGGGCACAGATGTACGGTAAGGAAGTAATTCTAAAATGTGACAGCGCTGTTGCAGCGGTGGTGGATCTGCACGACTGGGTACAGTGCTGTAAGGAAGTAAGTTTGTGCTTGTGCTTTTTGTGTAGGAGGTTTGGGCACAAATGGGGATATCCCACAGCAGTATAAAAAAAAGATAAGAGTATGCTAAGTAGCTATGTAGCTATATGGTTAATGCCACCTAGTACATGGGACGTATCTCGCTGAAACATACGCTAGTCTTTGCCAACTGTGTCATGCAGACCAAGCATAGAAGCAATCTAAAATAACGGGGAACACTGAGGTGATTTTAGTTCACATTATACCAATGAACTTGATCAGTATTTCTCAAACCAGAACTCTCAAAGAGTAAACACAAGCACATGCAAATCACTGAATTAACAACTTGTATGAATATGTAATTTTACATCACCCTAAGCTACCTCCACTCTGCCATTTGCCAAAACCTCATATTGCTTGCACTGTAAGGCTGTAATATTCCACTTTGCACGGCAGCTTACCAGGCCGGGTTCTGTACGTGTGCTGCAATAGTATCTCCTTCTGTGCGAATGCCTTTCTGCTTTCTGTGCATGGGGAGGAGGCATATATGGTTACATTTCTGTTAAGACTACCCTTTCACACCTCTGATGAGTGCAATCCTGAGGTGGGGGAGTAGCTATCAGATACAGTAAAGGCTTAAATTATATATTTAGTATTATAAAACTTGTATTTATCTGAGCACATCAAAACAGTGAGCATCACAGCCCAGCCCTGCATGAGCAGTCCACAGCGGTTGGGCTCTGACCTGGCAGGGGCTGAGAGGTTGGGATACAAGGAACCATTTTCCAGGGGGTCACTAACCAAACCCCAGCTGCTCCCCAGGACAGCCAGTCCCTTTCCTGGCTGCAGCCTGCATCAGGGCAGATAACAGAGAAGAGCAGACACGGACATACAGGCAAAGAGGCATCAGACTCAGGAGCCACAGGGCCACAGAAAGGCAGATTACCTGCAGCTAGGCAACAGTAATGCACGACCAAGTAGTATCAGGAATATGTCCTGAATCATCTGATTCCTCAACCATTTTGGCACATCCCGAGTGAGCAGCTACCCACAGCCCCCCACTCCCATACCCATATAGTTGGCATATATCTTTTCCTGAGCGTGCACGTGCCAATTTTTTAATTCCCCCCTTCTGTGTTATAGCCCAATGATTAAGACTGGAATTCAAACCTTGCCTCCCTAAAGAGGATTTTATCACAGGCTTCACACCTCAGTGCACCTCAGCCACCAAGCCCCATGATGCTGAAGAAGAGCAGGAGGTGAGGATGGGATGAAGGCAAGGCACCTCCATGCTGAGGAGTCTTCAGCCTCTGGAACAGAGCTGAGGAACCAGCAGCTCTCACGCAGCAAGGCTGTAGCCTGGTGGCTGGCCCTGATAGTGCAGAGAGAAGTTTGGATCTCGGCTCTGGCTGCGGGGACCGTCCCTTCGTTTCACGCTACATAATCATTACCTAAAACACTCCTGGGCAAATCCTAAATCAGAAAGTTTGCTCCAGGTGGATTTTAAACATAACAGACTGGCCGGCAGAACAGTTTAAAGGGCTGAAATTTTGCACATAGGCAGATTGGAGGTGGCTATATCTTTTGCCTAGTCTCCCTTATTGTCTAAGCATTAGCTTGCCTGTCCATTAAATATAAATTATAATTCTTCGTTTGTATTAAATACTATTGCAATAATATCTGTTCTGTGAGCAAACTGCTAAATATACTGGTGGAACTCAAGACATCTAGATTCTCTGACATCTAAAATAGACCGAGAAAGGATGGTGGAGGTAACAAAATAGCTGCTTAGCAGAACCACGCAGTAATGAAGTGATGAAAACGAGTTATGGAATAAATTTGAACGTGTAGGATGAGCATCCACATACGTAAGCATCTGGCAAACACAAGCAAAATTTTGACTAATTCCCTATTTGTTTGGCAGCTTCACCGATACAGGAGGAAACACGCTGGTATGGGGGTGGATCTGCTGCTTAGCGAGTGTTGAGTTCAAGGCACCTAACAGTGTCATTCTCAGCTCTACAGCACCCTCCTCTGGGCTTTGGCCAGGCAAGCACCGTCCTCCCTTTTCTGTTGCTCACCACTCTCTGAATTACTTGTGTCGGGACACTAAAGACAACGAGACGTTGCTTTATTCCTGATGAAGCCTTAAAGAGTCTTTTTGTGGCAAAATTAGGAGGATCCTCCTCCTCCCCCAGAATTATATCCTCTGCATCATTATTCTCTTGAACACCGGCAAAGTAGTTGGATTTGTTTTGAAACTAATCATCACTCCTCACTATTCCCTATGCCAGGTTGTTAATCTTGAGCCTGAATAGGAGTCTGTGTGTTAAAATAATTTTACTTTGATGAGTTTTTTATCTTGACAGTTAACATTCAGATCATGGGATGATGTGTTCATGTACAGGACTTGATCCCATAATATAGCTTGATTCCAAGTCAATGAAAGGCTTGACAGTAACTGAGCAGCAATCACCAAGTTACTGTCATTAGTATGCCCCATAGCAAACCCTGCCAGGGTGAGTTTATGGCACACTGAGCAAGTGGGTGCTCCCTCTCATTTTCCTGGCTTTCTCCTCAGGTGGTTTGCACAGAGAGATTTGTCAGCAGATGTTTTAGGACAGGCACTTGGGCACGTAAGAGGAACCTGCAAAAACTCCTTTGGAAAGAATATCTAAAATTAGTTGCTTCTGGAATACATTATGTGACACATTATTGGACTCACCAGAGGCAGCACCTTATGTACCTGCTGATGCCTAACTAGAGTTTATCAACTCTATGAAAGTATGTTCAGCCCCCACCACAACAGACTTCAGCCAGCAGCTAGGCTCCTTTTCAGTCTCACATTTCAAATCTAAAGCAGCATCAACTTGAACACGAAAACAGAGTGTCAACTTGATGTATGACCTTTTTTCCATAATAGATAAATGTAAATCTTACATGTGGGATAGAAAGCAACTTTGAAGCACAATGACTATATAAACAGGTCTCCCAAATTTTTGTTTCACCTAAGGGAAAAATTATTGATGTAGAAAATTTACTTTCTCCACCTCTCCCCTGAAAAAAAATACACCTTTAAAACTCTGCTTGGAGCTAGTGTTGAAAATCAAATAGGTAGAGCTGTACGACAGCAGCAGATTCTAAAGTACCTTCTCAGGAAACTGTTCTCAGATGTGTTAATGTTTTTAGTATCACAGCTACTCTTTTAGTATCATTGCCACTCTCAGTCCAAGTACTCCATAAAGTACCCTCCCCTGAAACCAAACTGCCTATTTTTTACCTCTTTAGGTACCAGTTAATATTCATTCCACTCCATATGTACATGAACAATTCCGTAAGAATTTGAAAGAGAGTGCAGACACACCCTCTTGCCTTTTGCTGTCACAAATGAGGCAGACAGTCACGCTTGGCAAAGATTCTCATTAGTCAGGTACAAAGGCAATTCCTGGATCTGCTGCACTTTACACACAACTATGGTCAGATTTCAAATTCCAGCCTGTGTTCAAAAAAGTATCTTAGGCCAAACTTCTTAAGCAAAAAGTACAGAAGAGATTACTAATCTACAAGTAACAAATGCATCCCAGAATTTTTACTTGAATAAACTAGTGTCCTTACTTCCTGGCAAAAGTCTGCTATCAGAGCTGCAATTAAGTTTCAAATAGATAAAAGCCTTAAATACATGTTTCATGTATATACTTCAGTAGTGTTTAACATCACAAGGTTTAAAAACAAGCTAAACAACTGATACGAACTGTTTTCCAGGACACTATCCCTGATGATGGTTTGCTTTTCATTTAGAGATACTATAGCCTTGTTAACGTTGGAGGTTACCATTTTCAATTTCTGTTGCTCCCTACCAGACAGGCAGATAAGAAAACCAGGTTACAGTGAGGAGCTCTCAGTAACAGTCCTCCTGCTTCCTTCCTTTCTGTTCACAAAATGCCAACTCTGAAAGGCGGGTGCCAGGAGGATGGTGCCAGACTCTTTGCAGTGCTGCCCAGCAATGCCATAAAGGAGCAATGGCCATAAAATAAAACACGGGAAGTTTCACCTCAACATGAGGAAGAACTTTTTTACATCAAGGGTGGCAAAGCACTGAAACAGGCTGCCCATGGAGGTTGTGGAGTCCCCCTCTCTGGAGACATTCAAAACCCACCAGGAATCATTCCTGTGTAACCTGCTCTAGGTGGCCCTGCCTTGGCAGGGGAGCTGGACTAGGTGATCTCCAGAGGTCCCTTCCAACCCCAATGATTCTGTGAACTCTTCTGCTGTAAGAAGAGTGCTTGATATGCAGGTGACTGTCATCTTTATTAGCTGATAAAAG
Organism: Strigops habroptila; assembly: GCF_004027225.2. Lineage (NCBI taxonomy): Eukaryota > Metazoa > Chordata > Aves > Psittaciformes > Psittacidae > Strigops > Strigops habroptila. The sequence goes on from NC_044277.2 coordinate 85,744,261, forward strand.
AAACCTAGGAGTAACTGCAGTGTTATTGTGACACATATGGGGGTATAGGCAGACTCAGAAGTATTTTCTGTGGGATATTACTTCTTGATTTCTCCTTTTTTCCTCCTTTCTCAGTGCAGAACCCCAGTTCTCACTGGTTAGAACTGCTCTCCCAGTGGTCATGTTCTCTGCAATAATCACAGAAAACTAACATCAAATAGGATTTCTCTTATACTAATGACTTGTTAACAACAGTTTTCCTTGCTGCTTATTATAACTGGTGATAAAGGCTCTTAAAACATTTCCTTTCGGACAGAACTTGCATTAAAGATTAAAAACTCATCCTTAGTGAAGGCTTCACTTATGCTATAAGGACAAAGCCTTGCACTGGGCTCCAGAGGGCACAACAGATATCCTTTGGATACATGGTATTTTAAAACCTTAATACACTACTCCAGAAACAGAACAATATGTAATATGTACAATAAACTTTTTATTAATCCTAGGAAAAGGCATTAGGAAAGCTAAAATAGTTCCTGCACAGTTATATTGCGATTAATTTCTTTTCTAAGCTAGATGCCCATACCTTGCACCCTAACCCACATTTTGTAATTTATGTGAAGAAAATGCACACATGCACAAATGTGATATCAGCATTTCCACATGAATTAATACAACAGATATTAAGGATCACAAAACTGTGCTGTATCATCTGATAAGGGGGAGAAGGGGAGAAAAAAAAATGCTAATCTAGCTCAGTTGTTGATGGAATGAATCACCCTAAGTGCTGTATGTGTTTGTATTTTACACTGGCATCTATAATGGTTTTGATTGTGTTGACAATTCAGTTAATTTTTGGCTTAAAGCAAAAAAGTGATTATTTCAGAGTAGTTTAGTTCTTGAACTTAAATCTTATTATCATATCCAATAATGTATTCTTAGCATGCAGATTTTAAAGTTAAGCTATAAATAAACAAAACTTGGACACAATAAAATGTATTAGTTATTTCCTCTCTCTTAGATGTATTTGAAATGCAGGATTTAATTATCCTTCTCCTAAAATCAATTCAAAATTTTTATTTCAAAGCTTGAGAGATATCAGAGGAGAATGTAAATAAAAGCACTTACTTAATTTTAGGTATGCAGGTGTTCCTGGTTTGACCCTTTTTTCTTTTTCCAACTTACAACTTTTTTCCTTATGCGATGCTAGTGTAGGAAGTATTACTCAGACATGTCTGGGGAACAAAGGTCTCTGTCCACAAACAGTATGATGCATGGAGTAGCGCCGCAGATGTCCCTGTGTCACTGTGTCTGCACCTTATATTACAGTTTTGAGCTGAAAACTTATTTCAAAGTATAATCTTCTGGTGCTATGGCTTCTTGTGGCTCTGCCTGGTTCCTTCTCCCTGTAGCCACTTTCTTAGCTGCAGTTTTTCAGTCTTCCTCCTGCTTCTATGGTACTTAGTGCTGAATAAATTTTGCTGGCACCATCAAAGCAATAAGCACTAGGCTCTCTCTCAATACTTCCCAGCAGAGGACTTTCTGGTTTACAGCTTCTAGCTCATCCTAAACTATTCTATCTCAGGTATGTTATACTGCTGTTGTTACAGCACCCAGTGCCAGGCAGTAATTATACTCAGCACGGTAGTGAAATATGAAAATAACCCTTATTTCCTTACCCTTTGAGATTGCATAGCTGGGGTTTATACACATGGAAAAGTTGTGTCTTTTACGTATCCCTGATAATAGCTATGGCTCAAAAAGCTGAGGTAGTCCAAGTATTCCCCCCGTAGCCATCTAGGTGCTGCCAGATGTCTGCTGTAAGCCAAGAGGTGGGTTCTCCTTCCACTAGCGTCAAAGGGAACTGAAAGAAATTGCATCTGAGAGTGACTAACTCTCTCAGCTCTAGAAAGAGTTTAGACTAGATGCCCTAGCTTTTACATAGCTACAGCTGGAGAGAAGAATCCCACCTGCATGCCTACCTAAGTGGAGAGCAGTTATGTAGGTTTGGAGTAAAGCAAGAAGAGAGAGGTTGACTGTTCTGGGCCCCACAATTTAAGAAGGATGAATGCATCTAGAGGAGGGCAACTAACCTGGTGAAAGGGCTGGAAGGAATGTCCTGTGAGAAGCGGCTAAGGACTTTGGGTTTGTCTACTTTGCAGAAAAAGGGGCTGAGGGGCGACCTCATTGCTCTCTGCAAATTCCTGAGAAGGGGAAGTGGAAAGGGAGGTGCTGAGCTCTTCTCCCTGGTATCCAGTGACAGGATGCATGGGAATGGTTCGAAGCTGTAGCAGGGAAGGTTTAGACTGGACATTAGGAAACACTTCTTTACTGAGAGGAGGGTCAAACACTGCAACAGGCTTCCTAGAAGGGTGGTTGATGCTCCAAGACTGTTAGTGTTTAAGAGGCATTTGTCCAATGTCCTTAACAACATGCTTTAACTCTTGGTCAGCCCTGAATTGGTCAGGCAGTTGGACTAGATGATCCTTGCAGGTCCCTTCTAACTGAAATAGTCTATTCTGTCCTTGACTATAAATCCACTATGTTGTAATATTTACACCACTGCAGCATTTTTGAAGTGGGCTTCCTAAAGCAATGACAGTGCTTTGATGTCCTGACACTGCCCAAAGGGACTGTTACGGGGTTCAGGAAGTTTAGTTCCCCGAAAGCATAGCCACTGGACAAGTACTTCAGGTCACCGAGCTGGTTCTCTCCAGTTCCTAGCTGAGTTATATACACCTTATGATCATGGGCATTTTTTATTACTAAACTCAATAACTTCAGACCAACATTAAAAGTTGAAAATATAACACAAAAGCTTCTTGGTAAAACCGAGAAGATTTTAAGAGTACTTTCTTCAAAATGGAGCTATGATTGCGTGCAGAATATGACTCAGAATATGGCTTAAAATCAGGGATTAGTCATGGGACTTAAACTTGGCAAGAGTTCAAGAAAGCACTGATGGGCTTATTACCGGTAACAGCTGGTTTCAAAGAAGTATAAAGTACTTAAGAACAAAATGAATTACAGATAGAAATGTGTCTGGCTTCCAGTATACCATTTGGCAGCCCAAGGATATCCAAACTGACATCCTACCAGTCAACTAGTGAAGGAAGAGGAGGGGAAGAGCTTGCAGACAGCATGACCCTGAAGACAAGGCAAAGGCAGCCAGTGAAATTTGTCTCCACACTGGGGAAGAGAATCAGGAACCAACTTTAGATGAAGAGGTTTATATGAAGGATTCTCTCCTTTTTTAGTTACATGTCCTCTCCAATTTTGCAAGAAAATTCACTAGAGGACAGAAGCAAGATGTCAAATATGCCTTGTTATTGGATAAGAGATTTTCTTGACCAGAACTTGGCAAGTTTTTGCCTTGGAAAACCACTTAGGCCCACATCAAACTCTTGATTGCCATTTTGCTATAAACGTCTCATCCTCCCACTAAGGCTAATTTGCTGCCTTCCTTATATTTTCTATTTTCTTGGGTGCTTTCTTTTTCTTCTTCTTTTCCACATCTCAGTCTTGCTTTGTCACATAAGGGTTATTTATGAGACCAAACTCCAAGCCTGTGGAAGACATGCAATACATCATCACTGGAGGCACAGCAACGAGATGATCTGGGAACTAAAACATATCTTAAAATGAAAGTGATAAGCTTAATATCCACTCAAAATTCCTACGTTAAAGCTTTTTAAGACTTAAAATCACATAAATGACAGTTAGGCAAAAATGCCTAACTGTCCTGCTACCTTCAAAACTTTCACTCAGTTGATGCCTAACCCTAGGTACAAAGAGCAACGGCTTTTCTTTTTACAGCACAGTAGGAGCTGTAAAAAGCTCCCAACTGCTGCTGCATGTTAAAGGTTTCAGCAATGTTTCTTGGCACAAGAACTGAAGCCTTCACATTCCAAGGTCATCCCAGTGCCTAAGTGACAAAATCATGCCTGCATTCTATCTTTTCCTTCACCAAAACCCAAGATACTTTCTGCAGTGAAACACCTTCAGCAGGAACTAATGATGTATCCATTCCAGAACAGCCCACAGCTTGATGAGGGAGTGACTCTTTAAGAATGGGTGTTTGGTTTCCTTCAAGCTGAAGAGAGAATTAAATCCAGCTCTTGAACTTCCTAAGTTAACAAGTTAGTAAGTCAAATAAGCAAATATTGCAACTGTATAAAAAAGACATATCTCTGCCCTCTTCTGCTATGTGTCCAAACCCCTGTTCCAATAAAATCAACAGAAAAGCATGTTCCTTGATCAGTTTTTCAGAGAAAAAAAGATAGTTATTTATCTTCACTAGGGGGTTTGGGACTACAAATGAAGAGTAAAAGTATTTTAGGTAACGGTAGAGAAGTGTACCTAGAATGTATCTGTAGAACAGTATGTAAGCTACTGAAGTGTGCCAGATTTCTCCTATCAGAGAGTCATTCACAGAGCATGAGTGTTGTTTTAATGTTGCTGTAGTATGGGAACTAAGACAGTAGCACAGAATGGAACTAAGTATGTAATATGGGAACTAAGACACTAGCACAGTGCTCTAGACGCTGCTCAGGACACCAGGCAATTTTAAGTTATTTTTAGTCCCTGTGAATATTACGAGATGCTTATGAGAGACAAAGCAAGCAGCTTGGCCTCACATTTAAAATAAAGGGCTCTGAGCTGACTACCACCATATAGGAGTAAAATCTTCTAATTATGACAGCTAATTCCACACAGATATCAGCTCAACACTCAGTACCAGTCAAAAAAGCAAATTTTACAGTAGGAATTACTAGGACCACAGAGCAGGAAATCATTATACCACTGGTTAAATCCAAGGCACGTTCATGCTGTGAGCACTATATGTAGATCTGCTTCCCTCACTTCAGGAAATGACACAGCAGAACTGGAAAAGGGCAGAGAAAAGCACCGAGAAGGACTGAAATTACAGAGCTGTTTCTGAACAAAGACCCCCTGAAGACACTCTTCAGTCCAGAAAAGAGGTGATTCAGGAGGCACATGATGCAGGTCCACAAAATCACCAGTGGATGAGCGGGGCCCGATTGTTCGCTGTCACTCCCAGGACAAGAACTAAAGGGTATCAAAGGAAGCTGATAGGAACGAGATGCAAAGCAATTTTCGCACAGGAAATGAGCCTGTGGAGGTCCTTGATAAGGGCAGTGCACATTCGCATGGATCCACAGGGAGACTAGCAAAAGTGCTTGACAAAGAGGAAAGCTGGAGGCTGCTATGTAAGCAATCTACAACATGCCCAGGCCTGAGCTGAAGACAGCTGCAAGCTGAGAGCAGCGGGGTCAGTGCTTATTGGTTCCTACTTGCGAGCAGCGTTGGAGACTGGGTACTGGGTTGAATGGACCCTTGTTCTGAATCACTACCATAGTTTTCATTTTCTTATGTTCTCTGTCTTGTGTTAGACAGATAAACAGTTTGTGTCAATGGCAAGCAAGAGAAACTGTAAATAGCCAAACTTCCTATGAAGTATGACTCGCTCAGTCAGTGCTCATGAATGGCTGACAGCAACAGGAAAATTTTACCCCAGTCTAGCCACAGCTACTTTTTTCATTGTTAATTAGCAATTAAGTCCATAGACAGAAAAAAAAAAAAATATATATATATATAAATGGGGAAAAAATTCTTATTGAAAAGCATGACTAGAGAGACGGATATCAAATGGGGGTAGGGTGGAGGGAAGATAATAAGAAACATCCCAAACCTGCAAAATTAACATCTCAGAGGGTGTTTGAGCTACTGCAACACTTTCCTGAGTAGTAATTAACTTTAAAGGAGGTGGGGGAAGCAGGAGAGAGAGAAGGAGGCTGCAAGAAGTTTCACTCTGTCCCACACAGTTGCCCAAACAGCAAAATAAATGTATTCCTAAAACTATGACATTTGAGTTTCATAAAGAACTCTTTGAATAGCTCTGAAAAACTAATGGGCGCTCACACGATTGCAAAGAAATTGCTAAATATGGCTGCTGAAATCCTGACAATGGGCCTTGGCCAAAGACAAACATAAAAGGACTTTTTAAAATTATTAGAGATCGTTCCAACGATCCGTGAAAGAAATGTAATTTAGGAATTAACACAGGAACTAATCCTGTAAATTTTTACAACCTTACTCAGAAATGAGGGAAGGGGTGTCTCCTCTACAAGTGGGATCACTGCTGTCAATCTTATGTTGAGAAATATTCAATGATTTTATGCTCTTCAAATTCATAAAGTCCTCAAGATTAAAACTACCACTTTCATTTACCTAAACCCACAATGCACACTTACAGTATTGCAGTATTTTCCAGATTTAAAAGCCTGTTATTTACCAGTAGTAAAACTAACCATCTTCCCTCATATACGCCTGTGAAATATTTTAACATAGGTTTTTATCCATCTGATGCATCATAAATATGTTCTCTCAACTCCTTCCTCCACAAAATATACTCCTGTTTCAATGCTATTTTTATAGTCAGGTAGACCTTTTCAAATGTTAACATTAATAAAACATATGATAACTATATATAGGGGAGGACAAAAATATTTTGTGCTCCAAGAGAAAATCAGCCATTTACATTATACGTGTTACACTCACTCTTTACATTAAACCTCCAAGAGACCAGAATAACTGTCAGTCCAGGAGCTATGTCAAAACCTGAGTGAGACTCCAGGAGTGCTTCTGATACTAAGTGTCAGGATAAGACCGAGCACGTCTCAGCTCCCACCCAGCCCAAAGCAAGCTGTGGACACACAGGCCGGGTGACAGCCATCACTCGCTCTGTCCAGGCTCCTGATAGCAGAAGGTTAGGACAGGAATGGAAACAGAGTGCCAGAGGAGGCTGCATGCTGGCAGAGCAGAGACCCAGCCAATGCCCGGCTGATGTCCAGGCAGAAACAATTTCCAGTGCAGGGTGAATGCTGAGGAGGAAAACAGGAGCCGGGGAGGAATACACATGTACATATATATATATATATCTCCCCCTTGGAAATACATGAATACTCAGTGAGTTTCGAATAGAGAAAAGTTAGCAGGGACAGTGTAATTTTTTGTCTTTACACTGTTTCTGAGGGATATCATTAAACAGATAATATTATGTCAGATAATATTATGTAGGTACAGTATATAAACTACTGGCATTTGACCTTTAGTTTCCCATGTCTTACCATAAACAGACATTATGCGGGGGGGGGAGAAGGGCAGGAAATAAAGGAAAATATACTTTTAGCTTGAACATTTGTTGCTATAAAAAACAACTCAACTCTTTGAGCTATGTGCATTTCAGCTGCTTTCCTAGTTTTTGTCCAGTCTTCACAAAAGTGAATTCTACTTGCTAGCAGTACATTAATACCAACAGCTTTTAGCCATTTAAACACCGAGTATTTTGTAAGTAGGCCTCATTATTTCTGTTACCAGAAGGGATGAAAAGACAAAAACAAGACATCCTACCTGAGGGGAAGTAAACTCAAACCTGGTTTTCTGGAATCCCTGCCCAGTTCTTTACCACACCTCTTCCCCTACAACCAGGAGGGTGCAGCCAAGCAGAATTTGGGTTCATGTTTTATACTCAACATATGCTGGCGAGTGGCAGCTCTGGCCTTGGTTTCTGATGCTGCTGCTGCCCATTTCCAGACAGAGCTGTCCCCAGCACCTGCAGCACTGTATGTGCCACCTTCCCCCTGGGAAGCCAGGGAAGATAGCCGAGGGGTGCGTCTCCCCTGACCCTGACAGCACAGAGGGCAGTAGGTGAAAAACATAGGTGGTGCACGGCTTGCACAGAGGTTTTCTGCTCACCCCACCGCAGGAGGACATAGGTAGCTTAGGCATTTATTTCCCAGGCCGCTGGGCCAAATCACTTGATTTCCAGCTCAGATTCTCCATTTTAAAACCACAGCTGATGGTACGTGGCTCCTGGTAGATGGGTGAGGACTCACCGAACGCTTCGAGGAGCTGCAGGGGTACCCAGGCATAAGCCACCCCGACTCCTCCCCCTGTGGCAACACCCGGGCATCAGCAGCACTCCCTATAAAAGAACGCGGGCACGTCCGTGTTACTCCACATTAGTCACCACGTGGAGTAACGGCAGCGGGCGACCGAACGACTGCGATGTGACTAACAGAGCCGCAGCCGCGCAAGGCGCCGAGCCGCACCAGAGCCCGCGCACCGCCCCGCGCTGGCGCAGCCCCAGGGCTGGGCGGGCAGCAGGGCTGCTCCGAGCCCCGCCGCAGGGGTTCGCCGGCAGCAGGTACAAGCAGCCCAGCACCCCGGGCCGGAGCGAGCGGCACAGACAGCGCCGCGGCTTGCGCCGGGGCAGAGCGGGCGGGGCCCGTTGTGAAACCGGTTTCTAGAGGGACGCACGACAAACCGGAGCAGCGCTCGGCTGTGTCCATGGCACCCCGAGCCCGCCCCGGGGGCCGCGGGGTGGCGAAGCGGCGCCCGGTCAACGGTTCGGGGCCGGGGCGGCCGCATCCTCCGGCCGGTCACATGCACGCGGAGGCGCACGGGGGCGCACGCAGGCACTCGCGATGTTTTCCCCCCGCAGCCCGCTCGCATCCACGCAGAATGGTGCATTTCCTACCGAAACAGTGATTTTCTCTGTGCCTTTTCCCGGTGTGTCTCACATAAGCAAATCTGTCGTTTCACTTCACACAGGCCGCATCGGATTCTCAGGAGAGAAGTTTGAAGAGCTTCCAGAAAATGGCAGGTAAGAACAAATACTAATAAAAATGCTGTTTGCTTCAGGCCTGAGCATGCTGGCATGTCCTTATCTGTAGCATTTAGTTGGGATACTGAGGTATTCCTTTTTCAAACGACCGAAATTACTTCAGAGAGTGATGCCTCTGAAAACTCCAGTCTCTCCGAACATCCTGAGTGCCCTCCTCGCCACTGCAATGGAAACAAACCAGCAGCTTGCAGAATTCACCTTACCACATCTGCAAGCTGGTGGCATCTCCAGCCACTGAGCTACCTGGTTGCTAAGAGTTAGTGGGAACAGCAAGGAGGTAGCTGCTCTTGATATTAGAGTAAGGTATGGAGCAGGGGGTTAAGTCGTTTATACACATTTTAAATATATGATAGCATTTGATCACAAATTTTAGTAGTGTTTTGGCAAAGCTGTTGTTTCATGGATGCTGTGCACACTGGAGAAATAATCACCCCCTATAACCTTTAACAATTTGGGTTAAAAATGACATTTTTTCTTTGAGCATTCAGCTCAAGTTCTGTTATCTCCGGCACCTTAAACTTGCCTGTCACCCCTGAGGTGCTCTGGGCTGCACAGCTTCTGCATCCCCTGGCGAAACTGATCTCAAGAGGTCCCTGAGTTTCCCTGTTGGCAGTCAGGAACCAAGAGCTGTGTGTTTTGCAGCAGATCCCGTCATTTTCAATAGTTCCTGGAAGTGCAGCACAAGCTGGGATCTACCTGACTGAGGAGCAGCTCTGGGGAAAGGGACCTCGGGGCCCTGGTGGACAACGAGCTCAATGTATGTGAGCGAACAGCGTGCTGCTGTGGCAAAGAAAGCCAACAGGATGCTGGGTTGCATCAACAAGGGCATCACCAGCAGAGATAAAGAAGTCATCATCCCATTCAGCACTTGGCAGGCCACTCCTGGAATGCTGTGTTCAGTTTTGGTTCCTGCCATGCAAAAAAGATGTGGACAGGATTGGGAAGCCTTCCATGTGAGGAGAGGCTGGGAGAACTGGGTTTGTAGAGCCTGGGGAAAAGAAAGCTCGGGGGAGACTTTATCGCCATGTTTCAGTATTTAAAGGGTGGCTACAAAGAAGATGAAAACTCCCTTTTTACAAGGAGTCCCATGATAAAAATGAGGGGTAATGGGCACAAATTACTCCCAGGAAGATTCTGGTTGGACATAAGAGAAAAATTTTTTGTAATAAGAATATTCAGCCATTGGAATGATCCCCAGAGAAGGCATGGATTCCCAACATTGGACACTTGTAAGATTCAGCTGGACAGGGTGCTGGGACATCTTGCTTAGACCGTACTTTTGCCAAGAAAGGTCGGACCAGATGATCCTCGAGGTCCCTTCCAACCTGGTATTCTGTGATTCTATGATTCCCCTCTCTGAAGTGTTTATGTATAAACAACTACTACCCCATAAAAGTATTTCGCCTTTCTCTTGTGTTCAGTGATGAATGATTTTTTTTTTTTTTAGAGAGTTAGTAAAATCAAATGGCCTATGTACAATTAAAATTTTGAACAAGTAAGCTCTGATACACCTTGGCATATCAGTTTAAGAAGTTCCATCCCAACGTACCCATCTTGCCACTCAGCTTACCTTAAATCCACTTCCTCAGCAGTTTGAGATACACTAGGAAGCTCACTTGCACATCTAAGAAAAGATCACGTTGCTTTCTATTGAGTCGCTGTGGTGATGCTGAAGTGGGATAGCTGCATCTTAAACTTCTACCCTGATGTTGTCGCCTGCACAGCACTGAACTGGAAGATGAGAGGATCCCACACTGCAGTAGGAAGATGCTCTGAGCTTGTAAAAGTTGTTTCCACAATATTTTCAGATAATCTAAACTGACACTGCTTTGATCCCAGTCCACACCTCACTCTTGCACTATAGCTTGTTTGACCCATCCTAGGGAGCTAAACCAGCAGACAGCTCAGTTGTTTGGGGTTTTTTTTCTGTTGTTAGGCAAGTGTTTCTGGGGGGTAGTGGAATAGGATAAATACAAATGCTGACTAAGGAGGAGGGACTGGGTTGTGCTGATGTAGGATAGCGTGACCTGCTATAGAAACGCACCCACTGTCCATTGAGTTCCATGTAGGAAAGCCCAGTGTAGTACAGAATTGCTGGGTTGGGGGCATTCACTGGTTAGTTCCTCATGAGTCACTCATTGCTGCCAAGCAGGAGTCAAATGCTGCCACTGTCGCTCTGTTTTTGCTAGTTTTATGCTGCTTAGAAAACACAGGACAGAAGAATGAAGGACCAGGCCCTGGCTCCACAAACTGTTTCATATCTGCCTCTTGTTCTCAAAGATATCTTATGGTTTTCTTTCTGCCTCCAGGGAGAAAAGTCCTGATAGTCTATGCACATCAAGAGCCCAAGTCGTTCAATGGATCTTTGAAGAGGGTTGCTGTGGAAGAACTGAGCAAGCAGGGCTGCAGTGTCACGGTGTCTGATTTATATGCAATGCAGTTTGAGCCGAGAGCAACAAGAAATGACATTGTTGGTGAGACTAGCCAAAATACACTTTTTTTAGCATTAATGACAAGACAAGCTTTCACCTTGTCTATCCTGCTGAATTAACAGTCGAGAACCATACTGTTAGGTACGCTCCCCAAAATAGTTGCTATTATTTTCTACAAATATCCCTCAACTATCAAGACCCAGCTTTTAATTTTCTATTAGCATTGAATAAGAAACATCAGCGCAAGAACCCAACACGTATCATCTTCATTTAAATAATCCCGATCACTAGAAATGGCCTCTCAATCAGAAAAATTAAATATCTGTATAGTACAGATTTGTGAATGTGCTTTGCCTTCAGATAAAAGTGAATGAGGAAAAATACTATTTTCACACTATTTGCAATGAGCTGCAGAGACGTTCTAAGAATGACCTTCTCTTAACAAACAATGTTACAAATACTTCCTGCAAATTAGCTCAGGCTTGCGCTTCTGAGTTGGCTTGGCACCTCCGGACTACCTTGATAGTATATGATTACTAGAAATGACTAGATAATGCAGTTAGGACTTGAGAAAAGTAGTGATGCTCTTATTAGGCTTATGTGGTATTTTCACTGTGCTCTTACTAGCACTTTGTCTTTTTCCAGGTTAGGAAAGCTATTAAGCCATGACATAATCTGCAACAGCTGAAATTTTCTTTAAAACAAGAATCAAAAAGAAATGGCACAGGTTCAGTGCAAGCACTGGCAAAAGCAAGAAGAAAATTAATGATCAGACATAAGCATTTCCAAAATTCCACTCCTGAATATGAACTTTGTCTCATAGTGACATTTCTGAGAGGGAAAAATGCATTAACAGTGTCCACAATCCATTGCTGAAGTCCATTTCTCATGGGTGAGAAATGCCATCAGATACCACTATATGACTTGTTAGAGTTTAGTTGATGATGCTGCTCTGCTTGTTCATGAGGCCTCTCGTTACTAGACGTTGACGATCTACTAGTCGCAGAATGGATGTACATGACTGACTCAGACATACTTGACTGAGCTCACCCAACTGTAGTGTAGTGGAGTCAGCAGAGCTGGCCAGTACTGGTTCCCCAGGCCTGGTTGAGTTTCCCAGCTACAGAGGCTGAAGAGCAGCTACATAGTGCTTGTGATTGCATGGTGGTTTCAGTAATCTCTAATGCAGGGGCACAGCAATTAGCAAAATTCTCTTAAATCCTCTTAAATCATCCACATGCATCACCAGAATCTTGACCCAAGCTGAGGTCCTCTTATTGCACTTCATATGTTGCTACAGAAAGGCAAAAGTTTTTTAGCACCCTCAGATACATTCCACTCTAGTTTAAAACCAAATCACCATCAGCTGTGATGATGCTGAATATCCACCCCAAAAAAAAAAAAACCAAAACCAAAAAACAACCCAAAAACTTGTAGATTGCAATGTGTATTTAATTCTTATCTGGCTGTGATGCTAGAAACAGGGCAAGGAATGACTCATCACTGCTACCCACAGGTTGTTTGCACAACTCAGAAGAGTTTGATTACGGCATGGAGACATCGGAGGCTTACAAGAGAGGAGGTTTGTCCAGCGATCTCATTGAAGAGCAAAAGAAGGTGCAGGAAGCAGACTTAATGATTTTTCAGGTCATTATTTTAAATTGTATTAGAAGACTTCAGTTGTAATGTACAGGGTTGAACAAAAGAAAAGCAATAGTAAGTGAAAAAATTATAGGTTTTTTTAGGGACACTGAATCTAGCCGGAGTAAAAAGAGGTAGTAACTCTACCATCAATACAAAACAGTCTGTATCCAGCATAGCAATTTTAAGTTGTCAGGTTTTTCTGATAGCATGTCAATTTTGGAAAATATAAAAAACCCCAGATCATATGTAAACATTATTCATGCTAGCACAGTATGAATTTTTCACATAAATAATGGCTCCACACTGACATTTTTGAGGAGTAGGAAGGCATCTGAAATTAGAACCTTGAAATACCTGAGTAAAATTCACAGCAGTGTTTCACTTAAAAATTAATACTCTAAAGTATTCTGATTGCATAGGTTTTGTGAAGACTGGTCCTCACACTACCTGCGCTCCAAAACTATTGCATAGAGCAGCTCTGACCAGAAACTACTTAGTGCAAAAATCATAGAATCATAGACTGGTTTGGGTTGGAAGGGACCCTACAGCTCATTCTAGTTCCAAGCCCCCTGCCACAGGCAGGACACCTTTCAATGGACCAGGTTGTTCAAAGCCTCATCCAACCCAGACTTTCAGGGATGGGGCAGTCAAAGCTTCTCTGGGCAACCTGTTCCTGTGCCTTATCATCCTCACAGGAATAATTTTTTCCTAATGTCTAATAATACTTTAATTCTCAATATAAGGATCATACCATATTATCAGGCAGTCTGATACTATCCCTTTGCCTTGGAGCTCATACAAAGCAAACACAGGCCTACACTCAGAAATCTGTGTAAGGGTTTAAGGCAGCCACACCGAGTGATAGGTTTGGGATATGGTAACAGACACCAGACCAGAAGCTTTAGGAATAAACACTTTATCTCTAAGTAATGGTACAGTAACAAATACAGATCAGTAGTACAATTATCCAGGTCATTACAACAGCAAATGCAGTAATTCAGTAGCACAATTATCCAGGTTGAAACAACAGCAAACCTAGTAACTCACCAACACTGTTCCTTTTGCATTTCAGCAATAGGAGACACAATTCTGTAGAGTCTTAAGCTTAAATTAAATGGCACCTTCCTGCTTCATCATGTTCCAACTTTAATTTGTGTGTAAGCCCTCAACATCTACCATGGTGTTAGTGTGCTATAGATGCTCAGGTGCGTACCTGAGACTACTATAGAGAGAAAGCACTTCAGTTATTTTTGCCAAGCATAGGTACTGCCTCTGTTCATTGGCAGCTGGAAGAAGGCATGTATGAGATCTAACAGATTGAGAGAATAGGATTTGGCCTGTAGACCAGGCCTAAGGATAGCTCAGACTCTGTGCTAACAAGGTAATTACTTTTTGCATAGTTTCCCTTGTATTGGTTCAGCATGCCAGCAATCATGAAGGGCTGGATGGACAGAGTCTTGGTCCAAGGATTTGCTCATGAATTTCCAAACTGTTATGATTCCGGTTTGCTCAAGGTACGTTTTCAAGATTGTTTTATTAAGATCAAGATTTGCACAATGCTCTTGACTGCACTGGTCTTACTTTTCCATTATATTTGTAGAAAGCTCTCACTTTATGCTCTCCTGAAATAATGCTTTGGTTGAGTAACTTTCTGGCTTGTTAAAACTGTCTGAAAAGGAGTACATTATGGAGAATGCAGTGGTCCCTAAAGATTTAATCGATCTCCTAGGGATTTTTAGTTGGCCTACAAAATAGTCTTCATAATTTTGTAAGTGTATCAGAGTGCACTGGGATGGCCTACAGCTTGCAGGCAGTTTAAATTGACCCATTTCCTAAAATTATATTCTGTCATTCTTCCCGCCACTGTAGGAATGCACCAATCTGTAATAAGTGACATATTAGAATAGGTGATAAGATCCTGTTCTTGGATTAGATGTCAAACGTTGAAATAAAACTACAAAACTTAATCAGAAACCTGAAACACCCAGTGCATGAGCCTCTGTCGCTGCTATCTCCTTTTAACCTTTTCTTCTCCATAGCTTATAAATTAGGCAAGATCAGTATCTGTGGATGACAATTCATAAATTTTTTAACTCCCCGTGACACTGGGAATATACCTGGAAAATTTTGTCCCACTGTCTGATGGATCTTATTTGGTAGCAACTGCAGCATCCAGAAACAATCAATATTAATTTCACATTTATGTTTGCTGCATATTAATCTCTGTAATTTCTGATCATCTTAACAATTCCAAACATTTCAGGTTGTTTAAATTTCAGAGATGACTGCCTCACTGAGACGATAGCTGCAAGCTGAGTGCAGGCTCAAGGCAGTTCAGATACTGTACTGGAAAAGTGTTATTTCAATTACGGAAGCTAAAACTGAGAGGAGAGAAGCTGAGCGTAAGCCCGTGACTAATACCATAGTTACAGAAGCAGAAGAAACATGGGGGTTTAGAACACCTGAGGAATAATTTATTCTCCAGTTATTCCTTGGCAAGTGACAAGCAAGCCCAAGGTTTGAAGGGGTACTGTAGCATTTAATTTCTGCATTCAATGCATTCAATTCTTTTTAACCTGCCTCTGTCCAAAGCACTGACACACAGTCCGCTGTCTAATTGTATGCTGTCAATCTTTGCCTCAGAGCTGCCACTACACATAAAGTTTGGGAAAGAAAAGACACCACCTCCTCTAGAAATTTATGCTGCCTAGGTTCCCCTGAATAGCTCTTGAGCTATTCAGCCTAACTGAAGTGCTACTTTCTTCATTCTAGAACAAATTAGCCCTGTTTTCTTTCACCACTGGAGGAAGCAAAGAGATGTATGCAAAAGGAAGTATCAATGGTGACATTCGCTACCTCATGTGGCCCATGCAGGTATAATATATGAATATCTGGTTGTTCTTTGCCTTAATTTTTATTATTACAATTATTTTAATGTTGTATTAGTGTTTATTTTATGTGAAATATAATAAGAAATAATTAGGTTGTCAGTTCCAAGCATCTGCAGGTTATAGATCGGGCCCTAAAATCCTGAGACTAGTTTAAAAGTCCACAGAGTTTTAAAGTTGTTTTGTTCCCCTTCTTCCAGAGTGGAATCTGGAGAAAGCTCACCATGAAAGTTTCTCTGGTGTTACAGGATTTCCTTTCGCCCTAGCACGCAGGATTTATTTTCAACATAGCTTCCTGATTCATGTAGGATACGGAGCAGGAGGGGAGTCACACATTATCCTGGCATTAATAATCAGCGTACAAAAGTTAGCGTGACTGTTCATATTGCTACTCTTTTACCAGAAGTAGCAAGCATGCTTTGAGAAATTTAGGTGGTAAGGCAAATTGTGCTAGCTACTTCTTGATACAGTACTACGGATGTGCTTGAATTCTTTGGTCTCCTACCCATTGTGGTTTCCAGCTGCTTGCCCTTTTGAGGCTATCTAGCTGCAGAGCTTGCAAGCTGACATGACAACATTGAAACATAACTGTAAATTCAGAAATACACAGTGAAAATGGCAAGGCCAGCTGATTTGAAAGACACTGACCTTCATTATGGATCATTTGGCTAAGCCAGAGGCAAAAGGTTAAAAAACAATGCTTAGAAATAGATGAGAGATACATTGCAGTTCAGGAACAACCTGTGGAGATTCAAGCAGTACAATGAACTTTAGGCTGTCTCTGATCCTTGCAAATGTAACAGCATATAGCAGCCAAAGAGAATAGTTCTGTGGGTTTAATAGTACTTAAAAATAAGTTCTACAAAGCAGAATAAATGAAGTTGATCTTATTTTTCAGTGTATTGTATATCATTCTGCTTAACGCCTAGCTTTCAATAGTGGCTGCCAGGATAGGTAATGAACTCCTGCAATTTATTTCCCTTCTCCTGATAAATGCACAGGTTTAGAAAATGTGCCTTATATTGGGTCAGAGAAACAGTTTCGGTTTTGAATCTTCCACATTCTTGAATTACAAGTGAAAGACTAACTATTTACTGAGTTACTTATATAATACTTAGTTATTAAAGAACTGAGGCATTTCTTTCTTTGCTTTGAGGTCAGCATGGAATTATGCACTTCTGTGGTGTCAAAGTCCTTGCACCTCACATCTGCTTTGCTCCAAAGTATGTCTCTGAAGAGAAGAGGAAGGACATGCTGATTGCCTGGGCCCAGCGTCTGAAGACTCTTTGGAAGGAAGAACCCATAAACTGCTCTCCTGAGTGGTATTTCAAGTAATGTTCAGGTCCAAGACTACAGAGACATTTTCTTATCTCCATTCTTTTTGGTACTTTATCTCAATATCTGAATGCTAATCTCCTAATCCAAATGTATTATAAGTATCTATCTTGAGTACTAGAGCTAACGGCTTAACTGACAATATAGCATTTATTTTCACTGATTCCTGAGGGATTCTCTTCAATGAAGGGTGAAAAACTCTTTGTGAGGAATTGTCCTTGCTCATATAAAGTGTGACATCCTGCCTACAAGTGGTTGATGACACAAGCGGTATTTAATTGCAGATTCTACTGTTGCTTTTTACAAAACAGTACCTTACAGTTTTAAATAAACTGGTTTTGTACCAGCTGCCACTTCTTCTTATTTGCCAGGGAATATGATGCCCATACTCAACCTTGTTATGGTGAATCCTGTTCTTTTAAAGGAGGGCTCTACACTTGTGCCTTTGAGTTACGAAGAAGATCATGAGTAATGCAAAAGGACATACAGTTGCACAATGACATAGCTGGTAAAGCCTCGTGGACAGTCATAGGCTTTTCCACATATTTACAAAGCAATATTAAAGCTATGACAGATACAGAAAAGGAGAAAAACAAATACAAATCTCGTATAGCAGAGTGTGCATGTATTGCCTTTCTGTGTAGAATGTAGCTCCCATTTGTAAAGTATGTAGTTTTCTAAAATCAAAGGGATTTCTCTGTTTTTCTTACTCTAAGTAAAGACAAAAGGAAATTCTGTCTGTTCCCTGCCCTTTCACACCAGGCAGTATTGCTGTTTGGGTCTGGAGGGCTGCGTGCATCCCCTCCATCGTTAGATGGGCCTCCTCAGAGATCTCCAGCACTGGTAGTCAGCAAGGCAGAACACCTACCCAAAAACCTGCAGGAGCACTGTCTGTCTATGAGCCAGGATCTAGCAGGACAAAATGACTGTCTGGCTCTTAACATCTATGACTTTTACCTTAAACTTTAGTAGAATTATTTTTGTCCTTGAGAGCTGTTAACCCTTTTTGTGCATATGGCAAAGGGTGGGTTTCTCACTTAGTGATACAATTTCTTACTTTGGTCAGCTTACCCAACAGCTGGCTTTGCAATTTGATACTAAAAGAGTATGGCCTGAATAAGAAATAATCTTCTGAGTCACTGTCAAATGGCACGTTGGCCTCTGCATGAGAGCACGCATCTGCCGTACATTATTTGTAGCAGCCTTGTCACACCGCACCCTTATGTTTCTTTAAGGGCTGTCTGGATAGTAAGTAAACATGCCCAGATTCGGGAGCGGCAGTGTAAGCTGATACACCAGACTGGGAATTGCTATCACAGGGAAAGAGTCACATGTTCCTGTTTGTCACCTTATGAAGTGAAGAGCCACCTCTGACAGGACAGGCCCTGCAACTGGTGCTGCCCTAAACTGTTGCGGATGTCTGTCCAGATTACACAAGCAAGAAATTTGCTTTGTCTCATTAACTCTCTTACAGGAAAAAGAAAGCGAAAGGGAATAACATGGAAAATGTTATACATGTAAGTTGTGGCGAAAGCAGATTCTTGCCTATAAGACTTAAGGAAAACAACTTTAAGTTACCTGAAGAGAGATCGAAGAACAAATGGAAATAATAAAATTTTACAGGAGAGGAATCATCCTTATGTTCGCTGTGTTCTGTTACCAATTTATTCAAGAAAGAAGGAAATGGACATGAAAGCAGAAGTTGCAACTGTCAAACCAAATGTTACTGTATTGGATCAATCACAGAGCTTAGTGGGTTTAACTGCTAGATGAAGAGTCTCAGATTAACTATATGATGAAGGTACACTTCTCGACACTATTTGGCAGATGCCTACCAGGTCTCACACACATGGTAGTATTAAATACGTGTATTAGACTCATATTTGTAACATAAGCATACAATCATGCCTGTGCTAGGTCAGAACAAGGATCCTCCAACCCTGAAGTTTTTTCTCCACAGTGGTTATAGGCCAGGAAGAGCAAGTCCTTCCCCTGAACACTGTCCTTGGCTCCAACTACATTTAGTTTGGGGGATTTTCTGAGCCATGTATGTGTTCTTTATATTTAAAGAATATAACGAAAACCAGCTTAAACAACGACACCAAGCCAAATAGATCTCTGCTCTGAATTTTGTTCAGTCTTCCCTTGAATTCATGCCAGCTTGAAGCAGGCAAAGTTCAGCAGGTCTGCTTTTTCTTTGCATGAAGCATTGGAGTGCAGAGGGATCCCGGGAAGGATAAAGCACCTGGTTCCTAGCAGCTTTGTTTGATTCTTCCCAACAGCTACATGTTGCACACCTTTTCTTTTTTTTTTCCCCTTCATTAGAATTCTATGTATTTGCAGTTTTTCTGTCAGTTTTAATAGGATGGCTGAGATTTTTAGTACAAAATAAGTGAAAGTTTGGTCGAGACTAGTGAAAGTTTCAGTTAAAGTAAAAACTGAAGCAATGGGCTTATTTTATTTTCATTAATACTAAAATTGAAAACTTCTGCTCACATAAAGGCATTATTGTGAAAAGCATTAAAATTGTACTGGCCTTATCGTCCAATTCAGGATAAGCTTCCCAATCACAATTAAGAGATTTCTCCATAAATCCAGATTGTATTTTTGGATCAATTTATTTTCCCTATTCATTTTGAGAAGGAATGTCATAACTGGTAACACTGACCTTTAAGCACCAACAGATAAATGCTAATTTCTGTCCTTCTTTTGGCTAGTGGTTTATGGCAAATCATCACCAAATGACACTGAAACCTTTTTAACTACGCAGTTCTTATCAGTTTAGACATCTTCCTGCCTTCAACCACATGCACAATTTAAAGCTCAAAAGCTTTGAAAAACCAAACCAACATCACCAAAAAAAAAAAAACAAAAAAAAAACCCCTCAGAAGTAGAATGTTCTCAAAAGATTTCTGTAATGCTTGGGATTACAAAAGAAGACCAAATCTGCATGATCGGCCCAGCAGAGATACCACATCTGGGTTTGCTTTTGCTTTATTTAGTTGACAAACATCCCAGATTCTCTGGACTGCAGGTTTAACAGCACCCTCCTTCTGATACCTCATGATGTGGATGGACATGAAATGTCTGTATTCAAACTAAGATGAGCTCAGTTTGGCAATTCAGGATAGCCATCCTGAGTCTCCTCATTACAATAGGTGTGATCAGCCCTTACATCTGGAGCTGTTAGAGCATTAAACTCCTGTTCTGGCTCATTAACAGCTGATCCAGAATCGGTGGAAAATGGGGATGCACTGGGCACAAACCAGTTCTATGCCAACATAACTTTTCAGAGTGGAAAAGATTGCACTCAGCATTTTTTTCTAAGATTTTTCCTAGAAAGAAGCTGTTTGTTCAGTTTGTCCAACGAGGTGCAGAAAATTGTCTCGAGACTCAGAAAGAAAACTTCGGCTTGAAAGCGATCGCCAAGGCTGCTCTGCCTCTCCAAAACTGCAGCTGCCCGCATACTACTGTTGCTCCTCTGTCTTTCCAAAGACACACCCATCAGAAAGCTGAAAGTTGGAAGCCACAAGTGAACATGGGGGCCAGCAGAAGCCACAAATCTGTGGTACGAAGACTTTGTCTTCCTGTGGAAGGACAGATCAGGGTACATACATGATTTAGAAATTCAAATACTTGCTGACCATCACAGGGAGAAATAAAGGATGAGTTCTGTACTTGGAGAGGGCCAGAGCCCCAGGATATGCTGTCATTACACAACAGTGAACCCATGTAAATCTCAAAGGCCTCATAGTGTTGAACGGGGTGCCTTTGCTTGCTAATGTTTTGTTTGTATGTGGCAGGAATAGGACAGGTGCAAACATAGCCTCAGACATCCTCCACAGTTGAGGAACCCTATCCATGAAATCCACCTTGGATTAAATCTAATTCAGCACTGACTCAGCTCCAGAGCTGGGAACCTCCTGTGTGAGGAAACACTCCTCCCTGCTGGGCGCAGATAGATCTGCTGCTTCCAGATCTACGACAGTCTGAGGTATCAGTTTACACTAGAAACTAGGACCACCTTCCTGGACCACTTTTCCTTTCATCACTCTCAGACATGTCCTCCAGCTTTAGAAAGGCTCTCTCCCTTAAATACAATTTGTGGACTGCTGTTGCACTCCCACACGGATCTGCTGACACAGCTGTTCTGGTAGTGCCTGGTAGTACTGAGCCATGAACTCCACAGCATCTGCAAAGCACAGTGGGAAACGCCAGAATTTTCCAGAATGGGAAAGGTCATGGCAAAGAGGGTGGGCACTCATCATCATTATTCCACTGGAGGAAAAGCAAAGAGATCAGTCTTATGTAAAGAAGCTGTATGAGC
This sequence comes from Strigops habroptila, assembly GCF_004027225.2. NCBI lineage: Eukaryota > Metazoa > Chordata > Aves > Psittaciformes > Psittacidae > Strigops > Strigops habroptila. The sequence continues at coordinate 85,765,576 of NC_044277.2, forward strand.
CCTTATTTCTATATTAGAACAGTTTTCCTAAATAAAATAATAAAATATTAGTTAGTTATGGAATATTCTTTGCTGTTAAGGCAATGGCAAAGTGCATAAAATCTGTCAGAGATGCCCTAGACACACCTGACCTCTGCAGCACGGGCTAGATGGTGTACAGTGGTCCCTTTAGATTAGATGTTTCTGCAGCTGTCCCCAGGACTCTTATCTGCCACAGTTTTTCTGCGACAAAGAGAAACTCCTGCCTCCACCCTTCCTGAACAAAAAGCTGCCTCTTGGGCACCAATAAGGCAGCAAAGAAACGCATTTCCACTACGCACCAAACTCAGTCCCGGTAACGCGGCCAGGCTGGCATCATTAATAATCTTGCATTACACCCTGGCGGAGTGCTGCGCACGAGGAGCCGACTCCCCATAGGCGCCGGCGGCTCCTTAGCTAGCGGGGGGGGGGGGGGGGGGCAGCAGAAAGAGGGAGGCGCCTGGGCACGTCCGCTTGGCACGCCCGGCCATTCCCCCCGGTGACGGGACCGCTCCAGATCGCCCATCTGTTTGCAGCCGCAGCACTTCCGCCGCGCCTTGGAGCCTTCTGAACTCCTCTCTAACAGCATCGCTGCCTGGAGGCGGGCCGATCGCGGTTTGCTCCGCCCGAGCGGGGAGACGCGCAAGGGTTTAAAGCGCGCACCGCAAGGCCCCGCGCAGTGAGGCGGCAGGACGGACGAGCGTGGTCTACAGGTACTGTAAGGCGCCGCGGGCCGGGGGTGCGGGTGGTGGAGGGGGCACTTGGGCACCGAAAGCTCCGCCCCACCCTCGTGTCGCAAACGCGCCACCGCTGCGGGTCCGGGTCCCGGGGGGAGCTGCCGGGCCCAGGGACGCGGTGGCCCGGCAGGGTTGCGGCGCATCCCGCTTACCGGCGGCGGGGAGGTCGCCCGGCCACGGGGAAGCCCCCGGGGCGCAGTGACGGGAAGCGGCCCGGCGAGGGAGCGGTGCGCGCGAGAGGAGGCGGCCCAGCGGAAGGAAGCCGCCGGGAGGAGGAGAATGGTGACAGGTCGCTTTCGCCCGCGGGGAACTAGAACGGAGAAGGCCCGTTCTGGGTTGGGCTTGCCCGCGCCCGCGCTTCCAGCCGTGGCGGGCGGGTGTGTTTGGCACTGCAGGGACCGGGCGGGCGGGGAAAGGGAGTGGGAGGGAAGGTGCAGTGCCGCCCGCCTTCTGCCTGAAGCAGAGCCTCTCTCGTGTTTCCGCGTTTGCCTTGGCCTCTCCTCGCCTTCCCACGGGATCCGTTCTGTGGCCTGCTGCTGATCTGACATCGGTGCCCCCCCCCTTTTTTTTTCTCCTGTTTCCAAAAGTAGGGGAGGAAAAAAAAACCAAACTCACACCCCTCAGTGAAAAGATGCAGCAGGTGAAAAACCTGAGCGGAAGGGAAAGGTTTAGGTGGAGCCGGTGAGAGTTACAGCAACAGAGTTGAGATGTACTAAAGCTTTTGAAACATCTTCCCTGCATGCAGTATTTTTGTCCTTACCCTTCTATTTAGTTCCCGTTACCCTTACCGGCCATACCAGCTTTGGTTCCTGTTTGTTATTCCCTTCGGTTCCTGACTGATAACTAAGTGGCCTCGAGTTCTGGTGCTTGAAAACTTGTTCACTTTCTCCAGTTATACCTTGTAACACCTCTCAAAGACTTCTGTGATGTGTCATTAGATCAAAAGGGCTGCAATTACTGTGTGATCTTTTTTTGTGTGATCGTGCTAACGTGCTCAGCAATCCTCCTTAACCGTGTGGCCAAGACAAGATCTGCAGCAGATCAGTAACAAATCGTTACAACACAGCAAACTGCTTATGAATGGTGATCGGGTGCAGTGCGACCTAATGAGCAGGTCATGATTCTGGAGAGTTTATGCGCCCCTTGGGGGTTAGAGGAAAGAACACAACCGCAGTGTTAAAAAGAAAAATACCACAAACCCACTTAATACGTTTTTATCCCTCTCTACAGAAAATCCAAACATGCTAATGGGCAAAATTCCATCTCTTCTAGCAGCCATATTCTCATAACACGTGTTGGCACTTGTTAAATATGAACTCACACTAATACAGATATTCTGAACACTATATTAAAAAATGGTTTATAACCAATCAAGTGTACAGATTAGAGCAACATCATGGAACACAAAGCCCTAGAAATACGGTTAGGTTAAACCAAAATTTCTTTACCACAAGAACCATTCCGTATTTTTGGTTCTCTTAACAACAGATATGTAACGTCTGCACAGGTGTATGCTAAGTACTTGAGAGTACATTTGAATTACCATATATCTCAATAAAAAGCAGTAAGCGTAGAATGAACATGAGCCTTTGAGCTTCCCTCCTCGATTTATCGCCTGACAATTTTAGGCAACGTCAGCCAACACCTTATCCTAAGTAGATTACCAAAATAAGTAGTCTTTTCTTGAAAACCTGGCTAGAGACTGCTATTCTGTGATACCCACCAACAAAAAACTTTGGGTTTGAAATAAGTCTTCAGATCAAAGAGTACTACTCTACCTCACTAGCTCACTACTCAATGACGAAAAGAGAAGTGGCATCCTAATAGTAGAGCATGGCCAAGGAAGAGGGTTCTATCCCACCTTATGGGAAAATTCCCTCTGTTGAATATTATCCAGCTCATTTCGGCAGGTATCTTTTGATTTCAGAAGTTATTGCTGCTTCTGAATTTCCAAGCCTTCTGATTACAGTGATTACATGCTGCTTGGTAGGAGCAAGTATTAGCAATATAAATAGGAACAAAGTCCTATATTGCAGTTTGAGGGATGGCTGGGTTTTGTCATGTTATGTGGTATTGAATGGCAAGCCCAGGCTATCAATAGTTTTAATGCAACTTTAGAGATTCAGCATTCAAAAAACACACATTTAATTTGCATTCACAACAAAAGCATGTGCAATTCTTACTACCTAGATGCATAATTACTGTTAGCCTATGAAAAACCATCTGTGAAAAACCACAGATATGTGACTTTGAACCAATTATTGAAAGGGAGACACCAAACAAAGAAGCAAGATGTTAGTTGATGCTACTTTAAAGCCTCACAACTGAGTTCAGGCCTTTGTACCTCTGGCACCCACCCCATCTGTGCAACAGTCAGTAGCACCACCCCAAGAAAGCCAAGCAAGCTAGAGAACCATCAGCAGAAACTTCCAGAGAGACAAGAAGTTCACCAAGAGCAGCAGTACATGTTCTTGGCACTACCATGAGTCATTATGCTGCACGGCTGTAAAGGAACTTAAAAAAAAAAAACAACAACCCAACACACAAAAAAAACCTAATAAAACAAAAAAACCCCAACCAAACCCACAAGCAAAACAAAAAGTCTTCTCTCCCCTAACAACTCTTGGGCTTACCTTCTTACTAAACGAATGCAGCCATATCCTTGCTCCTGTGCTCATAATGCAGGCTAGCACCCCAGCAAACCAAAATCTGCCTTCTTTCAAAACCAGGAAAGCCAAAGAAAACTCTGCAGAGAGCACACTGTCCTAGATGTAAAGAGCATGTTCCCTATCTATGCAACGACAGCTCACAGGGTATATATACACTTGGAAGAGGAAGCTCTTGCTTTCTCTCTTCTACAGACACAAACTTTTTTGGTTTTTTTTAATTAAATTTACCCTTTCCTATTTTGGCTTGTCAGTATTGAACTGACCAGACAATTCCCAAATCTGCCCATAAACATCTCTCTTCCTGCAGACACCTACCTTCTACAAACACTTTCTCTGCCTCCTCAGTTCCCAGACGCCAGAAAGAGGCTGTGGTAATCAGGCTGTAGCTGATGCTGATAACAACATTAAGCAACCTTTTCAGTTAGAGACTTGATGATGCAGGTGCACAGTAGTTCACAGGAATTAGCAGTCATGTGTGGTTTGAAAAAGTTTGGAATCCCTTTGCCACACTATTTACAGCTCTTAATTACCAGAGTAAGCCAATCCACTGTTGCTGGTAGTGGCACTTTGAAATCGCGCCTTTCTCCCAGCTCTGTGTATCTGTGTCATAGTCATCCAAGAGGAATGGAAACTGGACAGCCCTGCTAGTCTCTTGGATTTTGACTTTTCTGAGGGAACTCCTTATCTGATGTAAGGTGCTCAAGGTAAAAGTTCAGCGGGGAAAAAAAAAAACAGAGCTTGTGGTTTACACCTGTGCTAGCAAGGCAGCTTGTTGGTATGTGCTAAAGGTACCGGCTGTCTAGCCTTCTTTTAAGGTTTTTCCTTCTGAGAGACGCATTAGGCAAGGGAGCACCACAGCTTTGTCAAAGGCTTAAAATTATTCTGGCATCCACTGGGCTTTACTTGTCTGTCCATTTCATAGGCTCCCACAAGCTCTCTTTCTCTCTTGGTGCACTTAGGAGTTAATACGAGCCTTTACAACTTCTTTGTTCCTCTTCTTTTTGAAACATAGGGGAGAAGTTGCCTTATATCCCACCACAGTCCTTCCTAGTGCTTGTCTCCTTAGATTTAGACAGCTGTGAAAGTAAGTTTCCCATAGATGCTGTGTTCCTTGTTTCACCTTCAAGAGAAACCTTTTGTTTCTTTGTTTTAAGCTTCAAGCAAACCCTTAGAGCTGGGTTCGAAAAGATGTGTAAATAGTAGCTTAGAGTTATATTGGGCACCTGACACGCTCATGTTCAGGCAATTTAGAAAATGAGATACCTATCAGAATCATGAGGCATTTCCTGCCTTTGGGACAATAGTCCTTGATTTTTCTGGGTTTCAGTTTTTGCAACTGTGACGTGTAGTGACACTACTGATTTACTATGTATTATATGGATAAAACCTATTTATTAACAGCACTTTGAGATCATCAGGTAAAGAAATGGTTTCAGATTGATTTAATATAACTGTAATAGTGTGACAGGATAAATCTTTGCGATCCTAAGGTCCGATCCTGTGAGAGCCGCAGCATCTTTGATTTCAAACTGAGGCCCTTTGTTCATAAGGGTCACCAGAGTATATATTTGTGTCCCGCTCCTTACACAGGCACTTCTTTAGTGGAACAGCTAAATGCTTGATAATGGCACTTCTTTTTCATCCTTTATACTACAGGTCCAGAAGCGCTAAGTACTTGATTCTGTTTTAATAGCTAAGCCACAAAGACTGCAAAAATGTCTCTGGAAGATATCCATATGAACACCCAGGATTTGCTTGAAAAAAGAAAATTAGATGCTGGAGGATTTGGAACAATTTCTTTATGCCATCACAAGAAACATGGAGATGTAGTATTAAAAAAAGTGTATACAGGACCCCAGCGTACCGAGTAAGTTACAGATCTTAGTTCTGATTTTTATCTTTCAGTTGGTTTAAGGAATCCTTCAAACTCAATGGGGATAAATCTAAATAAAGTGTAATAATTTCGGATCTTTGGATTCTGGAGATACTGTATGTGAAGAAAATACCCCTAAGAGAATACTAGCGAATTCTTGCAAATTTTCCTTTTTTCTCTCACAAGCCAACTTTTTAAGTTGAACTCATTGTTGCAGTGAGGTTCCTCTTTTCTGTTGCAAGGTTGGCACTACTATGAGTTGTTGAGAATTGAGGGGACTCTTGCACACTTAAGGAAATGCAGGAACTCCGTAGGCACATGATATTTTCAAACTTGCAGATCAGTTTTCAATACAGTTGTCCAACTGTAGATGTCCACTAAGAACACAACACACATATGAGCGATCAGCAGGATTCCAACCCTCCATGTATAATACCACGAATGTAACTCCCGCACCCTCTGCTTTAATTCAAGGATTGAATTAGCTCTTGATTTCAGTGGATTCAGGTCCCATTGCAGCTCTACTACCTCACAGCTGTAACAGTCTTAAAGCTTTCCCATGAGTCATTCACTGGAGAGAGACAAAACCCCATAGAATCAACTAGGTTGGAAAAGACTTTTAAGACCATCAAGTCCAATCATTATGTTCTATTTGTTTGGGTTATGGTAAACATCCCCCCATCCCCCCAGCAGAAAGGGGATTAAGAGATTCTAGTAGTTTGCAGACTGCAGTGACAGTTTGGGATGAACACAGTTAAAACATACAAGCCTGCCAGCTTTATTTTGGGGTTTGTGTATTTCTTTCTCACCATACAGGCTCATAAGTTAATTATTCCTTAAAGTATTGAACCAAAAATCTAAAGCGAATTTATAACTGAGCCTAATGCAAACAAACATATCACTTTCTTCTCTAGTACTACAGAGAAACACAGAGGGAGAAAGCATTAGCAAGCAGCATAGACTCAAGATTTTCTTACATCTTTTTGCCTGATGACAAAAACAAGAGCAATAGTAAAAATACCACCCCTTCTTCTATTTATTATAATGGGTACCATCCTTCTTAATACCCTTAGTTAGCTCCCAGCTGTGTATCTGTGACTATTGGTGGGTTGTACTGGGGCCCAGATAAAGAGTTAGGCTTTAAATTCGTCCTAAACCAGTAATTGTTAGTAAATGTTATGATCCAGTATGTGGATGGATCCCCCATATTAAATCCATTTTGAATATGAACAGGAATACCAGCCCTTTGGGAAAGAGACTTGTATAGATCCCTGTACAAGAGGTAGTGGAGTGACTTGGCCCTCTTGTCCAAAGACTTTCAGCCCTGTCCTGATCCCACCCCAGTTCAGGATGCTTATGCACTTTCTGAAAAGCAAGCCTTAAGATCAGGCTGAGCAGACAGTCTCTGTGCAAGGCATTTCAGCAGACACTTAGAGAATATAACCTGACATGAGCAAAGCTGTATCAATTCAAAACTAGGGGAAGGTGTGGTTCATCTTACAGTGGATCTAGGGATGTTGAAATTTATGGCCATCGTTTTCATTATGAATCAACAGGATTTTCATCCCTGTGTTCTTTCTAGTCTGGCACCTAAGTTCAGTGTGATTTCTGTTTTACAGTTATAATACTTCTCTCCTTGAAGAAGGCAGGATTATGCACAGACTGCAGCATGAGCGTGTGGTAAAACTACTAGGTGTCATTTTGGAAGATGGAAACTACTCACTTGTGATGGAGTATGTGAAACGGGGGGACATGATGAAAGTTCTACAGAAAGTGAGCAGTGAATTGCTTCATCCCTTTTGCTTTTCCTTAGAGTTGATAAGATACTTGAAAGGGACAGGACGTTGCTGGTATCTCCAGAGAACGGAGCCTTTAGATTCTCATTTTCTTTTCTGTATTAGAGCCAGTGGCAGCCCTGCCTTCTCTAGAGACAGCAGAGGACAACTGTGACTTTCCTGTGCATCACAGAAGAGCAGACCACAGTTATAGGTTCAAAGTTACAGGAGTGTGGAGAATTTGCTAAAGAAAACTGCTTTTGTAAATATGGAGTGACTCTAGAATTGTTTTAAATTTAGATTCAAGAAGGACCTTAGTTCTTTTTTACCATGGCTTGAGCAGAGGTTCTCTTGGGACTGAGAAAGAAACTTTTTTAAAGACTATTTTTTAACTTGATGGTTGTAATACCATTTTTTAATAGATAGTACTTATTCTTTATTTTAGCTCTCCGTGCCTTTGTCAGTGAAAGGGCGTTTCGTGCTGGAGATTATAGAAGGAATGCTTTATCTGCATGAGCAAGGCTTCGTACACAAAGACCTAAAACCGGAAAACATCCTTGTGGACAAAGACTTCCACATTAAGGTACTGGTTAGAATGTAAATGGAGAAAGCTGGTGATCTGGGTTGGAAGAACCCAGTTTGACCACACTGGTTAGTTTTCCTGATTGGAAAATGAACTCCATTGTACGCTATCACTAAGAGAACAGTACCAGTGGATCACTGAAGTATGGTGGCCTATACAATGTCTGAGATCTGCACAATCTTCCCACAACTGTGGGGGGGGAAAAAAATCACTAATGGTATTAAAAAAAAATGAATAATATTGTTGAGAATTAATGAACTACAAAAAAAAAAAAATACAGCTAGAAAGAAAAAACAAACCTTTATGCCTAGAGATTGAAACAAAATAGAATTTCTTATGGATCGGGTCTTTTGCTCTTTGTTGCTGTAATTTCTTCTCCTGCCTTTACCTCCTCCTCTTTATACTTTTCCTTCTTTTGCCTATTACCTTTTCCTCTTTTGTCTCCCTCTTTTTTCCCTTAGTCATCATTTTTAAATGACAGCCAGCAGCTACAAAAAAAGCAGCAGGAGACTACTTCAAAGAATGGTTCATAATCCTGTTCCAAAGCCCTTCTATTAACTTTACTGGGCTTTTGGATCAAGACACATAGATATAGAGCCTACTGCTGAATAAACCTGAGTAGAATTTGCAGCAGTCCTCAACAGATGTCCTGTCTCTGGTCAAGGTGAGTTGCTAAAAAAATCACCCCATTACAGTTTGAAACTACAGAATAAGTTCCTATGAAGAGCGCTCTATCATTTGGTATTTCTCTCACATTAGTTAGTGAGAAGTTGTTTTACAAGGTTAATATAGTAGCAAGTCCTAGTGCAGTATGAGCAGCATGCAGATAAGAGAGATAAACTGTATTTAAAAATAAACAAACAACCCCCCCCCAAAAAAAAACAACAGCAAACAAACAAAAAATAAAAGCTCACCCAAACAAACACACCAAACCATCATGATCTGCTTTAAATGTAAATTGGATGGGGTTTTTTGGTTTCAGCTTATATGGACAGGACCAAACTAGGCTATCATCACACTGCCTGACAAGCTGAACTGGAGCCCAGGATCAAATTCAGAATCAGATCAGACTTAAGGAGCTTGATCAAAAGTATAATTTAAGGCAGTTGTATGATCTATCTGCTTGAATGTGTCTAACATTGCCAGTATTTATAAAGGGAAACAGTTGTTCTAGGAAACTGCAAATGTGGGAAGATTTACATAATATCTTCCTCTAACACATTAGACCTCCTCTCACTTTTAGACATGAACCTGCACTCCTGGTTCCTCAGCAGGATGTCACTTACATTTTCCTTTTACTCTGAATATATGACTTTTAAATTTAGCCCAAAGTTTCATAAACTCAAAGGGACAATAAGCTAGTTATAGGCGATGAGAGAGAAAAGAAAAGCCAGTTAAAAGTGAGGCAAGGTGCCACCTCAGTATTTTTCACTTCTTTTTTCCTTACATTGTGCAGTCATTCCAAGTGGGTTAAATTAAGAATGAAGGTTCAGCCTAATGGTTACCTATTGGCAGTGATACTTTATTGAAGATTTAAAAAAAAAAAAAAAAAAAAAAAGGCAAATCGTTTGTTTTCCTTTCTTGTATTTGCATTTTTTAGCAGTGTTTCATTTTTAGATAAGTTATTACCAGCTATTCATTATCAGATTGAGCACTGCATGAAATACTTGTTTATCTCCTCTTGATCATGGCACTAGCTCCGATGTGTCTCATTTTTCAGATTGCAGATTTCGGTGTTGCGTCCTGTAAGAGCTGGAGTCGCCTGACCCAAGAAGAGACTGGCCGACAGAAGCAAATCAACAGCGTTTGTCAGAACAATGCTGGGACTCTTTTCTATATGGCCCCAGAGCATTTAAGCAATGTTCACATAAAACCTGGAGAGAAATCAGATGTTTACAGCTTCGGCATAGTGATGTGGGCAATTTTTGCTAACAAAGAGCCATACGAACGTAAGTTACGTCCAAAAGGATGCTATCATAAAGTTAAGTTACAAATGTTAAGCATTTAAAGTTATAAAATTAAGATTAGCAGATTAACTCACCTATGCCCAAGAACAGTGCCTGTTCTTCACCTCATGGCCAGTAAGAGGCATTAGTTGCATCATTCCTGACTTTTAAACATGGACAAGAACATCTAAATTGAAATTCTGGCACGAGCCTGATCTATACACATCCACATGATGGGGGCATAAACCTGCACTCAGTGGCAGAAGCTAGATAAACCTATGGCAGGCCAAGATGGAATCTTCGATGTTACTTTCATTTTCTGAGGTGGACTAGTTATGCGTGGGGTTTTTTAACAGGAGCAATCACATAGCCAGTTACTGCTTCTCAGCTGTGTGGCGTGAGTTGCTCAACATGCAGTAATGTGCTCATATAGAACAATAGGAGCAAACTGTGAAATTCCAGAGTAAAATGTTTGTCATTTTGAATGGATTTTTTGCTAAATGTTTCCTGTGTCGCCATCTTTGTGTACCCAGTGCAAAGCATAACTGAGATACAGGTGCTGTAGAGCTAAATCCATTACTCTAGTCACACTGGGTATGTCTTAGATATAAAAGTAAATCCATTAATCTTAAAATAAATCTCTAACCCATGGAAGTTAGGGCAGAGGATTCAAATTCACTAATGTGAGAATAGTAGCTGTAACTCAGAGATCTTTGAAATCTTTTGCATATCCACAAACACACAGGGAACTGCTTCATTTTTTATTTCTTCGGTATTTCTTTTACCTATGGAAAGGTAGCAAAACCCATGATCGGAATCTGATTTTATTTTTCAGATAGTATAAATTATTCTCAGATTTGGTTTGCCATCACGTGTGGAAACAGGCCAGACATAGAGGAGATCCCTGGTGAATGTCCAGTGGAGATTACTGACTTAATGAAACAATGCTGGATGCAAGAGTCAGAGAAACGGCCAACCTTTGCAGGTAAGGCACTGCTTTAGGTTTCTTTTTGTTACTTGTCCATCAATAGTTTGTAATGCAGTAAAACAAACTTGAGTGTTTTCCTCTTAAAATACAAGTTTTTGCTTTGAAAATAGAAATATCAATTCACATGCCCAGTAAAGCATGCTCCCTGTACCCCAACTAAAAATGGGATCCGGTCCAACATTTACAGATTTGAGAAATACTCGTAAGTGAATGGAGCTAAGACGTTTTATACTTGCTGATAATTTGTCTTTAGCATAGTATAATCTTCCTGCTGAAATTTACAGAAAAGCTGACATCAGGGGATATAATATATCTTGGCTATGACTGAGAAAATACCCTATTGAAACTAGCTTCAAAATCTGTCTGGTTTAGCCTTCCATGAGCAATACAATAGCCTTTGACTAGCTAATCAGCCTTTCTTACAGTCAGATCCCAAAATGCTTATAGTCAGTAAAAGTCTTGCCTGAGGGGGCTGGGAAGGAGACTTAAGAGCATTCAGCAAATAAGTCAAAATTCTTTAACTCCTCTTGCCTCTACTTTCTGTCTCAATATGTGGTGCCAAAAAACCACCAAAAAAACCAACTCAAATAAAACATCCTATAAAACAAAAGCCTCTACGCATAACAGGAAACTGAGGTTTGGATTTAGCCAGGAGTGTCAAGAGCTTCGTATACAACAGGCATGTACTTAAATACTCAGAGGAAATTTGTATAACAGGAGGAAGCCATCTACTATTTCCATATTTAACCTGCATAATCTACTGCTAATGGATTGAGTTTATGCTTGCACTGGGTCTTAGATTCTAATTTTCTCATATGCAAAATACTGATATTTACCATATTTGCAGATTATTTCAGTAATTTCATCTTTAGCAGAGATGGGATAATTCTTTACCAGATAGCTGAATGTAATTGAATGTAGCTTATTTCTTAAAATGTAGCAACCAATCTTTTGGCCAGTCAATTTGAGGAAAGGAGCTGTCAGACGCAGATCGTAGACGGGGAGCTTTCACCCTGAAAAGCAATACAACAACAACAAGGACGAAAAAATCACTAGAAATCATCCTGTTCTTGTTTGTATATTAAGACGAAATGAGCCATGTGAACAGATTCCAAATGTATATATGACTTTCCTGTTTCTGGCTTCATACAAATCTTTATTCAATCCTTATCCATCAAAATTGTTAATGGTATAAATCACTTATTTTCTATTGAAAACCACTTTCACGTACTTCTTTCCTTTTTGCAGAAATTAGTCAAAGATACAGGCCATTTTACTGCCAAAATCTAGAAAACAATATTGACACTGATGTGGAGAAATTAAAAGTGAGTAACTTGCTAAGCATTTTAAAGTGTCAGTTCCCCATAACCCCTCTCTCCAATCCCAGTTACGTCCAGATTCTGTCACTTTCAGACTGATAAGACTTGACCGAGCTGATTTCCTTCTGTGATTAAAATGGCTGGATTTGCAAGGGAGGAGAGAGCAGTGCACATCATTTACTTCAACACTTCCTCCCGAAATACTATTGTATCTAAGTTTGGGTGTTGCTGTCTGGGTGGGCAGATGAAAACAGGTTGGATGGTGAGCCAGAGAGTAGCGGTTAATGGGTTGTACTTCTTTACCTGGAAGCCGGTAACAACTGCAGTAGTGGAGAGGTCTGCTGTACCAGGTCCTTTCCTAGTGTACTTCTGTGTCAGCGACCTGACAGCAGTGATGGAGTGTACTTTCATAAGGTGCGCAGGTGACACAAAACTAGAAGGACCAGTCAATACAGTCACAAGGGCAAGGCTGCCAGCTGCAGGCTGGAGAACTTGTGAAATTCAGAAAGGACAAATGCAACATGTTGCACCTGGAATAATCCCTGGCTTCAGTGTCAGCTGGGGTCTGCCTGGCCAGGGAGCAGCACTGCTGAGAAGGACCTCAGGGTAGTGGTGAGCAGCAACCTGGGCACCAGCCAGAGCCTCCATGGCAGTCAGGAAGGCCAGCAGCAGGAGCAGATAAGCTCAGCACTTGTTCGTCCTGCCATATGAGTTGTGGCTGAGGAACCAGGACTATCTCAGCCCAGACATGCAATGTTTCCTCATTCTACCTACGAAAAGTTATTGAGAAGATAGAGAGCAAGCTCTTCACAGCAGTGATAGTAGGAGGACATGAGACAGCAGACATAAACTGAAACAAGGGAGATTCAAACTGGATATAAGAGGGGAAAAAAAACCCCCAAACTTCCCTATGAGGACAGCCAAGCAGTGGAGCAAGTTATCTAAGGAGGTTGTCCAGTCACCATCGTTGGAGGGTTTCAACACCCAACTGCACAACTCTGATCCCATAAGTGACCCTGTTTTCAGCAGGAGGTGGGCCTGAGATCCCCCAAGGTCTGTTGCCACCTGAGTGACACTGATTCTATGACAATACTTTGCAAAAGCTCCTCATATATCCATTAAGTTTCACTCATTAAATAAATGTTATTCCTAGAGATTCAAAAGTGGCAGAATCGGATATAGACTACATGTACAAAAGCCTCTGTAAATTCTTGGTAATCTGTGTACTACATTCATCTAAAGAGTCCCAGCTTGCTTGAGAGCAGGAAGCTCTACTGCAGTAATAACAAGGAAAATTTTAAATCAGATGTTTTTGCTGAGTATCCAAGTCAGTTTCTCTTCCTTCTGTGTCTGTAGGTTTGTAAGTTATGATAAAGAATGTTTTTTTGACTGAAAATAAGAGAATGAGAACTTCTTGGGCAGATTTTATTACAGATTTTATGAATTTACTCACTTCTGTAGTACTGACAGCTGTCAGTGAGAACTCCTGGCATTGGACTTAGAATTTTAATCTTTGCAATGAATTGAGGCTCAGAAGAGTACATACCCAGTTATTTTAAATAAGAAAACAACTTCCTTCATGAAACCGTTCATTTAAAGTTTTCTTTAAAGTGCTTCCTTCTGTCACCAAGTCTACAGTTGTGGAAACGAAAGTTTCTGGTTTAGGGAACGTGATGTTTATGAAATACTAGTGACTGTTGGAAAACACAGAGTTTTGCAAAATAAAGCTGATGGAACAAATTTCCTGGACTGATTTGACCACACTAACTCACAATGTGAAGTACATACATCTGATTTGTGATAGTGACCCTAAATCAGGATCATGGCCAATTATACTAGCTGTATTAGCTGTGTGCAATATACATTTCAAATCACAGGGATCAAAGGACTACTTGGAAAATGGGCCATGAGTCTTTTACTTTCTCGTGAAGGAAAGCATCCATTCTGATCAGGGCACAGAATGCAAGTACAGCCTCCAAGGCAAGTGAATGTGGTGAATGAACTATTAGTACAGCTTCAGTAGCAACATGAGTTAGAGCTTGCACACGCTTAGCCCCCCACTAGCAACTGTAGAAGCAGAGTCCACAGCCTCCTAAGTAAAAGGACCACAGAGTCACAGAATGGTTGAGATTGGAAGGGACCTCTGCAGGTCATCTGGTCCAACTGCCCTGCTCAAGAAGTTCAGTCATTCAAGTAAAATGTAAGGACCCAAGATTGTAAAGTGCTTTAAAATGTTATCTGTTGCTTTCAGAAGTAAGTAGATTTGTGGGGAGGGGGAGAGTGTAGCAGTTGTTGACTTTTTAATCTGTGAAAGTACTACTTGGGTTTAATTGAAAAAAAAAAAGATACTACTTTTAGAACTTATGAGTAAGGAGCACTGAGAGAAATAGAGAAATTTTTTTCAGGTAAAAAAATTTACTTCCAGGGAAGTCTGAATAATGGGAATAGCAGAAGATTAGAACAAGAATGGATTTTGCCTTCAATCTATTGAAGTGAGAATGAGGGTTTACAGAAAGGAAAATGTACTGCTTATTTCTGAAGATTTGCTTTAAACTCCTTCTTCATAATACTAGTCATAAAAGTCAGTGTGGTCATACCTGAATGTAAATCTTTCTCACCTCTTCCCTATTGATGAATATACTTAAAATAAATATAATCCACAGAACAGGGTGCACATTTGCTACCTTTACCTCAGCAGCATCTTCTCACCAAGATTGCTTGCAGAAAGTCTATTAAGTGCAAGACAGACAATCCAAAACCACTCTCTCTGGGTTAAGCTCATACTCATGTAAGGAAGGGTATTGTTTGGCCGACTCAGAGTATTGTATTCTGCAGTTGCATTGCAGTCCTTCCTCCTTTCATTGAACAAGAGATTTCACCCATCCGTAGCAAAGCAATGGGTATTTTTTGTTAGGCTATGCTCTCTGCAAGGGTACAGGATCTTCTCCCATACCCAGGTTCCCAGATTCATGGAATCTGTTCATCCTGGTCACTTTGCTGTGAAGCTGTGCCATTTCCTATTCTACAGAAACTCCCTTTGGTTAAACTTTTGCCTGTAAATTCTTTCTTATATGCAGGAAATGTGGCCGGTGTCAGATGAACTGCTGGATAGGATGCAATCCCTTCAAATAGATGCTGTAGCACACAATAGCAGTAATGCTCAAGCAGGTAAGACACTTACTAGCACATCATTATTCTATGCATTCTGCCAAAGATAAGGTTGTGTACATGTACAAAATAAGTGATCTTACCATTAAGGGGTTATGAACAGGCTTAATTATTCAGCATTTCAGAAAGAATTGTAATCACTGAAAAGATTAAATTTGCTGCCAGTCTCCCAAAAGTCATACTTAGATGAATTTTCTCTCCTTTCTCTCATATTTTCCATCACATCTTGGATGAGTTGCATGTTTCATGGTTTTATAGAGCTGTCTCACTAATATGTGATTATATAGTTACAGTTATGTAGAAATGTATCTGGAATTTTTTTTACCAAAGTTTTTTAATGGCAGAGGATATAGGATCATGTTTGCAACACCGATTTACAAGCAACAATGTCACATTCAGCAGAACTTAGATCTTGCTAAGTTTGCTCACACCATTTGAAAGGCATTATGAAATGAATAATGTTAAACTGTAACATACAACTAATAAGCCTTCCCCAAAGCTAGGTTTGCCATAACTGTTCTTCAGTAGAACTGATGGACTTTGTAGGGCAATACTACTGCTATATTTCGAAATGAGTATAATTACATTTCCCTAGCAGAAATAATCACATATGGCTGCAGCAGATTACGTGTTTTAAGTACAAAAGGCTTTATTGTGAATCTACACTGCAGAAAGATACTATCTTGACAGCCTGTCAAAGTCAGGTTTTTCTCTCCAGTCAATGGGCATTACTCAGATAGTGGTAGTGAAAGATACCCCACAGGATCTGTTCATACATCTCAAACTTGCCCTGGAGAACGGATGCCATGTAGTTTATGCTAATACTGAATCGCTAACAGCTGTCACTTTTGATGAGGTCGTTTCTGTATTAGATCATTCCCCCCATTCCCTCTCTAGCAGCAGTAACAAAAGAAGCAGAGTGAGTCAGACTGGAGGTGTACTAATATACAGACATAAAAAGGAACTAGTCTGAATTCATGTAATTGGGGGGGGATGGGACACGACACAGTTCACTGGCATTATCTGCCCTAAACAGAAGCACATACATATGCTTTATTCCAGTTTTACAGTGGTCTGTAAGAGTCCCTTGTTTTAGGCAATGTACATTGTACAGACAACTGTGAAGCTTTCAGAACTTTTTAAGGAAGCATCTGTAGTCCTACCCTTAAAAACATAAGAACAAATAGTAACTAGCAGATTTTTACATTCTTTTTTAATCTTGGAATGCTGCAGCATGATCCAGATCATAACTCAATCTAGTTCAAGATTGAAGTGGAGCTTCCTTTGATAGTGAGAATTAGTTTGAAGGATGTAGATGACAGATTATTTTATTTGGTAGGCATTTCTTGTAAAAGTGTATTCTTTGGGACTATAAAGAATAAACAAGACAAAAAGGATTAATCACAAAATACGCAGGCAGGATATTTTACGTCATGATGTGCAAACATGACTTAAATGACAAATAATTTGTGCTGTATGAAATAACACCTATTACAGTGGGGTTATTTTCAATCATTTTACACTCTAATTTTGCACTTATTAAACCCCAGTTAATGTCAGTGGAGACATAGCAGTAAATCAGACCCTGCGAATGCCTGCAGGTACTATTTGTTTCAGTGGTTGAGAACTTCATGTCAATATGAGCATGCAATGAATTCTGACACCACTTAAGTAAGTGGGGTTTTGATATCGGTAGCTTAAACAAGCCTGTACTTCCTAGATAAAAGCTTGTAATACTTCTCTGTAAAGGCATTTATAAAATAAAACTCAGCTTCTGCTGGAAGGGATGAAATATTTCACCTTTTATATATTACCATAATATTAAAGGTAGATTAATAGATTCTAGTATCATCACGACAAGCTATATAATTGCATTTGGATGTATTTAAAATATTTAAATTTTCTCCCTTTCAGATCAGCCTAATTCTCTACACAGTATTCAAGGTCCCATGACCAGTCAGGTTAATGAAGACCTGTTTGCTGCCTCCCCTGAGAACCAGCCTGTTGAAAGCTGTGAGACCCCACTTACGTCTACTGATAATCTAGAAAGAAAACTTCAGTGTGAATACAACTACCATGTATATGGGAGCCGGATGGATAAAGCAGTTCTACCTATAGTATACACCCCTGAAATGAGAGAGGAAGAAAGGAGACGACGAGTTTCCTATGATCCGCTTTCAAAGCCATCTCCTACTCCTCAATGGAGTGAGCTGTATTCCAGAGCTGAAAAAACAAGATCAAACACTAATCCATGTGTTTGGCCAGCTGCAATAACACCAAAACAGGGAACTGTAGATATTTTTTACGGGATAAACCCTAACGGTCTTCTAATGGGAAACACAGATGCTGCCTATGGCTTGTGTTCAGCCAGTACTTTTAACCTAGGTACACCTGTGCCTGAATCTGGCCTAAACCCACAGCCACAAACCAATGTAAACTGGTATTCAAAGAATGCAGACACAGATACAGGTGAGATTCCTCCTCCTCCAACACCTATGTTTCTGAAAACACACTTGTTCTCTAAAAATTAAGTGGTCAGTAGTGTCTTGTAGTTTGCGTAACACTTACTGCTAGCAGTTGCTCTGCAATGTAGCAAAGGGGAACTTATTTCATGAAGTTCTCTGTCTGCTTGACATTACTTTGTGTTGCTGAAACACTATCTTTGGCTTCATTATGCTGCTTTCACTGATTTCAGGCTGTCAATTTCAAGTGAACCATTTCTAAAGCATCAGTGTAATAGAGAAGCATCAGACTCAATACCTAACTCTTCAGCTACCAACCAAGTAATAGCAAACGGCAGATACTGCTACAGCAGGTACCAAAACAAAGAGCTGCTATCAGTCATTCTAGGAAAGCAATCGAGAACTATTGACTCTCAAAAATGTAACATTCATACTATAGGTTCTGCTTGTGCAGAAACATCATTTATAGCATTTCAGAAAATAAATGGGTATTTTTAGCTTGATTTGCAGAAAGGTAGGAGACTCTTGAGCTCAGGGACCCAACAAGGAGCTGAGGCTCATAACTGGTTTCTCCAGAGACCGGTGGCTGATGCTGATGGGGAGCTTCTGTTGGTATTTGCTAGTGAGCTGTGGCATAGAAACGTGTGGAGACAAAGAAAGAAGAGAACACTAGGCCTTGGCAAAAAGTATAAATAAAATGGTAACTAGAGACCTGTAAGATGTAACTTTCAGGACCTAGAAATGAAAGATATGTTAGCCTGTTCCTGTTAAATATTGAATATTTTTTGTGGCATTCTTTTCCAGATCATCTCACAAGAATGCCTAGCTGTTTACAGGCAGAATGCTACAAAGGTGTTATTCTGTTACATTATTTATGCAAAGGCTGGGATTAGTTATTTATGTGAGTTTATTTATTGAAATGAATCAGAGCTGTCATGCCTCAAGGCAGGGATTAGATCCATCGACATCACTAATAAAGTAATGTTATTATAGTTATTATAGTCAAGAAAAAGTTTACCAAATGCTGCATAAGTGGGTAATGAGGGAAGGTGCCAAAGGTGCTACAGTTGGAAAGCTTGCCAAAGCCCTTTTTAGCTGCCAAAGACTGGATCTCCTTACTAGTTTAATGCAAATCAATGAGGAATAAATTGCCAGAGAATGGGAGGAAAATTAGGGTATTTTTTCCTGAAGACCTTCCAATAACAAGTAATAATCCTGAACAGGCTTTCTGGAGCTATAGTTATTATAGGCAGGCTGCATGGAATAGCATGGCAGATATTGGACTAAGATGCAGAAGAGCTGCATTACAGCTCTTCCATTGCTGTGTCAGGTGATCATAACTCAGCCACTCTTGCTGCCCCAACATAAGTTCAAGAGCTCATCTGTGGGCATCCAAAACAATTACTGCCCTGGGCTGGAAGTTGCATCTCTGCCAAACATTACTGCCACCAGCAGAAGATGCAGTGGTGTCCATGCCTTTGCTAGAGCCAGTCACAAGCAGCATGCTAATATAAACGACAGTCAGCCTCAGCAGTAAGCAGTAGGAGCACACTTGGGAGTTTGGAATTTGCCAATTTGAAGACCTGCTGTGAGGCAGCTCAGCCCATAACTGTTGTGTGCTGTGTTCCCACACTGCTATCTATTAGCCAGGTATTCATATACCCATGTGGAAGCCCATTGCCCTCACTGGGATCCAAGGGCAGTTAAAGCTATTAGTCATTGAGCAAAACCCTGATAAGGTTATTGCTTTAAGAGAGTTATTCAAAGGGATATAATAATTAAAAAGCTTCTTGTCTCTTTGTATTTAAGAGCACAAACTGTAGCTATACTGTTACAAATATGGCAGTCATTTTTAAATACACTTGCTTTTTTATTTACATAATGCTTTTGACATTTGTTTTGTTTTCCCTTTTTGTTTAGGTAACACAGATTCCACTTCTTTCACAAGGGGAACTTTTAGACCATATCCCAGCGTGCCCAGAGCAAGCATAGGTAAGTGCTGTAGCCTCTATCTACCCTGGTAGCCCACAGGCTATGCATTGCATCCTGACCAGTAAAGCAGAAAACTTCAGGATCTTGAAATAATTTATGTCATTGCTTAACACCTCTAACCATAGTTATCAGTACCAGTGTGCAAAAGTAATTCCTGTTTCTAGAAGGACCTGTACACACCATTAAATGTGTATTTGATGGATCAAGGACAATATCTTTTTCTATGTGAAAGAGCTTTTAAAAACCTGAAGGCATTGTAACATCTCCTGCACAGCAAAACCACTCACTTTCTTAGATTAAATGCCACGTTGCTGTGACTCTACCCAGCTCCTGAACCACACATGCATTTGGGACACCTGTCCTTTCTTGCTCTGGATTTTGAACACAAACCTCTAGCTGCAGGCTTTGTGCTGATCACCCTTCCTTGAGGCACAGATCTCTACAGTTCAACTGTCTTAAGCCCCTGAAATTCTGTCCTGCCATTTAGGAGTTGTTAATATATGCTCCTTTCAAGATGTGTGGCTTGAGACACTCTGAACTCTTTAATTCACCCTTTCAAGGCTTGTCCAAGTTTTTAAGTGGCTTACACTTACAAAGAAAACTGGAAACAGCAGGTTTCTCCCTTCTTGACTATATGCTCCTTAGAGTCTTGACATAATGTCCCAAACGTGACAAGTAAGCAAAGCGTAGAAGCTTGGGAAAGGAGGTATACAAGCACAGTAACTTTTACTCTTAATATTGACAAAGCATTTGTCTATGTTTTCATATCTTGTGCTAGATTCGTTTTGCTACCAGTTAAGAAAATAACACATACATGAGATTTCTTAATTTTTTTGCTAAAAATATGAATGTATTTCCCAAGTCCCTCACCTCAAAACAAAAAAAAAGAAAAAAAAAAAAAAGATACAGGAATCATAATATTTTGAGACATGATAAAATGCATTCCTTTTGTGCAACTTCTAGAAACTAATCGTGCATACATATAAGTATTTCTGACTAGCAGTTTCAGGTTAACAAATATTAAATACATTTAATCAGATTTTCATGCAGGACCATAGATCTCCACATTTCACATTGCAATTGAGTGTCAAATAAAGATATTTGTGCATCTAATCCTCATTTTGGATGATTAAATACAGAGTTTGGTGTGTCATTTTAAGTATCTGTGCTTCAGTTTTATACCTAGGTTGTGATATTCACCATTTAAACTAGAGTTAGAACATTTGGTGGGTGATTATCCAAACAGAGTTCAGAAAACACTGTCAAAAGCATAGAAAACTGATGTCATCCAACATGACTAGAACAGTCAGTTTCATGTTATGTGTGGAAATCAGACAACTGTAAGCAAAAGACACCAAATTAGGTGTTTAACTAATCACATACAAATAAAACTACAGATGCAAGCTCACCGAGGTGCACACAATTTAGCAGTGCAATTAGTGCATATTGACTTTTATTGCTGAGGATTCAGGCCTTAAAATAAAGGAATAGCATTTTTTGGTAAGGCATCTTGGAAAACATTCTAGTCTTGCCTTAGAACCAAAAGTACAGAACAGGGGAAAAAATAAAAAAATATTAAAAAAAAGAGAAATGTTTTTGAAACAAACACTACACATGTAGTGCACTGGGAAAATAGATACAACTCAAGAATACACTCCTAGATCGCAGAGATGAAATACACTGTGGAAGAGAGATGCCATCAAGACAGCACAGTATAACATGGAGTATAGAAACTTTATGAGCAACTAGAAACAATTTTTTGTAGCGTCACAGAGCTTTGAAGTCACAACTGTAAACCTGGATGTACATCTATGAAAAGTAAAGCTGAGAGGCAGAAGAAGTAAAGCTTTAAGATTTAAGCAAAAAGTGCTTTCAAGTAAAAACTACTTTCTGAAGTTGTTAGCCAGCAAAAAGCGAGGCTGCTACCACACATTCCTAAAGTGCAGGGAACATTATTTATGTCTAGTAATTACCAGCATGTAAGGCTTGGTTATGCCACTTTGTCATAAAATAGAATAGGATTAGCTTTCACTTTGTGAAAGTACGTTTGAAAACACGCTTGCGGTTGCTGGTAAATGGCTATTTCTGCATTAAATGCAATAAAAACATTTAATCACTGCCCTTATTAGCAGAACTTTCTTCCTCCTTACCTCCTTCTCATGTTACTTCTTGACTTTTGAACAATATGCAGTTGATTATAAAATTGTATTAAATTCCCTTATACAGAAGATTCAGTCAAGTACAACATAACTAACAGTTCTGGAATTCAAATTGGATCCTACAATCACATGAAGATTGAAGAGCACAATCAGAACATCAGCACTTCTCCTATTGCTGCAGAAGAAGCTTATAGGTGTTATGAAGCAATTGGTGTATTTGGTAAGAGAAATATCTCCCTAGTTTTGATGTATTCTCCCCATATATTCATCTGAAAATCATTTGGTTTGGAATGTATGAAAGCAGTACAGCTTTCTCCCTCTGACACTTGAGAAATAATTGTTTGGGTCCTTTTCTTCTACGTGCGTAAGAGTGTATAAAACAAGTAAGTTTGTGCTAATACTGTTCTGTAATACCATGTACCTCATTTGTCCTGTACTTTTATGACCTCTTACGAGACACCAGATACAAGTATTGATGTATATGCATCAAGAGCAAGAGGAGTAACAACACTAAGATTGGTAGAAGCAAGGTTAGAATTGGCGGTCCTCACCTGACTATGTTCAGGTCATAGAATATCCTGAGTTGGAAGGGACCCATGGAAGTCACCAAGCCCAATGTCTGAAACCACACAGAGAAACCTAAAAGTTAAACCAGATATCTAAGAGCATTGCCCAAACGCTTCTTGACCACTGACAGGTTTGGGCGTGCAATCACTTCATTCCAGTAGAAATTGGAAGATTCTGAATTTCAGTTGATTTTTGTTGGTCCATACCAAATTAAACTATCCCTGTGTATTCCTAAGTAAACAAATGACTAGTGTCCCAGAATATAAAACATATCATACAGACAACAGTCAGCTGTGTCAGAACTCTAGGAAGGAGCTTTTCAATCTCATAGGTTTAAGCGACAAACTGTGATAGCCTCAGATCAAAAAGTAAGCCCAGCAACTGACCTGTGAACACATGTGTCCTGAAGTGTTTCTTCCCTGGCACCATCGGTTAAGACTGCCTTCAGTGAAATCCACTTCTGATTGTTATCACTAAAATTCTGTCTCCAGATATTAACAATAAGTGGTTGGGGAAGAACAGGTGGGATAGCAAAAGGAGCAGAAGAAACATTAAACAATGCCATTTTCTTATACTCTTTGCAGACAATGAAAGTGCCCTGACTGATGAACATCTGAATCTAGTGAGAGAGAAGTTGGCCAAACAGTGGAAGCACTGTGCTCGTAAACTGGGCTTCTGTGATCCTGAGATTGATGAAATTGATCATGACTATGAGCGAGATGGACTAAAAGAAAAAGTTTACCAAATGCTGCATAAGTGGGTAATGAGGGAAGGTGCCAAAGGTGCTACAGTTGGAAAGCTTGCCAAAGCCCTTTTTGGCTGCCAAAGACTGGATCTCCTTACTAGTTTAATGCAAATCAATGAGGAATAAATTGCCAGAGAATGGGAGGAAAATTAGGGTATTTTTTCCTGAAGACCTTCCAATAACAAGTAATAATCCTGAACAGGCTTTCTGGAGCTCTCTTTTTTGCACAAACTTTTTGGAATAAGTTTTTTCTGCCAAGCCATTCTCAGTGAATACATCCAGTAAATCAAAAAGTTTATGTCAAGATAATTTGCTTTCCAGAAGGATAAGCCAGGAGGGACCACAGCCAGGACAGCTGACCTGAACTAGCCAAAGGGACATTCCATACCACAGAATATCATGCTCAGTACATATAAACTGGGGGGAGCTAGCTGGAAGGGACCGAGTGCTGCTCAGGGATGGCCTGTATGTCAGTCAGCAAGTGGTGCATCACTGTTGGGGTGGTTTTTTTGTTTTATCTCTCTCTTTGTTATTACCCTTTTCATTATTATTATTATTAGGTTTAATTTTACATTACACTTTCTTTTAACTAAGCTGTTCTTATCTCAACCCACAGCTTGAGGCATAAGCTCCAGCAGGGGAGAGTTAAAAGCAAAAAAAAAAAAAGATGCCTTCAACTTCTGTGAGTTTACAAAACTGCATTCATTTTAATATGCTCATGCTCAATGTCAAACATGCAACTGTAAAAGAATTTCATATCATGAATTGTATTCAAAACTGAAAATATAGAAGTATCTGATATTGAATGGCCTCTGGGTATAATCAGCATAAAACCAACATAAAAGAGGCTCAGATGAAGTGTTTAAACCAAATGTGATGGAACCTTATGCGGAATTCTGCCATGTGTGCTATCCTTTCTTCTAGGAGGTCTTTCAGCTATCTACCTTTGCTGTCTTAGTCAGGGGTGCAGCAAAATGACATGGAAAAGAAACTGAAGCATTGGCATGCTACAGCAGTCTTTAACCACTGTTTCAATAGAGCAAGGTTTGATCACTTCCTAGGAAAAAGCAGTGACGTTTTTACTATCCGTTATGCAGAGCATTTTCTCTTTTGATCTATATGTCGCATCAAGCAGCTTTAAATAAACTATGCCACTTTTCTCTGATTGACTTTTCAACATTAAACTACAACAAATGAAAACCTTTCACCCTTGTAGGTACACAGAAAATAGAGTAAGAATCCCAGAGTCTCTGAAACACACCCAATCTTGTACATGGTGAGAAGGAGCTACAGGGAAACAAAGTAGGAAGGATGATCTAGTACAAGCAGGGCCACAGCAGAGGTAGCTAAAACCTGGGAGGGCTTTCTTCCCTGTGTCCTAGTGTCCTCTAGGCATTTTTCCACCCCTTCCCCATCCCAGTCTCTACAGAGTACAGAAAGTGCTGCTTGCAGCATGCCAGGTTTCCCTCCTAGCATACCAATGAGCACCAGGCGTCAGCTGACCAATGTTCATTCATTCCTCACCACATAACAGCACCTAGGGAAAGTGCAGCTCACTCTCTTATCCTTAATACAGCCCCTGGGGAGAAGGGAATGGGGGAGTTAGGATCAGAACAAATTCCAAAGTCCAGAAGCTATCTTTGTGCTGAAGAAAGTATTGCCTATGAGTGAAATGAAGGAGACCAGACTCCTGACTTATGCAGGATTTCCCTCTCCTCTACAATGCTAAGCGGGTCACTTCCTTTCTCTTTAGCACAGTTTCCTTGTCTTTTTGGTACAGACACTAACTTCTGCCAGAACTAAGGTGCGACCAGATAATAAGCATTAAAGCTTACAGAGCTCAGAGAGATGCTTGATGAGAGCTCTTTGAGGCAAAAATCCATGCTAATCACCTTAACAAAGCAGTAATACTGCTTGGATTTTGAGCAGTGGGTTGCAATTTCTGGCCACCCACATGCATCTCAAGTTGAGAGAATTAAATGCAGCATCAGAAGGGACATGGAGTCACTGAGTTCACTAAAATAGATTCATTCAATCCCTTCCAAAATCATATAAAGAACTGCCTTCTGAATGTTACTTTTGCCCTCTCCAAGGGAGAAGCTGCTGCTGCTTTTGTCCCAGAGTATTTAGAGCCATTTCGGGTCTCTGAATCTCTAGAATACCTGGTCTCTAGAATACCTGACTCTGTGAACAAAAGTTATACCAAGACTGCTTAGATTTACAGGCTGGAGATCATACTCAACTTTGAAATAATGAGACCGTCTCACATTGATGTATCTGCACTTGGGAACCTTGGATTTGTAATGCAGTTATTCATGAAAATATGAAAAGTACACAGATACTACTTAAGCTGACAGACATCTATTCTTTGCTTGCGTAAGAAAGATAACAGACAAACATAAGGAAAACAATTCTTAAATGCGTATCTGTGCCTTAGTTTCTTCATCAGTCTGAAATGTTCTTTGAGCCAAGGTACCTGGGATCTTGTACTACTAGCTGGTCTGCTTATGACAAAGCATCCTTTTCTTTGCTGTGTAAGCCCGGTTATTCTCAACTTGGCTAGTGTTCTAGCTAAATAGGCCTCCTGCTACAAAAACCTATGCTGCTACTCTCCACACTTCACAGCTTCAAAAGTACTTTCATGTCTACTCACTCTTTCTTGCTTGGAAGGTCAATACCAAATCATAGAAACATCAGCATTTTCACATCTTCATTCTGAATGTGGCAATTCACCACTACCCAAATCTTACCTCTTTATGTAGCTGCAGCAACAGGGGTTTGTTCCAAGGTGAAAACACTGTTTCCTGGAATGGTCAACATCCAAGAGGCACAAAAGCCCGAGTATCAAAACTGGCATGAAAATAGCAGGATATTGCACTTCATAGAAGTAGCTAAAATAAAAGAGGCAAACAGGATCAGTCAATATGTACACAGATTCAAGAAGCAATTCTACAGCAAGAAGCAAGATCTACAACAGTACCTGGATCACAAGGAACCCCAACCAGACACAGATACGGCTGTAACATAGCTAAGGCAGGAACTGATGGCCCTGTGCTAAGCTGAAATGAGGCTCCTTGGCCCATGAGCAGAGGGATGGGGGAGACCTCAGCTGAGGCCAATCATGGCCATTAAAGCCTATTAGTGCCCTGATGGCCCTGACAAATCAGCTGCTCCTTAAAAGCTCCAGATTTTAAAGCCCAGCTAATGGTAATGATTTTGGTGTCTTGTATGGGATCACTGCTGCCAATAGAAGAATCTCATGCGTGGATGAAAGTAATGCCTTTGGAGACCTAGAATTTGTCTTTTTACCTGATCTTCCAGCACGTCTCAAGTTGTGTACATGTTCCACTATGTCAATATAACTGACTTTTCTAGATTTTTCTACAACCTGAGGAAGTACAAAAATAGTAGATACATATTTTCTATCCAACCAGGAGTCAGAAGGCTACTTTGTCCCTTGCAATTTAATAGGCAAATTGAAAGATCTCACTGTTCTGCAGTTCTGACCCTCACAAGAATTTTGGGAAAATACTTGTGGGCTTGGAAATGGCATTTGAATCACTCTTTTCACTACTGTTCAGTTCTGTAAGGAACAAATCCATGCAGCATTGACAGTGCAGCCTGGCTGCAGGGACTGTGACGGTTCATCACAGGTGACAAAGTCCAAGGGTGCAGCAGTGATGCCCTCCAGAGCCTTGCATAATTCTGACAGCAGCAGCAGCCAGAAGCTGTCATTAAGCCAAGTTTCTGACTGTAGAGATGACCCTACTGGAGAAATGGGGCAACAAACACCATGGGGGAGCAAAATAATCACACGGGCAGTTAAGAGGGAAAGGAAAATCTGGGTCTGGGGAGACATCACCAGCAGAGCAGTGCTACCTCTTTTAAATGTGTTTGTTTGTTTTCTTTTTCTTTTCCATGCAATAGACAGAAATAGTTCCCACCAGAACCTGAACCATCAAGCAGTAACTAGACAGATGTTTTATGGGAGCAAACAGTACTAGTGCTCCATTTGTTCTCAACTCTTTCACAGGCTGTGCAAGAGTAAGCCTGTGTCTGGCTTGCTCAAAGCATTTTCTCTCCTCTCAGACAGTAATTTATGAGGAGAACATTTCTGAGAAATAGTTGGGCTGAAATACTTAATTCTCCCACTTGCGCACCATTATGTCTAAACCTGCTTTACTGACAAGACTGGATGTTCTGGTGAACTGGGTAGGTTAACAGTTTGAAGCTGTGCATTTACACTCTTTGTCCCCAGATCATCCACCAGCTGCATCCACCTTGACAGAATCCTGTTTCTACAGCTACATCTTCAGCCATTGCCCTGTGAGCCCAGACAGCAACTTTCTCCTCGAGAGCAGCTTTATTCTGTCACCCCTCATGGTGCCAGCCATTTTCCTTACACACATAGAAAATAGTATTTTGTCAGTGCCATTTCTGCCCAACTGCCATATTAGTCTGTTTCCTCCCTGGCCAAAGAAGCCGGGACACTCACTGTGGGAGGGATTGCATGGTCCAGGCACTTGGGACAGGAACGGCCACTTTACAGGCTGTGATGGAAGGCCTGGAGACGACACATGGTGCAACATCTCAACTGTGACAGCCTCTTCTACAAAGGGACCACACAGCTTTTGTCACAGTGGCAGTGGGGTTAACCCATCTGGAACTACCCCATCCTTTTCTTAAGTGATGCATAAACCTCCCCATCTCCCTTTTCTCTCATTTGGTGAGGGCTTCTGGTTTTACCTTTCTAATTAGTTCTTGCCCTGCCCCTACATTTGATGGTGGACACTTTCTACCTTATCACTCAGTTCTTCAGCACAGGTTCTGAGAATGTGTTACATCTCCATCAGCCGTAGTAGTTAGAAGATATGTAGGTAGACTGAAAAGCATTTTAACAGGCATGAACTTGGATACAGGATTGAGACCTTTCCCTCTGAAGCTCATAGGGCTACATGAGGTAGGAGCCCCTTTTGATTTATGGGAATTGCAAAATTCAGGAGACAAAAATAAAAAAAAAATAAAAAAAAACACCAAAAAAAACAAAAAAAAAAAAAAAAACCAAAAAAAAAAAAAAAAACAAACAAACAAAAAAAAAAAAAAACAGTTTGTATGGCAGAAGACCAAGCTACCTCTTTCCTAAACACATAGTCAACAGCCACCTCCAGTCATTTTCCACCAGAAAGAAATGTAGACAGTGACACAACAAAGATGAGCCTCTGAAAGTGACCTAGGAGCCAAAGAAACTGTAGGGGCTTGTAGATGTCACGGGGCAAGAGTGAAGGCAGCTTGTTGTAATGATGGGTTGCTTGTAATTAGCTATACTAAAGACCTTAATCTTCAATGGTTTGATCTGCTCAGGGGATAAACTGAACCTGTATGCTCACACAGTTAATTTCTTTATGCACTGGGATTTAAGACTGTTATTTACCTGTAAGACTTCTCAGTCCCATGCAAACAAATGGTAGTAGAGTGGGAAGGCTGACACTTGAGCAGTCACTGAGCTCCTGCTGGGCTGGAGCAAACACGTAACACTGACCTGTCTTGAGCAAATCCCACTCATCCAGGTATAAGGCAGGAGGCCTTACTTCCTATGTCTGTTTCAAGCCTGGTATCAGCTCTACAGCTTTCTGCTATTTTCCTCACTACCTTCACAGCCCTCTCCACCATCACCCTGGCCAGCTGCAACTTAAGACCGGACAGTTCTCCTCAACACTTAGAAAGCAGGCATCGGTGAAAGCGGGCAGTCTCCTTGGTGCTTTGTAAGCAACCTGAGAGAAGTTCCAGAGGAAAGTGAGACCAAATGCTGTGGTGAACGAAGGCAGTCAGGCCGCTCCAGAGGTGGCTGGCCCCATGGAGTATGGGCACTTGCCAGGTCAAAGCCCCCGGCCAGGAGATGAGTGCTCTCAGCAGGCCCTGCAACTAACATTGGTGAGGCAGAGTTAATGATTACTGCCAAGTGCCCGGGGTTAGCATGCTGAAAGCATCTCCTTAGGGGAGCTGCAGTCCCCAGAGCTGACACAACTGCCCCAGGGAGCCTTTCACCAGGCGGACTTGGAGTCACAGATGACCACCATGTCTTCTGTTTTCTCACGGAGCTTCTTGCACCACGGGCAGAGGTGCAGGTGCTCAGGACTTGGTCCCTTGTATCCCCCACGGTAGGGACCTTCACTCCCAGCGGGCACCTCGGGTGGAGCTGTGTCGAGATGGGACTCAGCCTCCCGCAGAGGCGCTCGCAGGGCCGCACTGCAGCCGCGGCCTTGGGCTGGCAGGGCTGCCGAGCTGCCTGGCGGCGAGAGGAGGAGAGAGGAGGGGAGGCGGGGCGGCCGCCCCGCCTCCCCTCCTCTGTCCTCCTCTCGCCGCTGGGTCGTCCTCCGTGGGTAAAATGGTTCGGTGGAGCGTGGGTCGGGCCCTCCGGGTGCTGCTGCTGCCCGCCCGGGCCGCGCCGCTCATGCCCCGGGGACCGGCCGCCTGCTACGGGTAAAAACCACAGCTCTTCCTTCGTTGGTTCCTTCCCCGGCTCCCTCGTCCCTCCCTGGGGGAAGGCGGTATTTGACAGGCCCGGGTGGGTGTCACGGCGGTGTGTGTGCGAACAGTGCTTTGGGTGTACACTAGATTTGGGGGGGGGTGACAAAATGGTGGCTCTGAGGTGCTTGCTTCTGCTTTCCCTGTGCTGCAAGGAGCTGGGCTAACAAGCTCCGCTGCCCCTTCTCGTCACTGCCTGTCACCCTCCCCTCCGCGAGTCCATTTCCCCCTGCAACGCTGCCATCGTAATGCTGTTCCTGGACGACTCCGAGGTTGCGAAGAGAATGCACATCCGTAATGTATATAATACTGTTTATTCTGCGAATCATATTAAGGAAATCAGACGTAATACCATTTATTTCCCCCACCCCTATCCCCCGCACAGACAAAAACTAGGTTGTATTGTAGCACAGCTGGAACAGAAGGGTAGTTCCCAGATTAAGCTGCACTTCACGTTGTGCTCTGTACAAGTGCAAGGCACTGTACAAGAGCTGCCTACTCTGCATCTGTGCTGTCTTGGTAAACATAGGCAGTATGTATCCAATGCTTCTCAAGAGCTATAAACCTTAACATTACTAATTCAGTTAAAAAATAGTGTGGGGGGGGTTGTTTTGTTTTGTCGTAACATGGTTTCTGATTATGCCAACCAATGCAGTCTTTATGAAAACTTGACAGAAGTGATCACGCTAACAAGCTTACTGAAGTGATTTCGTACTCATAGAAACTTGGTGTAGGGAAGACCAAATGTAGCCGCTTAGGTGTAGCCGCTTCCAGTACAGTTTCTCAACACTTAAGAAACCCAACTCATTTGTTCTTAGTCCAGAAAGTATTGAAAATACTCTCTATGTGAAACTCCTGGAGCAAACTTCACACTAAGGCACAATCCAAGAAGAAAAAAACATTGCAAGCTCAGCAAAATTCTCAAGTGTCTGATGTTAATAATTAATCCTAAAAAAAATCCAGAACTGTATAAAAAAACCCACCAAAATCTAGCATCTGAATCAGGAAAGCAGAATATACATCCCTTGTCTGTTAAAACTACATGTTGGTAACTTTTTTAAAAGAGATAACAAGATGGTGATTATTTCTGTTTTGTTAGGAACTTGAAATGGTTTTGGCAATTATTAATCTGAAGAAAAAAAATCACATATTTCCATAAAATTTAGTAAGAGCAAGATGCTCATTTGCTGTGGTGAGAACTATGATAAAATAACCCATTGAAATGAATGACAAAACAAAAGACTCAAAGAATGCTTTGGGTTGGAAGGTACCTTAAAGATCACTGAGTTCCAACCCCCCTGCCACGGGCAGGGACACCTTCCACTAGACCAGGTTGCTCAAAGCCCCGTCCAACCTGACCTTGAGCACTGCCAGGGATGTGTTCATCCTGGCAGGTTCCACAGGTTCTCTGGGCAACCTGTGCCAGTAACTCACCACCCTCATAGTAATGGTTTTTTTCCTAATGGTGTATCAAGGAAACAAACCAAAACATTTTCTTGTATAAATAGAAAAAAGCAAAAGTCAGATATTTAAACAGGGGAAAAGAAGGCCATCTGAATGCTGCATTCAGAATTCAAGTTGCGAAGTACATAGCTACATCAGGTGTGATATATAGACTTAAAGCGGGGTTAACATAGGCCAACTAACCACTTGAATCACATTTGCATAACAGTCCAGCAAAACCCACTAGACTTATAGTGACGCAATCAGCTGCTTTGAGCTGTATGCTTGCCACAGATCTGCGTGTGTACTCCTGTCCTCAAATTGGGTCTGCACAGATAGAAAGAGCTGATCGTATTCTGCCCAGTCACACCTTATATTTAGGCATGTGGCATGTTTGGTTATGTAGACCAAGATTTTGTGTAAAATCCAAAATGTGTTTGTGTAAAATGGGTTCTGTGGTTTAACTGCCTCTTATGTATTGGGAACCAGAGTTCACAAGTTATTGTGCATTTTCCTTATGAGAAAAAAATAAGTTCATGGGATATTTTTTTTTACCTTTAATCCACCATTTCAAAATCTATACAAGTCAGACTATGCTTACATGCTGTAAGTAGTTCAGAATTTTTATGTTAAGTTGAATTTTTAATAAATTGCACAGTGCATATTATGGAATAGAGATTATTGTTACATCTAAGACTGGAAAACAGCATTTCTGTATGCGTGTGAAATTCACATTGATTGAATTCATAGGGCAAGTATATTTAATCTAGGTAAAATGAGAAGTGCAGGGAATGAGGGTTAAACGTTAGGCAAGCAAATGGCAAAATTTTCATCATATTACTACCTTTAAATAAATTACTTAGGTTGTTGAAGAGAGGTCTTGCAACCATTGGCGCATAAATTTGCTTGGGAGAACAGGTGCAATGGTTTATACTGTTAAGAAGATACCTTCGGTCTGTGCTACTTCTGCTTTCTTGCTAGAGATGTATCTAGAGATGGTATGTCAGGTTACCTGTTTGCATTTACACATGTATCTTGCATTGTGCTGAAGGTTATTGTAGGGGCTTAAGGTGTCCTATGCATTTGGTTTCTGTGATAGTGGGTGGGCTTTTTTGTGATATTTTCCAATTAAGCATTATGTCTTGGTGAGACTACACTGACAGAAATACTGTGAACACATTCTTCTTCTCCACCCTCATCTAATGCAAGGTGGTTTTCATTGTAGACCCTGTGGTTCATGAGGAACTGTAATGATAGATTGCGTTTCCTTTGGCAGACGGAGAATTTTGTTATAACAAGGTGAACACCAGTTGTTTCAAAAGCTATAGAATCATAGAATAGTTAGGGTTGGAAAGGACCTTAAGATCATCTAGTTCCAACCCCCCTGCCATGGGCAGGGGCACCACACACTAAGCCGTGTCACCCAAGAATCCGTCTAACCTGGCCTTGAACACCGCCAGGGATGGAGCATTCGCAACTTCCTTGGGCAACCCATTCCAGTGCCTCACCACCCTCACTGTAAAGAACTTCATCCTTATATCTAATCTAAACTTCTCCTGTTTAAGTTTGAACCCATTGCCCCATGTCCTATCACTACAGTCCCTAATGAAGAGTCCCTCCCCAGCATCCTTGTAGGCCCCCTTCAGATACTGGAAGGCTGCTATGAGGTCTCCACGCAGCCTTCTCTTCTCCAGGCTGAACAGCCCCAACTTTCTCAGCCTGTCTTCATACGGGAGGTGCTCCAGCCCTCTTATCATCCTCGTGGCCCTCCTCTGGACTCGCTCCAACAGCTCCATGTCCTTTTTATGTTGAGGACACCAGAACTGTACACAGTACTCCAAGTGAGGTCCCACGAGAGCAGAGCAGAGGGGCAGGATCACCTCCTTTGACCTGCTGGTCACGCTGCTTTTGATGCAGCGCAGGACGCAGTTGGTTTCTGGGCTGCGAGCGCACACTGAAGCCAGCTTATGTTCAGTTTCTCATCAACCAACACCCCAGAGTCCTTCTCCTCAGGACTGCTCTGAGTCTCTTCTCCATGCTGTAACAGAATGAGGCTTCTCCTCTAATATATTATTTTTTTCAATATGTTTCTGTGGCTGCATAAAGCTGTTTTTATATTCCCCTTGTTGCACAGTCAAGATTTTTTTTTTTCCCCTTTAAGTAATTTAACTACATTTGTGAAACCCAAGTATAAATGCTACAGTGGTCACAACTGAGTACTTCTCTGCTCCTGATAACTTATCTAGTCTTCTGTGCACTCATGAAAGGTAAGTGGCCCATTTAAATCTCACTGTGTTGTTTTTAATACCTAGAAAAAATAATTATTCTCTATTCCTTGAAGGACCGTGTAGTAATGAGAATTAACTCATTATGTTTTCCTGTTTCTTTCCCCTTCCCCCATCCCTAGTACTTCCATAACATCTGCCAAAGTCCAAGTGAATGGAGTCTACCTGCATTATCAGCAGACAGGAGAAGGAAGCCATGCAGTTCTTCTGCTTCCCGGAATGCTAGGTCTGGAGATTTTGTCTTATCTTTGCAGAGCAACCACCTCCTTCACCATCCGGTCTCAAATTAGAATGGACAAAACTATTTTGTAATATGTTCAACCTGATTATGGAGCATTGTCATAAAAAAATTTGCTACACATGCAAGAGATGATAGGAAAAGGCAGAGTTATTGCAGTCAGTTTACAGTTTTTAAAGATTTCATTTATCTCACCAGGCACCTTTTATACAATATCTTGACTTGTGTAGCAGTCACTTTTACTTTTCGATTTAACTGTGCAAAAGGGGTGTCCAGCACAGGTGGCAAATAGCTACACAAGGTGCAAAATAACAGAGGAGGGGAAATCAGGTCAGCTATATTTGTTACACAAACTGAATTATGCATTCCTTTTTAGAAACTAGGTGCATTCCAATTCAGTTAATAGGCATAATGCAGCACTTGCAGTTTGTTATCACAGTGAAAGAGGCACAGTTGAGACGGACTTTTTGCTTAAAAATGTATTTTCATGTTTTAGTTATTCAGGGCAACATCATTAAGATTCTCAATGGCTTTTTGAGATACACAACAGGTTCTGCTGGCTAAGTGGTATCTGTCCATAGAGACCACTGCTTTTGATAACAACCTTTTAAAACTAACAGAGGTGCTTTTTTTTCCGGGTTCTTGCAGTTCTAAAGAACCAATCAGACTTACTAACTGTTCATGGCAGGCTGTCAATAGGACCATGACTGTGCTCAGACTTGGGTTTATGCTTAACTGAATTGCTGGATCAAGATGATAGAATGTCAAGAACTGAAGAGCAAGAAACATTTGTTGTTCTTGGCAGCAACATTTTCAAGTCTTCATGAAGTGGTTCTTTCTTTCAAAGATTTCTCAAGCACAGGGTGGAAGGAAGTTAATGCTGGGGTGCATTAATAGTGATATATTTTAACCTCTTCATTTTAAACAGCTTTCAAACTGGTAATTCTGTTGCTGATGCTAACTCTTTACATACTAATAGTGTATTTCTTCAGTTGTGAGTAATGTTATTAGGTGCACATTGCTATTATGCAGTTAACATTATTACAAACAGTAATAATTAGGCTTAGTATCTTTACCATTATTAAGTTTATGGTTTAATGGTCTTGCGGATTGAGGGCGAGCTTTACATTCTGGTTGTCAGATACTTCTCTCTTTGTACTGAGTTTTCCATATTATTTTCTACTATTTACAATATTAACAGACTAATTAATACGTTGGCAACAGAGTAAGTGCTTTTAGGTCAACAGAACTAATTCATCTCTAGACTATTTGTAAGCTACATTAAACCAAAAGGGATGTTTCTCTTTCTAGATAGAAAAAAACCTAAGAAAACACAGCATTCTGATATACTCTCAGCCTTGTGTTTTTAAGTTACAAAAATACAGCATAACAAGCATGTGCATGCTGGTGCAGAGGTTCATACAAAGCCTATGTAAAAATATGTGATTAATATTAGTCAGATTGCGTTGGTATTTTTCAAACAACCTGATATTTTGGCTTCTGACTTGCTATTAATTGGTGTTGCAAGAGATCATGCCAGGCTGTAGTCAGCTCAGACAGCATGCTATACACAGCCTCTTTTGTCATTTGGACCAAATGGTGGTGAGGAGAAGGTATCTGAGGACATTTCTCCAAGTAAACAAACAAACCTTAAATGCCCTTAAGAGGTCTTTTTAATGTAACAATGGATAACCAATGTGATATTTTATTTACACCATTTGAATGTATTAGATCTGAACAGGTTCTAGTCAAGTGGCATGTGATACTGTTACCACACGTCCGTAATGTAGGTAAGAAATTGCAGTCTTACATTCTTCATGCTAAGCTATCATTCAAAGATAGCTTAGTGCAATAGACTAGAGTATGTTATTTTTTAGTCCTTTCAAGGTCTGAGCCATCAATAAAAGGAACTGTTCTGCATCAGAAAACTGGCTGTATTTGGCTTATTTTGGTAACATACGTATTAGAAAATCAGAAGTTAGTTTTATGCTATTGTGTCAACACTGTCTCCTCAGGCAACAAATCATTTAAAGCTCAGCTTTAAGCACCAGTATTCTCATAGGAGTGTCTATTGAAGAAGAACAACTGTCTCACACAGTGCTTTTTCACCTACAAATTTGTTGCTAGAGTCAGTATATTCCTCCTCTTTCAGTTTCACCTGTGCTGCCCAGATAAACAGGGATGACCATTGTGCTAGTGCTTTAAATCTGTTAAAGATAAATCCCTATCCAGGTAACTCAGTTTAAGATTCTGTATTAAAGCATCTTTGTAGAGCATATTTTTTTTATAAGCTCACATACCTTATCTGAAATGATTTGCTCTGTGCATACAACAGATAGTTCTAAAGATTTTTATTATGGTACTTCCTGTCTGAGATTTGCAGTGGTTACAATTAGAGATACAGTATACTTCAGCTGACAGATAATCTCT
Organism: Strigops habroptila; assembly: GCF_004027225.2. Lineage (NCBI taxonomy): Eukaryota > Metazoa > Chordata > Aves > Psittaciformes > Psittacidae > Strigops > Strigops habroptila. Next base: position 85,801,498 of record NC_044277.2, read on the forward strand.
TTCTTAGAATTAAGATACGAGTTTCCTCAGATTTCCATTTAGAGTATGTCTACTATGTATGTATTATAGTGGTTACTATAATGGAAAAATGATGATGTTTCAGGGAGTGGTCAAACCGATTTTGGACCACAGCTTAAGTCCATGAATAAGCAACTTTTCACAATTGTTGCTTGGGATCCTCGGGGATATGGACAGTCCATTCCTCCATCTCGAGACTTTCCTCCAGATTTCTTTGAGAGGGATGCAAAAGATGCTGTGGATCTTATGCAGGTAAATATATCCTCAGATTTTATGCAGGTAAATATATTCTCAGATTTTATTATTTTTTATACATATATATATTGTTTTTTAAAGCTGTTTTCCTTAAATTTAGAGGAGAAGAGTACTGTTAAGCTGGTTGTTTCTAGCAGACAAAGTTATGCAAAAGAGTACACAAAAGAAGGCTTAAAACTGAGCAGATGCACACTATTCTGGAAAATATTTTCTTCTTCCATCTCTTCTGCAATATACATAGAGGTTCAGCAGTGGGAATTAATTATAAAGCAATATGTTTTTATTCCAAGACCTGTCGTAAGAGGTTTGCAGCCAAGAACCATGTAAGTTTAGGTAAAGCGTGTATAAAAAACAAAGTCTGTGCTAAGTGTTTTAACTGAAGGGATTACAGTAATGAAAGGCTCTTAGAAAAATTTCTAGCTGATAGAATCTTGGCATCTTGCCTTGAGCAGCCCATTTTGAGAAACATTTTATTCTAAACATTAACTTGACACTTTGCATTTTACAGCATGTTACCAAAATAACTTTTGTGGGAAATAGGAGGGTTCCTGTGACCATACCACACCTTAGTAACTAGTACAGCTATTGTGATTAGAAAGGATATGAACCAAAGCTATTATTACTTCTCTATCTTGCAGAATTTTTTATTTCAAATCTGTGTGTTTCTCTGTTCCTCTTTTATTCTGTCCTGTAAGTGCCGACACTATTTTCTGGTTTAGTTTTAACTAATATTTTGGCTTTGTTGCATTAAGCTGTACAGTCTTTTTGGAGTTAAGAAGGTTGGCAGAGCATTAAAATTCCAGAAATATGAGACAAGATTCAGACAGTCCAACTGTATTTCTGTAATAAGCAATAACCTTGCAGAAACCCATCTGAAACTGGAAACGCAGCCTTCCTGGAGTATTCCATGCAGTGAAATAAAGTAAGTCTGACAGCAGACTCGGGATTAAGACACAGTTTTGCCCTCTAACCATAAATGCAATCTCTCTGCACCATAATGCACCAATTTCTTCTGCTACAGTAACAAAGAAAGTAACGATGCTGCCATGGATAGGTGACAAACTTTCAGTCTAAATGGTTGTAACCCTCTTTCCTGCCTCTGTTCAAATACTAATAAACGCAAAATAGAAAAGAGAGCTGTGCCCAAAGAGAACGTAAGCATGTAGCTTCCAGTTAAACAGGACAAGAGCCTACCAATCTCTAAAGCTGCCTAAACAAATGAGACATAGCATCCTGCTTTTCTGAAGATGTTTATTGATATAAGCATATAATAACAAATTACTAAAATCTTCCCAAGCGTGGGTAACTTGCTTCTATTTTAGCATAACATGAGGGATAGCACAAATCTCAAGGAATCATCCCAACTAGGATTTAGAGAATAAAATAAAGTCATGACTTCTGCAGAAGGCTTATAACAATGTATGGTTTAGATACATCATCTGGCCTATACTTGGCAAAAAAACCCGTCCATATAGGTGAGCCTTCAGAACCTTTATTCGAGGCTCCTTCGGATTCTGGTACCTCTGCTAGAGCTGTGAGTGCTGCAAGGTTTTTGTGAAGTAACAGAAAGCTGAAATTCTTCAGAGTATTTAGCACTTTGATGCATATGACACTGCTCTGTATCAATGTGTGCGTTCTGTGAAGGAATTTGCTTGAAATAAAGGGAGTATAATGTAAATAAGTCCACTTTGCTCCACTCCAAATTTCTAACGCTAGCAAAGGCCAATAACATTAAAACAATCATTATGGAAATAATTAGTGTTGATATTTAAGAAGTTCTTACTCTTCAGAGCTACCACCCTAGTGAAAGGATGAGCTTGGACCTCTCCAAGTTTTTGTAGATCAACTGCAACCCTTACTTGTGATATACTCCCTGTGATCTAATGAAAGCTCACAGTGTAGAGCGCAGTTGTATTGCAACTCACTGTTGTAAGTTACTTCTATCACAGCATATGTGATCATTTGGTTTCATTTCACGTAGGTCTGAATGGAGGATGTGGTTTCAAAAGAGGTTTTGCTCACTTACAGGGGAAAGCCAGCACAAAATCACCCACAGATTGAGCTGTACTACCAGCTGTCAGGTTATTGCGAGTGTTAGGTAAAGGCCTGTACTGTAGTAGCTCAAGATTAAAGCAAGCAAACATGCATACCATATCTGACACATCTGTTATATCACATTGTTTTTTGGAAAGCTGCAAAGGATAAATTAAATTCCTCCTGCTGGAAAGGCATCCTGAGACAACCCAAAGAATGCATCAAGATAATGCCTAGTAAAAAAGAGAAATACTGGAGGCAAATATATCTCAGTTGAAGCACTGGCAAAAACCCTGGCATGGAGAACAAAAGTTTTAGTCAGCTATTCCACCCATCAGCCAGTGCCGAGATCCGTAATTTGCTATGGGTGATAGGGGAACAGCAGCAGCAACAGCAAAAACTTCAGCTTTACAAGCACTGCTGCCAACTCCTGAAACTTACCTAGACATCAGTAACCCTTCAGCAGCACAGTAGTGAAAGTGGGTCACAAAATCTACTTTTTCAGCTGCTAAAGATCAAGGTTCTATTTTCTTGCTGTCAGCTCTTATATTACATATCCTTTTCTTCTCCCTACCATATTTCTTTTCTGTTTAGTAATTATAGCTTAGCAGAATGAAACCTAATATTGAACGACACTAGAGTAAACCTAATACCTAAGGAAGAAGCCAAAACCAGAAAAGCCTTGTAGTGATAAAAGTTTGCTAGGTATCAAGTTGACTGATAGTGTTGTGCCTCACTTGAGGGTTAAGTTTACAAGCAGACTAGAAATTGCTTTTTCTCTCTCTGTAGTTGTTTCTCTCATTGCCTGCATTTTTATTTTCTTTTGTCCAAAACAAAAAACCAAAATCAAACCAGGAACCAGGCCTGGACTTAGGACAGCAAAACACCAAGCACCAACACAACTCATCCAACTAACTTGCTTTCTTTCTCCCGAAAGTATATCTTTCTTAATCATATCTAAAAGGCTGTAATTTCCGACACCCCCACCCAAACAAACAAAACACACACTTTGAAACTGTGTTTGCTTGCAAAAGAGTTCACAAACTGAGGCTTCTATATACAAAACTGCAAACACTGCTTAACCATTGAGCGTCATCCCTGCACAACCTTCAGATACATTTGCTCCCAAGTGCCTTTACCTTCCCCACTCTTAGCCCACTGAATGTCACATACACAGAATCCTCTCTTGAGTCCCTGCTGGTCCTCCCTACCAGAGATTGTGGTATATGAAGAAACAAGAGTTTCAAGTTCTAGTGGAAAGCATTGTACAAGTCAGAATGAATTGAGGTCTTGCTTGTCATATTTTTTGCCCTAAGCCTTCCTTTTTGAGGAGGGATTTCATTATTAATGTTTTTAATTGCAATTCACCATGAAGTAACTGCTAAAACGTACACTTCAAGGCTTCAGAAAATGTGAATTGGGGACTAAAATTTGATACAATCCTGTAGCAAATACTTTAGGCATTTTTTTGTTGTTGTTGTTACAGAACAGATTTTTTTTTTTTTTTTATTTTATTTTTCAATCCTAAACTTATCTTTTTCTTAAATTCATCTTGTCTTGGATTACCTACCATCCCACACTGTGATAGTCTTTGCCTACTTTATATGAAGAGAATCCAGATTCTTGATACCATCAGGCTCTCTGAAAATGTCTTTACTCTTGGTTGTAAATAGATACTTCTTAATTTCAAGAGACCTTTTTTAAATGCAGCAAGAATCTAATATGGTTACTGCCTGTTTCTGTAACTAGTTGTAGAAAATTGGAAGGGCAAGTATAATTTCTTGTTTTCTAAATATTTGACCTTTTCTTAAGTATTTTTATATAGCAGGAAAATATTTGTTTTGATGATGAAAGCTAACTGTAGCTCAGCTATGTAGTGTCATGTCTAAATCTGTACAGTTAATTTTGAAGAAATATTTGATACTTGCTTGTAAAACCAGCTGATTATTTGCATATAATTTTCTTATACAAATCAAGGCATTGAAATTTAAGAAGTTCTCTTTGCTGGGGTGGAGTGATGGTGGAATTACAGCACTCATTGCAGCTGCGAAGTATCCAACTCTTATCCACAAGCTGGTTGTCTGGGGAGCAAATGCCAGCGTTACTCAAGAGGATGTGAGAATTTATAATGGTATGTACAAACTGAATGTTGTAACCTAAATAAATTATTTTCATTTCTTCTTGACCTAAGAATCTTAGTCATGTAATAACTAAGTGGCTACAGAGTTGAGGACACAACAAAACTAAAGGAACGGGACACAAAATTCACTAAGTTGCTAAGTATAGGGATAGATTAAAGTCATAGTGAGAAACTCCCTAACAATTACTTTAGTGGTAATATAGTAGAATTTGTAGCAAGTCTCTCCTAACTTACACCACTGAAAAAGCATAATGGCTTATCAGTAGTTTTCAGCAAGTCACATTTTTGTTGCTGTAACAAATTCCTAAAACAATTTGAAATAATATTACTGACCCTCGGCCTAATTTCTTTTATCACATCTTGCACAACCTTCAAACAAGGTCCACAGAAAATCACTGGGCTAGCACATAACAGCATTTGCCTCTAGGGCCTGTATAATACATGAGCAGTAAGAAAACAAGCTCATAACTTACCATTTCAGTTCAGGAAGCAAATGAGTCATTCAAATAAGTGTCCCAGGATGCCTTTCTAATTTGCATTCCTTTAAAGTTAATTATTGTGGTTACAAAACCTTTCCAAAGTAAAAAAACATGGGATTTCTGATGCTCGTTCCACTTATATGAAATAGAATTGGATCACTTGTCACTCTAAAGGAAAATAGCAAAAACTGCTAGTGAACTCAGAAAGGGACCATATTTCCTTTTGAAATTAGAAACTAAAAGAGTTAACCGTGCAGGCACTCAACAAATATTATTCAGTATAGTTTCATTTTAGTGATTACAGTTGCAAAATCTGCAATCACAGTAGTGATGACCAGTTGTGAAATCTGTCTGTCTGGCTTCAGCAAATTACAAGTGTAAATAGATATTGCACATGTGTACTTACCTAAACTAAAGCACTTTCACTGGTAGTAGTATATTTTTTAGTTCAGTAACAAAAACTATTTTTAGTTCTGTAAAAGTGCTACTTTATTTCTTTAGATGCTTTTATATTTATGATTTTTTTGTTTATATAATTGTGAAATGTGTATCAGTTAGTATTAGCCAATAGGCTAAAATGTAAAAAAACAAAAAACAAAACAAACAATCACAACCACCCCACCCCCAACAAACAAGCAAACAAAAAAAGAGGGGAAAAGAAAAAAAAAAGAAGTCTTACTTTACTTGGAGCACCCACAGCAGTGCGGACCTTTGGCCTCTTCATGGACTGGAGCTTTCAACATCTCTGTGTGACAGTGCTCAGAGAGTAGCAGCACAAACCTCCTACAGCTGGCCCATCAGTGCACCTCAGCTGCATGGTGGGAGAGAAGGGTATTTATTCGATACCTGTGTCCTTTCAATATTGGCTTCCCCCACCCCTCCCCTTTTTAAATTAAGGCTAGCCACAAAGATAAAACTGCAGTTTCTAGAAGAGAAACAGCTGTTCAGTAACAGATTGCCTGGGGTGAGCAAACTCATTTCCGATCAGATGCTGTTATAAAACACTTTCAGTCACTGCTACCTTGCTCATTTGGCTGAACAGGTTCTGTTTGTTAATTAACACCTCACTCCTTTCTTCCCTTAATTCCCATTTGAAACCAGTTAAAAGCTTGGCTAGTGGCATATATTGCTGTTTGACAATCCAGTACTTCTCAGGTCTCTTTCAGGTTCCCTGCTATGCCAACATTATTTTGGGCTTTATCGATACAGAGTTGTACAGCTGAAATACAGTTCAGTGGAAGTCACCCTTGTGGGTATCTGGTTTGTGAGCACTACTGAACTTCTGAGGGGAAACATTTGGTAAATCTGATAAATAAATACCTAGAATGGCAGATTATTTGTACAGCTTTAGCCAGCCTGCCATGAGTCACAGGACTCTACTAAGCAGAGTTGCTTGCTTTCCTGTAAGACTATGGCAAACGTACCATGATGTCAGCCTGCTGGAATGTGTTAGTAAGAGCTTCCTTCCTGTGAATACTGGTAGAAGCCATGGAAGAACTTCCATCCATGAGCCAAAGGAAAAGGCTGAAGGATATAAAAAGGAATCACCAGCTCTGGCACACTGTTATAAAACAGTCCCCATTTTATACAAAAGTACCTCCTTAAACTCCTCTTCTGCAAGCCCTCCGAAAAGAAACATCAGAAGTTCTAGGACCAAGTCCTTTGATTATTGGGTAGGGGTTTTTTTTCCTTCTGTTGTTCCTTGTAACAACAAAAGGGTCTTCTGCAACTCAGAAATACTCCAGCAGAGATCATAGAACTACCTTTTTTATACCCTTTCCATACTATGAACTATTCAAAACCATTCAGTACAGTTTCTAGTTTGAAATACACATCTGCAATCTAGTTTGAAAATTTACTTGTATCACTAGTGGGTTATACCTTCTTGCTGGGAAGGACTTAACATATTTCAATGTTATTTTATGTAGGCATCCGAGATGTTTCAAAATGGAGTGAAAAGGTCAAGAAACCACTGGAAGAGATGTATGGGCATAAGTACTTAGCAAAAACCTGCGAGGCTTGGGTAGATGGAATATCTCGCTTTGCTGAAAACTCAAATGGTAAGGCTTTTACAATGTTAAACTGAAGCAATTATAGTAGCAGCCAGTTCTGGATGAAAAAATGAACAGTACTCCTAGCAGCCAGTAAAAGAAGGGCTCTGCGTATGGCATTAGAAGCTGGGTCTGACTCACACTCATAAATAAAGCAGTTACTTTGTAGATGGTTCACAGAACCAGCAAGGTACAGGAGGAAAACACATTTATGGGAAGCATTAGCTGATGAGTCTCTCCTCTTGTTCCACCACAAAACAACATTATTAAATCATTGCTTTTGTACAGGCTCAACAGGAGGGATTCTGCTCAAGCTTTTTTCTCCTCTCTCAGTGTCAAAGGATTATCTCTTAGTGACAATGTTAAGATATCCCCAAAGTGAGGTGTGTTCACTCTAGTTTCTGCAAACAGGAGCTGAAGCGCAATTTCAAACCTAGCATATACAAGTTAAAACAGAAGGAAATTCAGATTTAGGTAACTCAGAATTAACAAAACGCTTTCAAAAACCAGTATTTACAGAGCTTAGGTGTTTGAAAATAAAAATTAAAAAAAGAGTAGTTAAGCTAGACAATATAATTATTAATGTTTATCTCTGAAGATTTCTACAATTACTCTACATAGACTTTTGCAGCCAAGGATGTTATGAATAATAACCTGCAGTTCTGTTTGAATTCAGAGGAAAATTCTTTTAATTTGCCTAAAGCAGAAATACATAATGTACCCAATACATAAAACAAGGAGTCTGTAATTCTCTTACACACATTTTCCTTTACTTCTTCTAATGAAAGACAGGAGATGACATACATTAACAGCAGGTACTGCAAGGAAAACATTCCTTTGATTCTTATTTTTTCCATAAAGTTCTGCATGGGATCAGCAACATGGTACGAGAATTTCTCCCCATAGAGTGATGTAACAAATTATGATCTGCTTTTATTTTACCCTTTCTAGAATATATCTCCTTAAAACTAGTTTATTCTTAAGTCCAAAGCCCAGGCTGATGAAACTCTGGCTGTGATATCTTTGTACTGTCTGCACATACCTCAAACGCTCTGAGATGGAGTGACTGAAAAAGAAGCCACCTGGAGACATGTAACAAGAAGCTGAATTATCTAGATGCTGTAACTGGGTCAGATATTGGGAGAAGACTATAACAATTGCTAAAAAGATGAGTGATCATCAGGCTACATGTTCTTTTCCAGACATAGCTTGGGGAGGGCAACTTTAGACTACAAGCAAGCCTCCTCAGAATTAAAGACATGCTGCATGTAAGGTGCAGATGTGGCAAATACAAGGAAAGGGGTTAGCAAAACCCATCAGAGATAAAAGGAGGACAGCAAAGCCTTTGCTGGTCAAAAACTCGAGTTCTTTATGAGAAATAGACTATTTGCCCTAAAGCAGAGAGTTTTCAGTGTGAAATGCCGTAGGAGATGAACTTTTAGAAGGTGCTACACTTAATGAAACTAAGTTGCATAAAGCTGCAAAATTCAAGATTCTTCTCGCTTTTCTGTGTTTTTGGAGTAAATATAATCTAGTGGTTATAGTAAAAAACAGTTTTAGGACTGGAAACTAGGAAATAATAGTTTGACTGCCAACTCTGTCCTTGGGTAAATAACCAAAACTTATTTGTTACCTGTTCTGAAATACAGTCAACATTTGTGCAGGTATTTTAGAACTGTGGGTGAAATGTTCTAAATTAAAATACTTAACCAGTAGAACTGCAAGACTATATAAATAACCAAACAGTTGGGAAAACCGTGAAACAGTATATGACTTTAAAGCCAAGGGAAGTGTGCATATATGAGCATTGACTGTAAACTGTTGGTAGAGACAATTACAAATAGGACAAAGTTAACTCAAAGATAAATGGAACATAAAACTCATTGAGTCTGTTTTGCCCAAAGATTCTCCTGTGAGAGCATGGAAAGAGAGGCAGTTTGGAAACTAGATTACAAAAGAATGAGGAAAAAAGAAAGGGAGGAAAATAGGTCTTTCAGAAAAAGAATTAAGGTTACTTCTAGTGAGATTAAAGAAGGCATAAAACTGAGGTTCCGTAAGGCGAATGGGCAGGGAGAATAACCTTTGAATAGTTTTAGTACAATTTGTATTAAATGGTTATTCATTGCAGGCAGCAAAGGGTCTGGAAGATGACATAGGCATGAATACAACCTAAGGTAATTTGTTGGTAAAAGTAGGAAAGCTTGTAACCTGACAACCAATGTAACAAAATGTAGCATTAAAATGACTGCCATAAGACTCTAAGGCTGAAAAGAACAAAGCCAGGAGAGAGATGCATGTATTTGCTTTGAACAGTCAAAGAGAGCCTGGGGGGGAACGTGGGAAAGTACTGCTTCATTCTCTCTAACCGTTTGTGCTAGCATCCACTAATGAAAAAAATTCCAGTGAAGTAACATTTTGGAGAAAGAAACATTAATTATAGTCCTGATTACATAGTTCTATAAATTCACTGCATGCTATCCACAAAGAGGGGCAGTAGCTAGAACCCAGTGGAGTTCACGGTCCTTTACAGGAGCAGTTTCAGCCTTTCATACTATTTTAAAACAAAGTGTGATCTTCATTTATTTTCTCCTTAGGTAGCATCTGCCAAGAGTTGCTGCCAGATATTAAATGTCCCACACTTATAATTCATGGTGAGAAAGACCCTTTGGTTCCACAAGCTCATGCAGAATACATTCATAAGCACATCAAAAGCTCTCGGTAAGTTATATGATGGGGTAGTTATAAACCGTTGTGCAGAAATGAAGCAGTTCAAACCCACAGTGTAAAACAAACCAAAAAGTATTTGAACAAGTGGTCTCTGCCGTAAACAGAGCTATTCTAAACTTCCCTATAAAGTTACAATGCAAAGAATGTAGCTGGACTTTTCTTGCAAAGTATAATATTTTAATAAGCTCCTTCTTAAAGTCCTCCAGGAGAAATCAAGCAAGATAGTTTTCCTCTTGCCACTTCACATACAGAACCACTCCTTAGCATTTATCAAAAGAAGCAAATTTCTTCTCTGTTAGGGTCATTGCATTCCTTTTGCTGCAAGAGACCTCATTTCTGTCCCTATCAGTAGACCAATGTGCTTAGATGCTATGAATGGGGAGAGACTCCCAGTTATTAGAGGGAAGCACAGAATACTGATGTTTGCTCTGCCTTGTTGATGTGAACAACCACCTCAAAAGTTGGTTTTTTTCCAAATGTTGCAGGAATTTTCAGTGAAAAAAAGAGAGTGATATGTTTATCTCTAAGTCAGCCCCACTGCTCATAAAAATGCATTATGCCACAGGAAAGATGAAAACAAGACATCTTCCTGACAATCACATACAGGTGCTTTATGGCATGTCTGCTAGTTAATTACTCCCCACATGCCCTGATCAGAGCTCCTATAATCTTGTTAGGTCTCACTGAGCTCTGAAACACTCCAGAGGCTAGGGCAAGTCATCACAAAAAGTAGGCAGTGATCTGATAGCTTCTATTTGGAAGGCAAGCCAAGGAGGAAACTCTTAGAAGTTGGTATCCAATAAAATGTAAATTGATTCTTTGCATGTCTTTGTGCTGAAGTCCTCCCCTCTATGTATATTTATCAGAAATCAGACTCAGAATCACCAGAAATGGTGTTCTCAGAAATTAATACTTAGGTACAGGATCCCATTCTTCCCTTGTTACACTGGAAATGACATGTTCCATTGTAAAGCAGAAGGGAAACCTTAAATTTAGCATATTTTCAATAACACATGCTTTTACCATCAGCTTTTCTTGCCTTTATTTGTATCTAGCAGTAAAGTAGAAAAAGCTTTTGACAATTGCAGTGCTAAACACTGCTTGTTTTTCTCATTGTAAGAGTGGGCCATGATTCTGTATTTGCCTAGCTAGAGCTGAGTAGCATTGCAGTGGCTTAACAACAGCAGCAGCAAATAGCATATGCAGTGCTATAGGTTTGTGCACCTCCATGCTGCTTGGTCTTTGAAGAAAGAGATAATGAAATTCAGTCAGAAGTGCTAGAAGAGCTGGGCATGTTCACACACTATTGTTCTTTTCCACGAGAAAAAGCAGAACTTGTCACAACCAACGGGAGATTTCGGTTAAATATAGCAAGTTCTTTACTGTGAGGGTGGTGAGGCACCGGAACAGGTTGCCCAAGGAAGTGGGAAGTGCCCCATCCCTGGCAGCATTCAAGGCCAGGTTGGACGGGGCTTTGAGCAACCTGGTTTAGGGTGAGGCATCCCTGCTCATGGCAGGGGGGTTGGAACTAGATGCTCTTAAGGTCCTTTCCAACCCAAACCATTTTGTGATTCTGTGAAAAGAACAAAGATAGCCATTGCTGGTGTGGGGCTTAGATGACATGAAGGCAACACAGCAAAGTATCAGTCAAGATGGCTTTAGCTCTGTTCAAATTGCTTAGTATGCAGCGAGACCAAATAATTTGTTTCCCACATCCATATGAAGAAATGTTAGAAGTACATACCTGATGTATAAAGTTTTTCCCAGATAGGAAGCAATGGCAAGTAGCATTTTAGGCATGTCACACTCATATCAGCATTACAAAGATTTAGCCTTCTTCACAGATAGCTATAGCAAAAGTTTGGAAGTAAGAAATCCTGACTTCCCTTCTTACTTTAATGGCTGAAGGAATGTGTTAGTTTTAGATTGGGTTGGGTTTTTTTTTTTTGTAGAAATACTACACAAAGTTCAAATGCTAAACTAAGTTTCTGTGGTGACATGAAATCTACATTTCTGTAGCGATCTCTTCAATGCATTCACTGCCCAGCACAACCCCTCTTCTCCAAAAGAGGAAAGGGAACTCAGGTACTTCACATACCTTTTGAAGATGTATCCTGCTCACATAACTTTTGGAATCTTATCTTCTTTGGTGACCTTCAGAAAGGTTCCTAGAAACTGGGTCTAGGACACAAAAATTGGTTTTAAGCTTAGTTTATCCTCCCCAAAGTGGGGCAAGTAGTATGCACTTCTTGCTTCAACTGTTGCTGTGGTTCATATTCTGAACCACATACATAGGGACAATACTTAAGAGTTACTTCAGTTCTGTACTTGGGTAACCAAGAGCAAGGAAAAGGCAACAAATATTATAATTACCTATGGTCGCAGAAGAAAAATGTATATTCAGTGTCTGATTTTCTCTTTTAAGGCTGCTTCTGATGCCAGAAGGAAAGCATAATCTACACCTGCGTTTTGCAGAGGACTTCAACAGAGAGGTGGAGGACTTCCTACGCTGACCAGAGTAGGAAACAACTTAGAGGTGTTTCTTTTTGCTTTGTTTGGGAATTTTAGTAGGCTTACCATTTTCATTCAAGTTACAGGAAGGTTTGAATCCTGTAATAAAAAAATATGAAATATTTGCATGAAAAATCATAATTTTGATAATATGTAAGCCTCTCAGTAGATCAGAGCGCACCACTCTGCTGCAAGATTTGACATGTTTTTAAACTTATTTCTTGCCTCACTGGCCAAATAGCTGTCAGAGGTGTTAAGAAAGACAGAAAACACGATCTAGATTACATGCCTTTATGTGCTCTTAACATTAAAGGGCAAAAACATTGCAATAACTGGGATTCAGAGTTGTTACATTGAGAAGTTTGTCAAAGTTACAAGAGCTGAGAGGATAATGGGGTACACTGTTTCTAGAGAGCATGCTTCACCACCACCATCAGAAAGTAGTCACTCAGTACACATGCCTGCTTTACAGAAGTTCCTTGAATACTAGGGGACTTAAGCCTCATCCTCCTCTCCCTCCTCCTCAAATTCCCCCTGCTCATCAGCAGTGGCATCCTGGTATTGCTGGTATTCGGAGACCAGGTCGTTCATGTTGCTCTCTGCCTCCGTGAACTCCATCTCATCCATGCCCTCACCGGTGTACCAGTGCAAGAAAGCCTTGCGCCGGAACATGGCCGTGAACTGCTCCGAGATCCTCTTGAAGAGCTCCTGGATAGCCGTGCTGTTGCCAATGAAGGTGGCGGACATCTTGAGGCCGCGCGGGGGGGATGTCGCAGACGGCCGTCTTCACGTTGTTGGGGATCCACTCCACAAAGTAGCTGCTGTTCTTGTTCTGCACGTTGAGCATCTGCTCGTCCACCTCCTTCATGGACATGCGGCCCCGGAAGATGGCGGCCACCGTCAGGTAGCGGCCGTGGCGCGGGTCGCAGGCGGCCATCATGTTCTTGGAGTCGAACATCTGCTGGGTGAGCTCGGGCACCGTCAGGGCTCGGTACTGCTGGCTGCCGCGGCTGGTGAGCGGCGCGAAGCCCGGCATGAAGAAGTGCAGCCGGGGGAAAGGCACCATGTTGACCGCCAGCTTGCGCAGGTCGGCGTTCAGCTGGCCGGGGAAGCGAAGGCAGGTGGTCACGCCGCTCATGGTGGCCGACACCAGGTGGTTGAGGTCCCCGTATGTCGGGGTGGTCAGCTTCAGGGTGCGGAAGCAGATGTCATACAGGGCCTCGTTGTCGATGCAGTAGGTCTCGTCCGTGTTCTCCACCAGCTGGTGCACAGAGAGGGTGGCATTGTAGGGCTCCACCACCGTGTCCGACACCTTGGGCGAGGGCATGACGCTGAAGGTGTTCATGATGCGGTCGGGGTATTCCTCGCGGATCTTGCTGATGAGCAGGGTGCCCATGCCAGAGCCCGTGCCGCCGCCCAGCGAGTGAGTCAGCTGGAAGCCCTGCAGGCAGTCGCAGCTCTCCGACTCCTTCCTCACCACATCCAGGACAGAGTCCACCAGCTCAGCGCCTTCCGTGTAGTGCCCCTTGGCCCAGTTGTTGCCAGCCCCGCTCTGACCTGCGGGGCACACCAGAAGCCAGGTGCCCCATTAGCAGGGCCCCCGGCAGCAACAGAGATGATGCCACCTCTCCGGCCCGCTGCCCGCACCCCTCTCCTCCATCCCCATCCTGCCACTGGCATTCGGGTCCCCCAGGGTCACCTGCATGCTCGCTCCGACTCTTTTCTGTGCACGGAGCTGCCACTTCAGGACTCCTCCATCCCCCACTCACCAAAGACAAAGTTGTCAGGCCGGAAGATCTGTCCAAAGGGGCCGGAGCGCACGGAGTCCATTGTGCCAGGCTCCAGGTCCACCAGGATGGCACGGGGGACGTATTTGTTACCTGCAGGAGGAACCAGCACCAGCATTAAGCCCTACAGTTGGCAGCCAGTGTCACAGGAGCCCTGCTGTGCTCCCTTCCACCTCCCTGCATTTCACTAGAGACACACTGTCTAGATCAAGACTACCATGTTATCAGAGCCATTCTGAGAACAAAGCTCTCTTAGAGCAGTCACTGGCAGTTGACAGCTCTTGTTCAGGGATTTTTCCAGCTTCATTGAGCTGGCATGGCTGCCCTGTTTATTTAAAGGCATCTGATGAAGCAGACACACTTACCAGCAGCTTCATTGTAGTAGACATTGATCCTTTCCAACTGCAGGTCACTGTCCCCGTGGTAGCTGCCCGTGGGATCAATGCCATGCTCATCGCTGATGACCTCCCAGAACTGGAAATGTTTGGAGAACAGCAGTTGTTAACCACAGCTGGCCAGTGCCAATCACACACACCAGCACAGGCTGTACATGCCATTTCCTGACCACTCCCTTGCATAGCAGAGCAGCTGCCCTGGAGGAAGGTGAGGCAGCGCAGAAAGCCTTCTCTGGCCACAGCAGCTGAAGGCAAGCAGGCAGCTAAGCACCAACATATGAGTTAATTCTTTTATTGCTTGTATCCAAAGGATGACAAGCAATAGGTATCTCAGTTTAGTCTTCTCCCATTATCTAGCAGGGGCATAAGACACTGTAGGCATTACAAGGAGATGATAACACCTGCAACACCCTCGGTGAGGGGGCTCTCCAATCGCACTGAGACACCTCTTGCACCCTCAGCGGCCCGCATCAGTGAAGGGGGAAAGAAGGGGAGGCAGCAGGGCGGATGCCGCGGCTGCCCGCGGGAAAAGCAGAGCAGGCAGCGACGGACGGGAGCCAGGGCACAGCCCAGCCGGCGCCCGGCCCCGCGGAGGCTCAGACTGCCGGAGACGGGAGCAGAAGTCGCGATGCCTTATTAAGCCCCGGGCTACTCTCCCTTTGGGGACGGGCGGCGTGCGACCCCGGGGCCCCATAGCGGGAATCGCCCCCCTCTCCCCGCGCCGGCCCGTACCTTGGCGCCGATCTGGTTTCCGCACTGCCCGGCCTGAATGTGCACAATCTCACGCATGGTGCCGGTATCCGCCGGTGCCCGCACGTCCTCCGGCCGCTCCCGCACTCGCCGCTGCGGTGGCCGCGCCCCGCGCCCCCCATTAAGTTGGGCGCCGCGCCCCGCCCCGCCGGTGACTTCATACGGCAGATCCAATGGGCGCACGGGGTCGGGGCGGGGCTGCGGCATTGTCTCACGTTGCGGGCGGCTCCGTGCGGGTGCGGGTGCGGGTGCGGGTGCGGGTGCGGGACCGGCGGCGGCGGGCTCTGTGCGGGTGCGGGACCCTCCGCAGTGAGAGCGCGGCGGGTGTGGGGCTCCAGAGGGGGCTCGCCTTCAGCCGGCGGGAGGGAGAGAGGCCGGAGTTGCACACGGCGTGGTGCGCGTCGGAATGAAAAAGTGGAAAATAAACCCAAAAACTCCAAACTCCCAACCTCCTCTTTGTGCACCTGTTGGAGCTTGTCCCATTACTTTCTTCGCCTCTGCTGCGCTGCAGCAGCAAAGCATGTGCCGCTGTGTTTTTAGCACCCGTGAAGCCTGTGTTTCTAGCTCAGGCCTCCTTAATCATGTTTTGATATGTTTTAAGCCCAAGAATCATCTCTCTGTAGCTCAGGCACCTGCAGCACATGCGGACTGGGTGGCCGTGATAGACCCCACTGCCATGTTCAAGCAGCACAACTCTGCTTCAGATAGTGCTGCCAAACCTGCATGTGTAGAGCTCTAATCTCAGGAATACATAGGGCTGCCATGAAACTTCATGCTGCTACTAAAGAATGGCTTTTTCTGGGAGTGATCTGGCTGTGACAGGAGTTGGAACACCCATAGGAATGGAATAAGTGCAGGTCAAGGGAGGTGATTCTCCCCCTCTACTTTGCTGTGGTGAGACTCCACCTGGAGTACTACATCCGGCTCTGAAGTCCTCAGCACAGGAAAGACATGGACCTGTTGGAGATGGTCCAGAAGAGAGACACAAAAATTGTCAGAGGGATGGAACACCTCTTCTATGATGAAGGGCTGAGAGAACTGGGGTTGTTCAGCCTGGAGAAGACTCCAGGGAGACCTTATTGTGGCCTTTCAGTTCTTAAAAGGGGCCTATAAGAAAGATGGGGAAAGGCTTTAGCAGGCCCTGTTGCAATAAGATGAGGGGTGATGGTTTTAAACTAAAAAAGAGGAGATTCAGGCTGGATGTAAGGAAAAAGTTCATTACAATGAGGGTGGTAAAACACTGGCACATGTTGCCCAGAGAGGTGGTGGATGCACCGTCCCTGGAGACATTCAAGGCCGGTCTGGATGTGGTTCTGGGCAACCTGATCTAGTTGAAGATGTTCCTGCTCATTGCAGGAGGATTGGACTAGATGACCTTTGAAGGTCCCTTCCAACCCAAACTATTCTATGATTCTATGGTAAGTTATGTGCTGTCTTACCAGACACCTGCCATGCATCTCATTTTGGAAGATTTTAGATCCTGCTCCCAGCATGTCTGCTTGTTCCATCATAGAAATAAACTGAACAGACATACATGGCAGAGGACTGAAAGAGAAGGGACAAGTTCAAGAACATCAGTGAGAACAATATGTTTGAACTGAGATATACACCTGAATCTGCACTGCTGCTGAGGAGAATATCCGAAATACATTTCAGCAGGGTCTATAATGGATTGTGCAGAAACTATTGAATGTGGCTATAAAACATTAATTGATTCACAGCTGTAAATTTTTCAATAGTGAAAGAAACTTTGCCACACAGCTGGCTGGCTTGGTGAGGACAGCTTTACACAGAGACCAGGAAAGGGAGGTGACAACCCACAATCAAACAGGGAAGCAGTGGAGCATGTTAACAAAGAGGATGCAAAATGACGTACCTCGTATTCAGCACAACAGAGCTGGAGGGGGTCCCCCTCAAGCACAATATGAAGTTCCAAGGGGACAGCATGGCAGGACATTGATGGAGGGATGCAGGCTCTTTAGGAAGGATGGACTGGGAAGGCAAGAAAGGAGAGTCACCATTTGTGTGAGTAGCAGAAACGCACAGAGCTCTGCCTGTGGGTGGATGGTGAGCCAACTGAGATCTAAAGGGTTAGTATTAGTGGTCAAACCAATGTGCACTATGTTGCGGTGGCTTAAACACCTTCTGATCAGAAGAGGATCAAGGAGGTAAGATCAAGTAGGAAGAGAAGTAGGTAAGACCTTCGAACAACTGGAAGAAGTCTAGCATTCACAGGCCCTAGTCCTCAAGGGGGACTTCAACCTCTCCAATATCTGCTGTAGGGACAACACAGCAGGATACAAGCAATCCAGGAGTTTTGTGGAGTGCATTGATGATAATTTCCTGACACAGATGATCAAGGAGTCCAAAGGCAGACACTCTGCTGGACTTGATACTTACAAGCAAGGAAGAAGTCAGGGTTATGAAGGCTCAGAGCAGCCCTGGCTGCAGTGACCATAGGCAGTGGAGTTCAAGATCTCAATAGAAGAGAACAAGGCAACTTGCAGGATAACAGTTTCCTGATCTTCAGGAGAGCAGATGTTAGCCTTTCCAGGTATCTGTCTGGAAGAATCCTGCAGGAGATGTTCCTCAAGAGAAGAGTCCAGGATGGCTGGTTGACTTCCAGGAATCACCTCTTCCAGCCTCAAGAATGGCTCATGCCAAGAAACAGGAAATCAAGCAAAGGCGGCAGGAGGCCTGTATGGATGAACAAGGAGCTTCTGAGTAAACACAAAAGGAAAAAGGAAGCATTCAGGAGGTGGAAGTAGAGTAAGGTGATCCAGGAGCAACACAGAATCATTGTCCTAGTGTGCCGGAAAGTTAGGAAAGTCAAAGCAAAGGATGTGAAAAAGACTTCTACAGGTCCATTTGCAGAAAAAGGAAGCCTTGAGAAAAAAACAGACCTGCTACTGAACATGACGGGACATTTTCAGTGGAAAAAGGGCATAGGAAAAGCTGGACATAGAAAAAGCTGAGGTACTGGAGCATCTGTCTTATGAGGAGAGGCTAAGAGCTGGTACTGATTGTCCTGGAGAAGGCTCAGGGGAATCTTACCAGTGTGTATAAATACTTTATGGGAAATAGTAAAAAAAAAGTAAAAAAGTAAAAAAGAGCCAGGCTCTTCCCAGTGGTGCCCAGTGCCAGGAGGAGAGGCAATGGGCACAAACCAAAATACAAGAAATTCCCTCTAAACATCAGAAAAAGCTTCTTTTCTCTGGCAGAGGTTGCCCAGGGAGGTTGTGGAGTCTTCATTCTTGGAGATATTTAAAACCCGAATGGACACAACCCTGATTAACCTGCCCTAGCTGACCCTCCCAGGCTGAGTAAAGGACTCAGGCAATCTCCAGAGGTCCTGGCCAATCTCCACAATTCTGTGATCATGTGAAAGGGAGACAAAGGAGTGGGAGGCTGTGTGTGACCAGCAAAACCAGATTGGTTTGTTGATCTCTGTCACAGTACGCTACAACATTGTATTGCAATTATAACAGCTTCAAAAGCAGCAGATTTTTGAAAAGGTGAGGTAATAATTAATGCGGCAAATCATTACCACTATCAATAAGAAAGGTAATTGCAGGCAGAAGGAACAAAGTTGTTTACGTGTTACTCAGGTTAGCTGTACTTATCACAATATAAATCAATAGATAATGTCAGCGGTTTCACTCAATTTTTTCCTCTATGGCAGGAAATACTAGTGGATAAGGAAGTACCTTATCTTTGGCCAGCATTTGGCTGCTTGGAAAAATACTTTGGCCATATTTTCAAAAGTGGCTTTCAGTTTGCTCCACTGAATTGACTTGCCTATCAACGGCAGATCTTTTTCTCTCCTAGTGCAGAAACCTCAGCTGCTGTGAAATGTCACGAGCAGGGACTGGCTCAAGCTTTGCAACACATGGAATTACATGTGGTGTTATTACACGTGGCTTTTTCAATCACAAAAAATCCAGACTTGTGCTGGCACTGAGATATTTTCACCAAATTCCCTTGAAGTTTGTGTTCTTTCTATCCCAGCTGTTGTCAGTATTTTCCTTTGACACATTTCTGCAATACTTAATCACAGGCAGTCTTTGTTATTGCTCACACAACTCATGCATATACATTTCTACTTGCTGTAGCCATAACTCACCCTTTTGAGCAGCAGCAGGCAGTTGCATCTTCTCACTACTGGTGGAACTGCAATACAACTGCACCTCTGGCATTCCTGGGGGATCCACACAGGCACTGAAGGGCTTTTTGGGTGCCAAAGTGTTCCTGGAAATGTACAAAAGACCAGCTTACAGCATTTTGATTCCTCTCCTGAAAGCACCTGGACACTCCCTGAGATGTCTTCTTCCCACTTATGCACAGTATTCTCCTAGTTATTCCACTAAGGATTCTGAGCTTTTATTAGGAAACTAATTCTTAGATGCTATAGCACTGGTCTCTTTCAGATCCCCACTAGTTTTTGAGGGGTGATATAGCTCCAGGTTTTGAAACTGAGTACTTAGAGAGAGGCAGATGTTTATGTGCATACATTCCCCCACCTACAACAATGCTGAACATCCATGAGCACACAGTGAAGCAAATTAAATGTTGATCACTTGAATGTCAATTCAGAACCCTCCATTTTGCAATTCAACAAATCTTAGCCCTCAGTGCTATTTAAGTAGATATGGAAGTTCCCTGTTGTATTTTTTTAATACAGCTCCATAAATTCTAAGTGTTCATTGTTGCAACCAAAAATCAAAACTCTCCCATTCACAGCAAGGGAGTGCATGTGCCCCTGGGCAGCTGAAGCTCTGCTGGCAGCCCCCCTGCCTGCTCCCTGCCTGCACCAAACCTTGTCTTCCCAGTTTCCAGGGCAACGGCAGAGCCCAGGCGATGGATGCACAAGGGAGGCAACAGGGATCCCACAACATTTTCACGTCTGTCTGTAATTTCCCATTGTTTGGAAAAGAATCACAAATGTACAAATGTGACAGCTGCTCAAGCATACAAAATGTCTGCCTGTGGCTTCAGTCTCACTTACTTGTGATGGGTAACGTCACATATTGCTCAGGCGTGTATACCAGAGACCACATGATGTTTTGAGTCTTTCTGATGGTACTTGAATGAGCAGGCTCTCTTCGTCAGCTTATTGTTTGCCTGGTAACGGTGATATTCCCACCTGATGAGGACTGTCTGAGGTCACCTTTAGAACCTGGTGCTAATCACTTGCAATGTGCATGAAGACAGAAGAATATTTCTGACAGGAAGAGGGTGGAATAATTGTGAAGGTGGTTTTAATTCTAGTAATAAAATACCAAAAAGGAAAACCTATTTTTATTTCAAAATTACAACCCACCACAGGCGCTAAAGCAATTAAATACTACACGGCTGAGCATGCTTTTATGAATGAGCAAAAGCAGTTTCATTGTAGACTCCTCCGTACGTGTGTTTATTGTCCCTGAGGGTTTGTGTGTTTGGCCAAGAACAAAAGAGGAGAGAGAATAAACATGTGAGAAAGCATCACATAAAAAAGCTATGTAGGGCACTGCCAAATCTAAAATGACCCATGTTCCTTCTGAGGGAAGAACTGTTTGTTCATGAACATAATATTTCTTCCACACCCTATGGTTTCTCTTGTGAACTTAGATTCTAGCTAGCCACCCAAAGTCAGGAATTTCTGTGAATGTCATTGTGCAGGACACGGCAGACAGAACCCCACTGGTCTGGCTTCCAAGGTCACCACAATAAACACGATCACATGTTGCAAAATTACTCCGCGAAGGGAAAAATATGTTGATCATCATCAGGCAGCAATTTACTGAGAAGAAGGGCAAAACAATGCAGCCTCTCATTATTTCTGCTTGGCACACCAGATGTGATGGGGTAGGAGCCAGATGGCTCCTGCCCCCATCCAGGCTGCATCTACCTTTTAAGATTGCTCAGTAGATGAAATACGTCTTATCTCTGCAAACTTGGTCCTCCAGTCAAGAGATGACTAAGATTCCAGCACCAATATAAATGAAATGCTGATATCATGTTTTCTAGGGTACTTTATTTCCTGCACGTCATCGAGAACAAGGCACAGATAGCAACTTTGATCTGCTAGTCACTGTTTCTTTTGTTCCTTAGCCTCCTTGCTTTATCTTGCAATCCAATAGCTACTTGTAACTCAAACTGACACTGAACAAACTCTAAACTTCATCCTGTGATGTCTGCTAAGAGATGCAGTAGTTTGTGGTGGGATTCAGTGTACATGGTTTAAAGTTGCCAGGGTTCTCTGTGGGAGAATTGAGGGTGCCGTCACAGCAGGTGGCTGAATCAACTGAACATCTTGTTCTGCTCCCTCCTGCTTCCAGCTGCCTGCCTTTTCCTCCTCCTTTGCACCAGTTCTCCCTCTGGTGCACTCCGTAATCCGAGAAAAAGCTTCTTCCCCACCCCCAGTTTACTGTCTCTAACTACGAAGTTTAGGGAGCTGAGCTGACTGGTAGAGGGGTAAGACATGCCCTGGAGCTGCCTAAGGGAAATAACACAAAGGTAACACCTGAAGCAGGGCAAGGGGAATAGGACCATCCCTTTTAGCAGCTGGAAGATACTGAATCGGTCCAGCCCATGAAACTGGCAGTTTTCTCAGTGCCCTGGAAATGTCTAATGCAAGCCTGCTTTCTCACAGCCTGCTAGGGTAGAGCTGGAATCATAGCTGGAATTTCCAAAAACCAGCCATACAATTAATTTATTAACTATAAGACCAGCATTGTGCTGGATGCAGAGCAGCAGACTGTAAGAAGTCAATGCTTGAATTTCATTTCATGTTTGTAAAGCTTGTTGTGAGGCCATTTGAATCCGGCTTGAAAACCCTGTTTAATTATTCACTATGAAGGCAGGCAGTATCTTTCTATTACATTCACAGAAAATGTGGAAACATTTTTCAGTGCAAAACAACAGAGGACTGTTGAGTGAACAAGCTACACAACCTCTGCCAGGGTAGCCACTTTGTCCTCTGAAGCAAGTGTTTTCACATTCTGCTTAAACTGGATTATTAACTTGTTTGCAATTTGCACCATCATTTCTGTTTGCAATGACAGTGGCACTCTTGCCGAAAAGAAAAGAAAATATGCCTGAAACTTACCAAGTAAGAAAAATAATCTGGTTATAAAAGATGACATATGAGATAAATTGAGACCAGTTAGAAAATCTCTACCCTGCATGAATGAGATGTTAATAAACAAGAATTTAACAAAGCTGACTTGATTTCCTCCCTTATGAGCGGAATTCTGCCCGTAAGGGAAAAATGACTTTGAGTGGGGAGGAGAGAATGACCTACTCTTACCTTTTTTTTTTTTTTTTGTTTCCACACACTTCAAAAAAGACACAGTTTTTCTCTCTGGCAGATTCACAAATACAATACTTGAAATGGGATTGAAGCAGCGAAACAGTTCGCTGCTTGTTAAACTGCTCAGGGAGAGGAAAGAGTTGTCACCTGCGCTGTGTCCTTTGCCTGCAGAATGGCTGGGGGAAGTGGGGGAACAGGCTTTCACAGCTCCCCTGATACCCTCCCCATGCCTCGGATTGAAATGCTGAGAGGGCTCCGTCTGGACAAGTGTCCAATAGAGTCAGGGCCAAGAAACGTCTTTTTCCAAAATGCTCCACGGCCTCAGGCACTTTCCTGTGACTAAATGCTTCCATTTTGGATTTTCATGCAGGCAAGCTAAAGACAACAGCCATCTAAAATGGAAGTATCTGAGATCCAATAGTCTGCTCTTTCCCATCTTAATAAATAACAAAAAGGCCAGGAGAGGCAATTGCTGGAGTATCAAAAGGCAGGTGCTTACAGCATGAATGAATTTTAGATCGGGAGGCAAAATATTCTTAAAAATCTTTTTTTTATTTTGTCACATTGAAGACCAGGTCATGATATTATAGAGGTTTATTGCGAGTTGAAGAAAGGGGGGGGAAATAACCTTACTTACATTACCTCAGGTTCACATTACACATCAAAACTGTCCTGAGCTTTGTTCTGTGGAAACATAGAAGCAGCTGAAAAATATATGGGAAGATTGAGAAGCGCGTGATCTGTAAATGAGAAAACAGGGCATCCCCTATGATGAGCAGGTTCAGGGGAACAGCAATACCTATCACTCCTATGCAGGCTGCCACACCTGAACAGTCTGTAAAGTATGTGTTCATTATGCTTTAATGTGGAATGGAAAAGTAGAATGACATCCCTTGGGAGAAAGGATGTGCACCAAATAGAGGGGGTAGGCACATGACTTTTCCAGAGGGGATTTTATCCCCTCATAGCTTTAGCAAACAAAAATATTAGGCAGATATATTAAACAGGAAGCAATAACTGAAGCACCTCCTACTGCAAAGCACAGTTTAATATAGTTTAACGGCACTTCTTAAAAACAAAACCGTAGTAAGACAGTGAGGTGGTGTTTCGAGGGGGCTGTTGGTGTGGGTTTGCTTTGTTTTTCCATGCAACCCCATGAAACTTGTCATACTCAAAGCCAGTACCAGAGTTCATCTTGACGTTACATATAACTTTGCGGCTGCGTGGTTCCGAGTTACCGGCTGGGCCCAAACCACGACAGGGGCTTACAGGAAGAGGTAAAGGACGAAAGAAGCAAGGGGAGAACTCTTTCCGGTACAGAGAGCATTGCTAGCTGTCCCAGCTGTCTCTGGTGAGGTAAGAAAACTTGTCCCTCTTACACCTCTCTGCCATGGTCCCGCTGGGCAACAGAAGTGCGTTTCATAGTAATGCATTGTAGCACCATCCCATAGGATTCTGAGACCATCACAGTTTCTTTAAGCACATATATTTGTGCAGGTACCTAGAAAGACATACAAGCTCTATACTCTTTTGAAGTATGCAGCATGTGATATTATCATCCATAAGCCAATCTGCGTGCACAGAAAATTAGGATTTTGCCTCATTTTTCAGAGAATTGGCTGGAGAAGAGACCAAAGATCTGGATTTCCCTTCTTTCCTCAGGTTATAAATCCTATTGCTACTTTGGTTTACTGTGTTCTTCACCTCATACCTTCTGACAAGATACACCTGTCAAGAGGATGGGCTTCAGGTTTAATTCTTAGATCATTGCATCCCTGCGACCACTGTATGTTTAATGTAACCCAGTTTCTGATGTATAGGGGCACCTCACATGCTGAGAATTGTTAATGCTCCCACTTGGCAGACCAGGAAACATCTGTTAGAAAACAGATGTAGGACTATGTTCTCAACAGGTGCTTAAGCGGTTTGAAGAATCAGACCACATATTGGGCTATCCTTTCATTACACTGCTGGCACAACAGTGAAGACTGAGGTCATAGAACCAAACAGCAAAGGGAAATTAGGAGAGATGGCACCTCAGTGCTACCACACCTCATTCCACTTCTATTTAAACCTACATAGTACCTTTAGCTGCTTTTACAGCCTTATTTAGATTTATCATCTTACGTCTATCAATAGACAAACGTTTGAGTTGTTTGCCTTGGTCAAGACATTCTGCTAATGTGCTTAAAAATACCACACTCTTAAAGGGAACAAAAAAAGAGAGATTGTTCCCTTCCCCAACACTGTCAGCTCTAATTGTCAACAAAGGCCACCCCTGATATGTTGAAACAAAAATATATTCCTTGATATTATTAACTTCTGTTTCAACACAAAGGAGTCATTGTAAGTGGTTTAAGCTGCACACCACTAAGTCTATACTATCTGTACTCATTTTTTCCAAACAGGATGCCTCATGCAAGATCTTTAGCCTTATAGGCATCATTCATCACATGGACAAATCAACACCCAATGGAGGTTAAGGCAGTCGGATTACCCAATATGAAACCCTTTCCATGGCTCTGCTTTCTTTCTGAAACAGAAAAAGTGCAACTATGAGCACTTGTGAAGACATCTGTTTGTTGCCTGGCATACAGCAGCCAGTCTCCAGTTTTTATAGTGAATGGTCTCTGGGCGACAGATACAGCTAAAGCTCAAAGATCCAACAGAAAGAAAATGGTACTGCAGCCCCCACGCCCACTGAGGACACTCATCCTCCCTTATAGTTACCTTACGCTTCCTATCAAGGGGTTCTGGACCTTTCCTTTACATCTTCCAGTATCTCTATTCCCTGTATTTCCCTCAGCTACCAAAATAACAGTTTGATTATTTTTTTTTAAATGATTATGACTGGCAAATAAGATGTGTAGGATTTATGAAAGGACATGCTGCTGTGTAGAGTATCTCTATTTATGGTTTCTCTTCCATAACAGAAACAGAACAAAAAAAGAAAACCAGAATACAAGCAATGTAGGATGGTGCCCTACTTTCTAGAAAGAGAGCTGTAGTGAGATGTGTCTCTTGGGTAGCTATATTTAAGGGTTAGCTAGAGACAGAGTGTAATTACACTAAGAATTACAAGCTAGACATGCTGAACACTAGTGAAACCTGCTACAGGAAGGCCAATCTTTACTGGCAAGGACTAGGTTCTCATCCTTTAAACTTTGTTTCAATCCATTTGCTGGCTCTCCTCCTCAGCTTTACAAACAAAGCCGTATGATAAACAGTTTCAAGTGCAACCCAGCTAGGTAATTCCAAGGGAAGGTTACTTTGACAACCAGATAAGGTGTTATTTCCCCAAAGGGCCTGAGGCAGCATATATTACCTCAGTTACTCAACCAGCCTCAATGTGTTTAATGCTTAATCCTAGAACTGCTCAAGAGCAAAGAAATAAAAGTACTACTGTAGATATATACAGCTCTGTTTACTGACAGTTAAGGCAGCTTAAGTGCTTCTCACCCTTCTTCACAGGGTGTTCATCAGAAATGAAGCATATAGACCAGAGAAAAGCTTTATCAAGTGCCCGTTGTCCTGCACCCCAGGTTAATAGGTCTATCAGCAAAGGAACAGGGTATATCCAGAGCAGTGTCTGCAGGCAGTGGAGTCAATTAACAGAGCTAAACTAGGCAAGATATTAGTTATGCACAGCAGCTCCCTTTTAAGTCTTTATTCCACTAATGCCTTGCAAGCATTTCACTGAAGGATTACAAAAGAGGCTGCACACATGTGGATACCAGCTCTTTCAGGACCACCGTAACTGTAGCACTGGCAACAGTTCTCAAAGCAATACTTTCAGCACAGGAAAACTCCCCTAAGTGATGGCTCCATGAACTAAGAACTATACATACATTGGGTAATTGCTATACTCCATGGGGGGATTTTACTTTTGTCTTGTAGAAAAGACTTGGACCCTATTAACTACTGACAACTGCCTTGTTGATTCACTCAGGGTTCCTGCATCCTCTATGCATAGAGCAACATGAATTCCCCCTTGCTCACTGTAAAGAAACCACACTTACCTTCACAAAGATGCATAACGGGGTGCTGCTACACTGCTCTTGCAGGTCCATTTCCTGCTGCAGGGACCAAGAGCATCAAACAGCCCTGTAAATGTGTAACTTAGGAGGCAGGAGACAGCTGTTGTCAAGGTATTGATAGATTACTATTTCAAGATTGCATGTATGCTCTAGGCAGCATTTTGAGCCATGTTACCTAGAAAACTAGCCATCACCTCTCATCATCTAAATGGAATTGATTGCCTTGCTGAGTCAATCCCTTTAGAGTTAAGGGCAGCTTAGTGGCTATTTTTGGGAAACACTCAATTTTATGCCTGAAGTTCAGGTTCTTAACAAAGCTCAAGTTGTATGTTAGTACAGACCCATGCTTCTTTGCATGGACTATTCATACTGAGAGAGGAGGGTTAGGGGAAAGATAAAACATCTCAGGTTCAAGTCAAATTGCAGGCAGCCACCCATACACATGTACTATAGGCCCTGGAACAAGTTAACTAATTGCTGCTGAATGGCAGAGGGGAAAGCCTGAAGCTATCCAGTCAAATCAGTTTTGACAGCTTGTAATGCTGAATTCAATACCTTCTTGCTGAACTCACTACTATGTATGTCCATGAATAGGAGTTGCAGGGTCTTGTTTCTATTAGCCGAGGCAGCTTTCTGCTAGACAAATGAGTGTCCAACAATGAATCCACAGTTTCCATAAATTAGCTGCCATCTTAAGCTGAGCAACTCCAACTTCATGCTGTTAAATTCACAGCCTGAGAAATCTTGCTTTATTGAGCTTAGCCTTTCACTAAGGTTAAGGAAAAATACCCAAGAAGTGAAGCTACAGAAAACCACACAAGAGTTTTCTTAATCTAGAGAGAAATAAGAAAGAGGAGACAGTTTAGGACACAAAAAGCCTTTATGTTTGAGAAGTTAACCATTTCAACAGAGGACTCAGAAGTATTTTTGCAACTACTGTTACATTGGACAGTAAAGGATACAAAACTGCTGACAGAAGCAACAGTGGAGAGCACCAAATTAAAAAATGCATGCTTCAGCACAACTGCACAGATTCCTTCTCTCAATGAACACTTGCCTGCTCAGACTATACTTAACTCCTACTCATTTCAGCCTTACGCCTCATCCTCCTCTCCCTCCTCCTCAAATTCCCCCTGCTCATCAGCAGTGGCATCCTGGTATTGCTGGTATTCGGACACCAGGTCGTTCATGTTGCTCTCTGCCTCCGTGAACTCCATCTCATCCATGCCCTCACCGGTGTACCAGTGCAAGAAAGCCTTGCGCCGGAACATGGCCGTGAACTGCTCCGAGATCCTCTTGAAGAGCTCCTGGATAGCCGTGCTGTTGCCAATGAAGGTGGCGGACATCTTGAGGCCGCGCGGGGGGATGTCGCAGACGGCCGTCTTCACGTTGTTGGGGATCCACTCCACAAAGTAGCTGCTGTTCTTGTTCTGCACGTTGAGCATCTGCTCGTCCACCTCCTTCATGGACATGCGGCCCCGGAAGATGGCGGCCACCGTCAGGTAGCGGCCGTGGCGCGGGTCGCAGGCGGCCATCATGTTCTTGGAGTCGAACATCTGCTGGGTGAGCTCGGGCACCGTCAGGGCTCGGTACTGCTGGCTGCCGCGGCTGGTGAGCGGCGCGAAGCCCGGCATGAAGAAGTGCAGCCGGGGGAAAGGCACCATGTTGACCGCCAGCTTGCGCAGGTCGGCGTTCAGCTGGCCGGGGAAGCGAAGGCAGGTGGTCACGCCGCTCATGGTGGCAGACACCAGGTGGTTGAGGTCCCCGTACGTCGGGGTGGTCAGCTTCAGGGTGCGGAAGCAGATGTCGTACAGGGCCTCGTTGTCGATGCAGTAGGTCTCGTCCGTGTTCTCCACCAGCTGGTGCACAGAGAGGGTGGCATTGTAGGGCTCCACCACCGTGTCCGACACCTTGGGCGAGGGCATGACGCTGAAGGTGTTCATGATGCGGTCAGGGTACTCCTCGCGGATCTTGCTGATGAGCAGGGTGCCCATGCCAGAGCCCGTGCCGCCGCCCAGCGAGTGGGTCAGCTGGAAGCCCTGCAGGCAGTCGCAGCTCTCCGACTCCTTCCTCACCACATCCAGGACAGAGTCCACCAGCTCAGCGCCTTCCGTGTAGTGCCCCTTGGCCCAGTTGTTGCCAGCCCCGCTCTGACCTGCGGGGCACACCAGAAGCCAGATGCCCCATTAGCAGGGCCCCCGGCAGCAACAGAGATGATGCCACCTCTCCTGCCCCGCTGCCCGCACCCCTCTCCTCCATCCCCATCCTGCCACTGGCATTCTGGTCCCCCAGGGTCACCTGCATGCTCGCTCCGACTCTTTTCTGTGCACGGAGCTCCCGCTTCAGGACTCCTCCATCCCACACTCACCAAAGACAAAGTTGTCAGGCCGGAAGATCTGTCCAAAGGGGCCAGAGCGCACGGAGTCCATTGTGCCAGGCTCCAGGTCCACCAGGATGGCACGGGGGACGTATTTGTTACCTGCAGGAGGAACCAGCACCAGCGTTACAGGAGCCCTGCTGTGCTCCCTTCCACCTCCCCACAATTCGCTCCCCAGGAAATGCTCAGGACTTGGAGGATTAGGGCATTTGGGGATGGGAATATAAAGCAGCTTCCCATACAAAGAGAGACTGAGAAAATTGGGGCTGTTCAGCCCGGAAAAGGGAAGGCTGCGTGGAAACCTCACAGCAACCTTCTAGTATCTGAAGGGGGCCTACAAGGATGCTGGAGAGGGACTCTTCGTAAGGAACTGGAGTGATAGGACAAAGGGCAATGGGTTTAAACTTAAACAGGGGAAGTTCAGGTTAAATATAAGGAAGAAATTCTTTACTGTAAGGGTGGTGAGGCACTGGAACGGGTTGCCCAAGGAAGTGGTAAATGCTCAATCCCTGGCAGTGTTCAAGGCCAGCCTGGATGGGGCTTTAAAGCAACCTGGTCTAGTGCAAGGTGTCCCTGCCCATGGCAGGTGGGTGGAACTGGGTGATCTTTAAGGTCGTTCCCAACCCAAACCATTCTGCAGTTCCGTGGTTTAAGCTGTGCCTGGGCACCACCCACAGCAAGGAGGGCACGGGCACAGCCTCCATCGCAGGACACACTGGGGACACCCCCGCCTGCCGCCCCCAGCAGCACAGGGAAGAAGCTCGTTACAGGGGGTCCTTACCAGTGGCTTCATTGTAGTAGACATTGATCCTCTCCAGCTGCAGGTCGCTGTCCCCGTGGTAGCTGCCCGTGGGGTCGATGCCGTGCTCATCGCTGATGACCTCCCAGAACTGCGGGCACCGGGTGGGGTTTAACAGGGGTGCTGGAGGGGGGGTCAGCACCGCCCCGCCCCGCCCGCGCCTCCCCGGCCAAAGCCCCGCCACGTGGCGCGCGGGGATTTGCCGCGCGTGGGGGCGGCCCCCGCCAGACGCGGACACTACCGCGCCCCTGCCCCCCCCACGGATGGGAGGGGTGTGGCACCGGATCGGTGCCCCCTTCACCCCCCCACCAGGACCCCTGCAGCCCGCGGGGGGCGGATGCGCGGCGCCGCTGCACTCCCTACCCCATCCACAGCCTAAAGGCGCGCCGCGCCCACACCGCGGAAACCGCTCATGTCGCGACAGCCAGGAGCCGCCCGCGCAGTCGCTCCCGAGGCGGTGCTCCGCTCCGCGAACACGGGCTCTCCCAGCAGCCGTTTCCGCGGGACACGCGGTGCCTGCCTAGAGCGGGCACCGCCCCACGCCCGGCAGCGCCCCGCGCCCGGAGCTCCCGGCAGGCGGCCAGGGCGCCGGCCCGTACCTTGGCGCCGATCTGGTTTCCGCACTGCCCGGCCTGGATGTGCACGATCTCACGCATGGTGCCGGTATCCGCTGCTGCCCGTGCTCACACGCTCTCCGGCCGCTCCCGCACTCGCCGCTGCGGCGGCCGCGCCCCGCGCCCCCCATTAAATCGGGCGCCGCGCCCCGCCCCGCCGGTGACGTTATGCGGGAGCGGCGCGGAGCCAATGGGCGCTCGGGGGCGGGGCGTGGCTGCGGCATTGTCTCCCGCAGCGGGGGCGGGACTTGGGGCAGGGGGCGGGGCTTCGCGGGCGCGGTGCGCCGGTACCGGTACCACCGCCCTCCGGCGCCGCGGTTCGCCGCTGACTCCGGGGACAAAGGCGCGCAGGACGGCGGTGGGGGACCCGTCCTGGGTCGCCCATGTGTGAACCGGCCCCGTCGCCCCGCTGCAGGCGGCCGCCGTCCGGAGGCAGCCGCAGCCTTTTGTTCCCCGGGACGAGCAGCTTTCCGTGCCGCAGCACCGGGCGTTGCCGCGGGGAGGAGGGGGAGCCCGGCGGCTGCCCCCGCCCCCCGCCGGTGCCTCCGTTCACACGGCGCTGGCGGGAGACTCCCCTTCCCGCGGGGACACCACCAAGGGCCTGTGGCTGCTGCCCCTCTGCAGCACAAGTCCACACCCGCGGGCAGGAGCCCTGCGCCGCCGGGCAGGGAGCCCTCGGACGAGCCGTGGCCTGTAAACCCTCGTCCGCCCGCCCTGCCCTGTACCCAGCCGTCCCCCGGCTGCGGCCACCAGCGACCTTCGGCCAGGCAACAGACATTGCCGGTGCCGCCGCGCACGGCGCGGGGGCTTTGAGGGAACGGGGGATCTCATGGCTCGGCAGCGATCAGCTCTTGCAAACGCGCCGATAGTTGCGGATTTTCACAAGCTGAGGGGTGGAGAAAGGGAAGAACTTGAGGGGTATCAAGGGAGGGTTGAAGATGTGCGCCCACAGGTGCTTTCCCCGGGCTATTTGGGAGCATCCCGGTATGGCACAACGGCCGCAGAGGGAGCGGGCGGGGAGGAGAAGGTCGGTGGGAAGAGGAGCACGGGAGGGCGACACGGTCCTCACCGCGCCCCGTGCCCTGCGGGGCGGCCAGCGCGGCTTGTCGGCTCCCCGTGGGTGCCGCCTGTTCCGCGGCAGTGTTTCCGCGGGTGCGGCGATGGCGGGGAGCCGCCCCCCCGGGAAGGCTGCCCAGAGCTCCGGCAAACGCGGGCAGACTGCCCGCAGGGCTGTACCCCCATGAACACCCCTAAACCCCACTAAACCCGGGTTTAGCAACCCCGCTAAAGGAAGGCTACAGCTATTCTAGAGAGGCAAATGAAAGTTCATCACCATTTCCAATCTCTATTCCTTCAATATACTCTTTCCTTTGTTCTATCCGAGTGTCGACGCCCCTAATCTTTCTAACCTCCTTTATGCAGGTCGGTAACCCTGCCTGTGGATCACTCGAGATCTGATTTTACACTCTTCCCAGGCAATCTGCAGAAAGACCCGTTTTCCTCTGATATTTATGCCAAAGCATCCACACCTTTCTTTTGTTCGCCTTGCGGGGAGAAGGCATCCCAGCCCCCGAAGGGGGGGGGGGGGTGGGGTGCTAGAAAAGACACTCTCAGGTTCGTCTCTTCAACAGTGATTTTGAAAAAATAAATCTGATCACTTGCACTCCCTCTGAAATGTGTTTTTACCGGTCTAAGCTAAGGAGCAATTTTATTATTTGGTTGACCACGCTTCAGGAACAAAGTGTAGCTTTAATTCCAAGCAAACTTTTTATTTTTTTCTTCTTTTTGTGGCATGTTAACTGCATAATCAACATCCACACCTAGAATTACCTGTTTAAAAACACCTTGCAGATTAGCAGCTCCAGTGGATTAGCAACTGACCGCTTCAGGTAAGGATTCAAAGCAATGCCAGCCTTTCCCATGGCTGCGGTGGGTGTACTCCTGAGAACACCGGTGCAGCAAAACCCCATTACAGCAGAGCTGGTGCAAAATGCAGGTACCATGACTGCTTGCCACTGTTATTTCCACGTATTCTGTGTATCGTACACTGCGTATCAGTTATTTACTAGAAGAATTACTGTCATTTCAGCATGAAAGAGGGGAGCTGATTTTACACACCCTCCATACCTACGTTAAGCTCATTCCTAACAGCCTGAGGCTTCAAAGGAAGCCATTTTAAAATCTAATTCAAAGAAAAGGGATTATTAACACTGTAGGAAAGATCCCCACCCCAACTGCTTTATCTTCAAATAAAATTCACATTTTGAAGGAGGGGGCATCCAAGTATATCTTCTGTATAGAACTTGTTGAGACTGGAAGAAAAGAAAACAATGTGAAATGTTTGCTTCTAAAACAAACAGCATTACTGAGGCATGAGAGAGGAAATACAGGTCTAGCTTTTCTGCAGTCCCTAGATGAGACCCTTTAGAGGCGAACAGCAGCCCTCCTCCACTTCAGGAGCCCTCAGACAAGGTCCACCTTAATTCGAAGGTAAGCATTGGAAGCGGCGGGTTTCCTGAAGGTTCAGCGTAGCGTATTGGGAATTATTTGCAGGAAAATGAACTGTTCATCTGTTGGCTACCGGTGGTTCTCTCTCCCCTCTCTGTATTTGCCTCACATCGATATATGTGCGTGTCAGCGCAGCCCCTGCCCCATCCCCGGCCCTGGCTGGATTCCTCCATCCCCAGTCGCCCCGGCAACCAGCCCTCCCTCCTTCCCGCGGCAGAAAAGAGCTGCACAGAAAAGAAAGGAACAAAAAAAGCCTGCAACATTTTCCCTCGCCCGGCTGATTTCCCAGGGTGTCAAAGCAGCGCGGCCAGGGCAGCGCGGAAGCGGCGGCGGGGCGGGCGGAATGCCGGCTCGCAGGGTTGTTACTCGGTCTCCCTTGCCTGACATCAGAGAGGAGGAATAACACGACCTCAGTCAAGAGTTTGTTTAATGAAGCTCACAGCATCAACCCAGTTTTATCCAGTTTTATCTCCCCTCCTCGCTTTCATGGTCCCCATCCTCCCAGCTCCACGGCTGGGTGTGATCACCGTCAGAGCCTTCGTCTGAAGCTACTGAAGTGGTCACTGGTGAAAGTCTCAGTTCCTTTGCAGGATGCAGAAGGTTGCAAAAACCAGCTAAAAAAGCCCAAGGGAAGGACTCGGTCATTTTAATTTATAATGGGAAATACGTGCATTTGTGTGATGTTCTGCAGTACAATTTGTGGGTCATTAGAAGGTTTTTCCTAAAGAGAAACTTGCTTTTCCTTTCAGAAAACATGCATCCATCCCATGGTTCAGCACCCCATTTCGTGGGTCATGTCCTTGTCTGCGGCTCCTCTTAGAAGGATGTAAATGACTTAAAGACCTTGAAGTTACGCCCAAGCCCACAAGTGTGGCACCGAAGCTTTCTGTATCTTGAGAGGTGGGATGCTGTAGTATACAAAAATGAGAAAGAAGTTTAGACTCTTGCAAGTTGAGGTCTGATGCCACAGACAGGCTAGACAGTAGATGACCTGCTTTTAGGGAGGCTCAGGAGGTCATTTAGGGCAGACAAACTTTTGCTCCTCAGTGTGCATCACTGTGACTCAGGGGAGGGCCATGCTGAAGAGGACCCTGGGTACACTGGGGAGGAATTCAGGGTGGTACCCATGGAGAGGGAACATTTTGTATCTATGCAAACAAAATATTTATTGGGGGTCTCCACTTTGGTGTGTCTTTGTGTCTTTGCATATGGATTGCTTGCAGGCTATGCTGGTGACTGGAGCCACCTGTGCCAGCTGGTGGGAAAGGACAAGGAGCAGGACAAAGCTGTTAGCAGCCATGGCTGTGTGCTGTGACCCTTGGTAGCCTTGTACCCAACGAAAGCTCTCACTATAATGGAGTCTGGCTATGGAGCCTCTGCCCAGGCTCGTAAGAAGATTGCTAAGCTCTGGGGAAGTCAGCAGTGCAGCACAATGCCTGATAAGAAAAAAAGACAAATGCAGGCAGAGATAGGACTATAGGAACACAATCATCAGTAGCTCAAGGACAGGGGGGAATCAACACCAGCAGGGAAAGCTATGAGATCCTAAAGGAAGAAAAGAGGGAGGAGGCAGAAAACTGCAGCATGTCAGCACTGAGGACATGTTTGTGGGAGTAGCAAAGGGCAATTCTCCTCCCTCTGCCCACATCTGCCTGGTCCACATACCAGCGGCTATCTCCGCCTGTAGCTGCAATGCTTAAACCCCAGCGATCATCAAAGCCAAGCTTTAGACCATGATACCCAGGACTGATGACAGTGCGTGCCCAATGAGACATGCCTTAGGTGGCCCAGGACTGGGCAACAAAGAGTGGCCACACCATCAGTGGTGGCCCCATACCCACCTGGCTGCTGGGTGGGCTCTGGTCACCCAGCAAACCCCAGTGTGTGATGCCCAGTCGTGGCCATGCTGGATCTGCAGCCCCCATGCCCACACACGGGAGCAAGGGCACTTCTCTGGTGCTGCTGCACTTGCCAGGGAACCCCGGGGCTGAGGTTGCTGCCCTACAGCCCTGCCGGTGCTGCCCATCTTGGGTGCCCCTGATCTCAGCAGGGGTGCAGCCAGGGGCTGCTGGTGCGGCCATCTGGGGCTGCTATGCACCCTCCCCACAACCGGCTTCAACCAGACCATGGGATTACTTTTTCTCTCTTTTACTGCTGCTACAAGCCACTGTTTCTACCAGATAGTTAAAAAATATGTGAAGGTTTCAGTTTTGCTGAGAGCACCTGCCTGTGCACCAGTTACTCATTATTAGACAAGCTAAGGACTGCTCTCGTGAAACAAAGCCGGAGCAAGGCTGTCAGCCAGAATTCCACTCGGCGCTCTTGGAAAGGAAACTCCCCAGCCTCCGAGTAAGGGGTCTTACTGCAGCACCTTGGCAGCAGAAATTACAGGGGAAAGAAGTCCCAAGGGAGGCTCCGAGGATCACACCAACACCACGAAGCACCTTTCACATGCGTAGTGCCGTGTGCCGTGAACTCAGTCCACCCTAGCACATGCTAGATCTGTCACAGCATTACTTCTTGTTTCATCTCATTTGTACTAAGGCTTACAGGTATGCCCTTATATAAGCAAATAATAATAATTCAAGCATCTAATAATGTCTCCAACTATATTTAATAGATGAGAATATAAACCATGGAAGTCTGAAAGAGAAATGAAAAATGGTTTCCTTAATTGGGAAATTACTGAACGACGAGAAGCAAAGAGCAGGTAGGAGGCAAAGGGCAGTTTTCCTGCGATCGGGTGAGAGTGCTAATGAGAAATTGATCTGCTCTCTAATAAATCTGCTTGCCTGGCCACCAAACGTGGCAAGATGTTGTACGGATGCTGGGGTCCCTGAGCCAATGGCGGGAAGGCATTTTGATTCCTGTGTGCTCTGCTCTCTAGGCATAAATATTAATAAGGTTCCAGCTTCAGTGCTGGTGCTGATGCAGCTGTTTCTACATTCATGTGGAACAAATTCAGTAAATGCAAAAGAGCAAGGCATGAAAGAAAATATTCACTTGCTTGTCTGAGTTATTATTGAAATCCAGTCTTGGTCTTTTCTTTCCTAAGCAGGATTTTTGTGTGTGTCTGTGTGTGTGTTCGGGTTGAACTGAGATCTGGCAAATTTGTATAGTTTGAGGATCTGATTGCAAATGGCAGTGTCAGAGGGTAAACCCGCTGTCGGACCCTCATTTGGGGGTGGTACAGAAGCCACATGCCTAGCAAACACTCCTTTTTCTTCGATCCTTCTTGGTTAAACACGATTTCCTTCCACCCCAACAACTCGTCCTTGAAACCCTGATAGCAGCATGCTGCCCAGCATCATTATCAAGTCGAGTTTCTACTGAATCCATTGCCTTGATCGGCCAGCTAGGATTCGGCATATTAAGGAAGCAGGTGTCTGTGTAGCCGGGTTGAACAAAGCATTTTTCTTTCAAGGTCTTCCGCCACCACCCTGCTCTCTCCTCCCTGCAGTAACATTGCGGCTGGCAGCGCTGCTTGCTGCAAGGAAGAGTGTGCTTGTCAACTCGTTAACACTTTCTTTTTTCCTTTGCAAAAGGCACGGTTGTGCAAATGAATGGTAAAGAGCTTATCAGGCAGCTGCTTTGGCTGCTCTCAGGTGCCTCTTGTACCCATCTTTCAGAAGACTGGAAAGAGAATAAATATAATTTTGGAAGCTAGGGGAAAAAAAAAAAAATGGGGCCCCAGATCACTCATATGTGTATTAAATCTTTGGCTTACTAGAAAAGAAAATGACTGCAAAGATTTCTCGCTGCCCGACATCAGTTGCCCTCTTGTGTTGGGCTGGAGGGAGCTGATGAGTGCCAGGAGCTTATAGCTGAGAAAGGCAGGATGTGGGGGAGCTGCACAGGGCTCCGGTGTGCTGTCAGTACAGCGGCACAATCCCTCTCCTGATGTCAGGATTTACACAAAGGCTTTGATCATCTGGTTTATTAAAGCTGGAAGCATCCTCACCAAGCTAGAACTGGCGGCAGACATGAAAACACTGTTTCCTGCCCTTCCTTCCCCTTACAATTTGAGGAGTCCCTGCAGCTGGGATTGCAGCAATGGAGCAAATGTGGCAAAATTGGGGTGTCATGTGCCAGCGCTGGCAGTGTCACTTGGGGCATGCAGGGTGGGAGGGCGACAGGTATGTCTGGGAGGGAGTCTGTGCCCACTGAGCTGCACAGGTTTCACAGGCCTCATCGTGGCAGTGGTGGGGAGGCAGGTACCCGAGTAAGCCATCCAGCAGTCACTCAGGAGCCCAAAGGGCAGCATTTTGGACAACTGCTAAGTGGAGTTCATTGTTACAAGCTTTACCTTCAGCTCGCAGGAGCTAGCAGGTGTTTTTCCCATTGGTTTCTGTGTGGAGACTGGCTCAGATCCTGAATTTGTTACAGAAAGGTATCACTCCCAACTGCCGTGAATTTCTTTGTCCTTCTTTCTCTTCCTATTTTCACATATCTCCACAAGGTCTAGGGATAATTTTCACCTGATATGTGTTTGCCTCATAAGAAAGACATAACAAATCTCTCTTTATGGAACTTCATGTACACACAAGCCTTTCAGTCCTGGGGAAGGCCACCATCCATCCCAGCACTCTGCAACAACAGCAGCAATGGTGCCTGGCAGTAGCTTTTTTAAATACCAAGCAGAAAAGGGAGATGATTTCTCACACTCTCCGAGAGGCAGCAGGGAAGGATATTTTTCAGTTGCTGTTCAAGGGCAGGGGACAGGCTTTTTGAAGGTGCAGCTTCAGCCTGTTGGGATCCTACCTGACTTTGAAATTACAGTAAAGGAGCTCTGATAATATTTTCCAAGGGTAGTATGTTCTGACAGCATAACTACACATAACCACACACAACTACACATAACTACACACCCATCTTTGGATACTAGTGAAAGTATTATTTTAATTGTTTTGACTCAGGAGATTGGAGACAGATCACAGGAGTGATTCTTGTGAAAGTTACATTCTGTGTAATCACCAATAACATCAGATACACCAATTAGTGGCAGTAGTAGCTGTTTGACATACTTCTGCTAGGAAATCTAATACATCCCTGATCTAAATCATTCTGTTCAAGAACTGTACTATGAACTTCGAAAGCCTGGCCAAAAGAGTCATATCCTTAATGGATCAGAAGACATTGGGCTGCTCTCTGGTTATGTACAGGTACTAAGCTACTGTTTGGGATATTTACTCCCTCTACTAAATGATATTCAACAGAGCAGGAAAGAAAAGTCAAGAGAAAAGACTGGCTTCAGCTAAGCCACCACTGAGCAAGCACTTGAGGGCTGCTGAGGGACAATGCCAGGCCTGTTAGCTTTGCTCCTTGTCCAGGGAGGAGGAAACAATCAAAGCTGATTTTGTCCAGCTAGTTTTGCTTGCAAATGGAAAAATTAAAAGGCCATGGCATTACTTTCAAAAGTAATGAAGGAGAGTGGCTATTTGGAGAACCAGACTGAGAGGCAGGCTCTTGCTGGCATGCTTGAGAAAGAGAGAAGCTGTGTGCAGGCATGTCCAGTCAGACCTGCAGGCTAAGGAACTTTGTGACAGAGACTACTAAGTCCAACCGCGGTCTAAGGAGGAAGAGAAGGTTCATGGAAATTCTGGCATCAGCAAAGGGAAAGTAGCCAGAGGAATGGGGAAAACACCAGAAGTGCAGCAAGTCCCATAACCATGGCAGTAGCATGAGGAATTTTGTTCCCCTCCTAAAGCAACCTGAATCTTGGTCAAACCTTTGTTTATGTGGCTGTCAGCACTGCATGTTTAATCAGTGATTTCCATGGTTAAGAACTCTTTGCAATCCTAGC
This sequence comes from Strigops habroptila, assembly GCF_004027225.2. Lineage (NCBI taxonomy): Eukaryota > Metazoa > Chordata > Aves > Psittaciformes > Psittacidae > Strigops > Strigops habroptila. Next base: position 85,840,077 of record NC_044277.2, read on the forward strand.
AGATGAGCTAGTCCTCAAGTCAGTAGCAGACTGTCATCCCCTCTGGTTCAAGCACACAACATACACTGTGTATCTTACATACCCCAGCCTTGTGTCCTGCTAAGTCACTCAAGGACAGGAAAATAAACAGGATCCATCAGGTGTGTTGTATGTCATGTGGGATCTAAGCATTGTATTGAGCTACATAAGGGAAAACTTTTCAACACTATCTCATTTTTTTTTTCCTTCCCTTCTCAACCTTTCAAAAGCTCAGTTCCCTTAGGCTTTCATGCCCGTTCCCTTCCCTGTCAGGTCACAGGTATGTAATAGCCCACTGCACCTGCAGAAATCACTACGGCTGCTGGCTTTTATACACCAGGGTCAGTGTTTGTAAGATGCTTCAGGATTCTCCACCGTGAAGTGGTCTATCTGCATATAAAATATGATTTCCAACTGACTGCGTAAACCTCTTCTTGTCCCTGAGGGGAGCGATGAGTCACACTGTGTTAGTGCCTCCCGTCCAGCAACTATGAACCAACGTGTCTCAAATGTTCCAGGAGATCTAAGACAAATTCCTCCAGTGACTCATATAACAACAAAAGGAAAATGTCTCATTTGATAACAGCAGAGATTTAGTCTGGACTCACAAACTTCCCTATGAGCTGTGTGTTACACAGACCTCCATTCAGCTGCAGGGAGATAGGCAAGGGTTGTTGTACCCTTCCAGTCTGCAGAGGAGTGAGATAAAGCAGAGTAGACGGGATTTGCACAACGTCACCGTGCCAGTTGGGCACAAAACCTGGCAGCCCTGATTTCTAGCCCAACATGCTGCATAGAGGATCATGACAAGCTGCCCACCAGAAAATCACCGTGGCACATGCATCTCACGTCTCATCCCACCCAGGCAGGGAAGTCCCAACAGCTGAGGTTATAAAGCCCACAAAAATAGAAAAGGGCTTTTCTCAAGGGAAAAAAGCTGGTACCTTAAGTCTTTTGGAAACTGGGAACTGGATTTCCTCAGAGCAATGTCTGCCTAGATATTGATACATGCACTGAGGAGTTACTATAGTAGCTGTGCTAACACCGTCACAACAGCTACTGAGGATGTGGAATTGCTTGTACATCTACATTTTGCATTTGCTTATGGGTGCATTTTCAGACACAGGCTTGGGCATCAGAGGTGGGGCTGGCCTTGATATCGCTTTAGATCATGAGATTCATAGCATGGGTTTGGGGTAGTGCCCTTGCAGATCTCCTAAACTGTGATCTTCACATGAGTTCTTCAGCCCTGATTCCTCCATTTTCTGCAACTCTTTCAAAAGTTCCAGCCTCGATTCTCTTCCTGTGTTTTTTCTAAGACAGTAAGTCAAGCTGATCAACACTTGACAAAGCGTTTTGAGCTCTCAAAGAGGTAAGGAGAGCTCTGTGGCCATGGCTAGATGTTTCAGGAGGAGCTTCCTGTCACAGCTAAACAAACATCCCAGCCCAGGGATCCCAGCAATAGTTTTTGAACAGTTTGTTTCCCCAGGCTGCTTCACCAGCGTATCAGATGAATGCTAGAAAGCAGGACTGGGACAGCCCCACCTAAAATAGGTTGAGATGACCCTGGTGACTGCACAATGTGAGCAGAGACACTTCTCCCTTTCTTGCTTGCCCATGCTCGCCTCATGCTGCCCTTCATGATACCATCACAAGTATTTGAGCAGTGGAACAACAAGTTACATCAGAGGACTGATCCAGCTGAGAGAAACAATCCAACAATAACAAAAAAAGGAGGTGTTTTTTTCAGCTCCTCGGGTGCCCCTATGGCACAGGAAGAGAGAAGGACCCCTTCAGAGACTTCCACTGAGGGAAGTCTCAACACAAAGTAGGCTCCCAAAAGCCTGGGCTGCAGCAGAGCTACTGTTGCAGCAGCTTGGTACCACAGAGCCTCACCAGGGTAGCTGGAGGCTTCATTTGGCTTTATCAAGTAGTCATTTACTCCTCTGCAAAAGGACAACAAATCAAGAAAACTAGCATGTCCCGAGGCATCAATAGGGGAAGCAGTGACACACACTAATGGTCAACTGTTTTCTCTCATGTCAAATTCACACTGTATTCATGCAGGAGCAAAAATGCAGAATGTATTCTGGAGTCAGAAAACATTTGCTTCTTTCAGTGACATCCCAGTTCATAACTATGTGCTTTACATCTCTTACCTTCTTGGTTACCAGGAAGATTTACTCCTGGCTTAAAACTGTACTGGAGGGGAGAGGATGAGAAGTGAAAAACAGGGTTTAGGATCTAGTACCTCTTGTGGGCAACCTAACTTTTGGAGAAGAGCAACGAGCATAGAAGTACATACTTTTAAACCACATCTCCTAGGGCTTGGATCCCATCTGAGCAGCAATATATATACACATACAGTGCTTTTGCTACAGTATCTCTGCTTTATCATTAGTTTGCTATACAGTGTCTCACTGCAGCAGAGGCTCGTTCTAGCCTCAAACCTGATAAATAAGGCAGATTCATGGGTGCTGCTTTCATGGACACATTAAAAAAGATGAGCGTGTTAAAGGCAACACAAGAGGTTTCATGTGCTGCTGGAGTGTTTTCCCCTCTTATTTTGCAGGGGTTCTGATGGCCTTGCAGTGCTGCAATTAGGAGATTCATTTCATACTTGATGGTCTGGTTCTGCACAGCTCCCAGTCACTCTTCACACCTGCATTGCAAATAAAAATGCTTACCCAGCATTTTTCTTGCTAGGTGAATGTTTTCCCTCTTTTGTGCTTAAACAAGGATTTAGCACAATTTACAGATAGCAGCTACATTTCACAGAACAACATTAAATAGGTAGAACTGCTTATGAGCAGAGGAACCCTGTGACTTACCTTCAGAGGATTGCTACAAGCACTTTGGAGAAGACTCCTGATGAGAAGAGGAACAGATCAGAGCATGATGAAACAGGGGCAGTTCCCCCCTAGGGAGAAGCAAGCTTGTAGACAGCCTTGGAAACAATGCAAGAAAGTTGTACTTGATGTAGAAAGACCAGGGAAGAAAACAGCTTACTCTTACTTCAATCCAGCAGATCATTTAAGCACAGGTTTAGCATGCAAGGAAGCCTAAATTTCTACTTGGTGGGAAGAGACACACTGTGCTGGAACTTTGTTAGAGCAGCTCCTCCACTGGGACTCCACTGCAGAAGCCAATTCTGTCCCTGTCTCTGTGTAGCAGAGAAACTGGCTCTGAACACTTAAGGAAGGATTTGCCTACATGAATAAATTTGTCTGCAAAGCTGGGCATGTCTTACCTTTCACCTTAACCTCCCTTGGAGCTAATGGAAATTGGTCAGGAGGGAATGCTTCTCACTCAAAAGAGAAATCTAAAGGAGGTCAGACAAACTGTGCTCTAAAACTGCCTGCTTCTCTCCTTTGATCAAGCGAGCCTGGGGCAAATATCTGTCATAACCCTCAGGTGTCTAATCACAGGAATCTCATCACCACTACCACCTCTGTGGCTCCTAGCAGGTATTTATTTATCCAGTGCCTAGATTCTTATTCCTGCAAAGCTCCCGGCCTGGTATGGTTTTTGCTGGTTTAGCCGGTGGCCTTAGCCACCCACTAAGTGCAGAGCGAACCTGCAGGAGAGACGAGCAGAATGCAGAGGGAAGCGTTTGGTGCAGGCAGCCAGCACTCACCTCCTTCCAAGGGGGCTTTTGTCACTTACTTGCCTGCCTGACCTCTGCCCTTGCCCCAGGCTAAATGTCAGTTTGCAACAGGCTGCTTGGACAGGGAGAGGCTGATTTTTGAGCCCTAACACATGCCTCAGCTTCTGCACACACTTACCTTGCAGAAGGCTAGCCCAGGTGAAGGCAAAGGGTTGGGATAGGCTTGGCGAGCTGAGGACCAGTACAGGCCTGATGCTGCTACCATACAGCCCATAATGCCTTGTGCAGCAGCAAGGGACAAATGTAGGGCAGAAGAGGTGGCCTGTGACACCCCCCTCCTTCTCCCCAAGCTGATCCTGTGCCATAGGATGTCAGGGTATGACAGCTGAGCTGGGCTTAGCTGACTCCTGGGATTTAGCATCAATGCAGCAGTACGGGCAGAAATTAGCAGGGCTGAGGATTTTGTCTTTTGGCAGATGCCAGGAAGAACCAAAGCAGCTTAGAGAAGAAAAGTGATGAACGGCTCTACTCCCCCTCCCTCCCCCCATTTTTTCAATGTGAAAATGAAGTTTTAGAATTTGGAAATAGAAATTTTGATTTCTAGGAGTATGTATGAAATCGGAGGCAGAGGAAATACTGATGAAAAAGCCAGTCTGTATCATTAACTCGCTTGTTCTTTATGCAGACATGCTCACCCTGCCCGTGGTGTGAAGACACATTCCCAATGGCAAAGGGCCCAAGGCCACTGGTATGCCACCCATACTCTCATCAGCAACAGATGGTACCATTAAGGGGAATCCTTTTCAGTAAAGAATGACCGGGTTAGCTGTGCTCTGGTGGAAGTGTGTGGGGCACAATTCATACCCAAAGTGGGGCCTTTAATTATTCACAGTTCCACATACCATATTCTGCCCCTCGCTTGCTTTGTACATCCCCCATAACCCTGAAAACCTCCAGGGCTGAACGAAGCCAAGGCCTCTGCCGCCTTCCTCCTCTCCATCCCGGGGTGGTTCTGAGGCTGCACACCTCCACGCCGGCCCCTTCCCTTTAGCCTCAAATCCCGGGTTTTGGCTAAACCGAGCCGCCTGAACCCTGTTTACCGGCCGTGCCTCGCACGCAGCGGTTCACCTGCCATCTAGTGGGTGCCGCCGTCCCTGCGGCTGCTTCCCGTTAATCCCGACTACTCGGCTCCCCGCGGAGGGAGTACGGGGACTGGGAAGAGCGAGTGAAGCAGGGCGCTGGCGGGGGTGAGCGTACACCGCACGGGGTGCGCACCGGGGCTACACGTGTGCCCCGTGGAAGGGCAGCCCTGCACGGACGGGGGGGTGCCTGCACACCCGTGGGGCCACACGCCGGGGGACGGTGCAACCCCCGGTGCCGCCGGGCGTGCCCGGGTCTGGCGGCGGCCGCGCAGCGCCGGTACCGGGGGCGGCCCCCAGACCGTGGCGGGGCGGGCGCGGCGGATGCACCGCCTTCCCGGGCAGCGGGGCCCGCCCGCTCGGGCCTTGCCTGCTGAGGCCTGGCTGCGCCGGGAAGAAGGGGCGATGGAGGCGGCGGGCAGCGGGGGACCGGCGGCGGCGGCAGGGGGAGGCGCAGGGATCGCCCTGCACGACTTCAGCGGGCGGCTGGGCGAGCAGCGGGTGCACTTCCACGCCATGCGGCTGCGGGACTCGCTCTTCCTCTGGGTGGGCGCCGCGCCCGCCCTCGCCAGCCTGGCTGTCGCCATGTGCAGCCCACGGGTGAGTGTCCCCGCCGCCTGCCCTGGGCTGCCGGGCCCGCGGCCAGCGGGAGGGATGGATGGAAGGAAGGAAGGAGGGACAGAGGAAAGGGGGGCGGCTGGTGGGGCCCTCGCCACCTCTGCCCGGCGCTCCTGCCCCGCGCTGCCGGGGTCTAAGCGGTGCCTCTGCTGCGCTCCGGTTGCAGGACAGCATCCCGGTGGCCGCCTCGCTCCTGGGGGACCCCTCCGACACCGCCTCCGCCTGTCTGGCCCAGCGCTTGGGTAGGTGCCGGGGGGCCGCGGCCGGGCTGGGAGAAGCTGTCCGCGGAGATCGGTCCCAGGAAGGCAGTTTCGGGCGGGCCTTGGAGCATCCCCACCGCCCGCGGGCTGGGTGGACGCCGGGGGGCGCGGTGCTTGCTGCTGCCCGGTGTCCGCGGGGCCGCCGGCAGACCCTCTCGGCCGTTTCCATCCCGGGTCACTCTTTTCAGCCGTGTACAGGCCTGGCTAACCGCAGCTGCCCGGGTCTCTGCCTCAAAGCCCGCTGAGCGTTACCAAAAGCGTGCTATGTAATGTCCTGACCCGGGCTTTGGGTGTGTGGGGCAGGGGAAGCACATGCTTGTGCCCATCGACTGGGATTTCCAGTGACCTCCTCTCTGTAAAGCCATAATACTCCTGTGCTGTGGGGTGGCTGTCATGCAGGGCACACATGCTTTTCCTGAAGATGAAGCCAACCCTCATCACATCTTGCACCTTTTAGCCCTTAAGTTCTGAGAAGGTCCTGGATCAGCTCACAGACACCAGTGTTTTACTGACTCTAATGGGCACCTTGCAGGATGTCTCCTGTTTCAGTATGTGCAAGAGTTTCCTGTCACACTTAGTGCAGTGCCAGGGTAGCTGGATTTCTGAGCCTGAATGCTAACTTCCAAACTCCTGTATTTTGACTAAAAAGGAAAATACCTGGCCTAATGCATCCTAGAACCTTCACATCTCTGACAGGAGCATCATGCTGGTTACTCATCATCATCTCCCAGTAAGTGAAGCAGCCTCAGATGGTGAATTGCTAAGTACTTGTTACCAAGTTTTAAATGTAAGATGCTGCACTCCTCAATCTTATTTTACTTCTGTTGTTTCAGCTGGAAAGGCCACATAATTCTTCTTACCAATCTGTGTGCAATCTCCACTATGTCTTAAGTTTCTATTGTCAGGTAGTTTCACAAGTCTACACTACTTCTTGTCCCAGGCCACTAATGTATATATAAGGAAGGGTTGATGACAAAAGTGATCTTTGAAAAACAGTGCTAGTGTCCTTTCTTCTTCCTGGTAACTTATCTTTTAATAACCACTGTTGTAGTCTCCCCTAGCGGCAGCTCTTTCTCTGCGTACTGGATTCAGTCATTTCACTTTAAGTAATAGTTCTGTGGGGTACGGTATAATATGATTTCTTAATGTGTAATTAGTGCATTATCCTTAAAAAGTCAGTCGGTAAAAATGTAGCCAAAGAGGCTTTACTTTGGATAAAGCTTAACAGTTTAGTCCACTTACCGTTTGGTCTCTTCATTACTCACTTCTGAATCTTGTTCTATGTGCTGCTGTGTAGCAGCGGAGCCCAGCTAACAGCTCTAAGTTGTCTTGGTGATTCCCACCCTCTCCCATCATTTTGTTTTAGTACATTACAGATTTCATAGCTAGAGTTGGCAATAACATTTCTTCTATTAGTTCTTCCAGTATTCTAGGACAGAGGCTTGGTCACCTGATTTTTTTTCTCAGTATATGGTCTCAGTTTTGCTGTCCTCCCCTTCCCCCCCCCCCCCTTTTTTTTAAGGTCCTTTCTTATTTACATTGCTAATTTCACATACTTTGTTACTAAGAACTGATAGTGTTACTTGGGACTGGGCTATCAGTTACTCTTTATCCTTGAAGCATAATGCATCTTCCTATTTTTTTGATTGTGTGCCTTAAGGGTCTTTTGTCGTTATTATTTTATCTTCAGTTTTCTGTGTCAGCTGTGGCCCAGATAGGCTTTTGGTCAGTGTTCCTCTGTATCTAACCTCCGGCTTGCAGATTTCCTCAGTAATCAGCCCCTTTTATATTCTTTATAGGTACTATTCTTATTCGTGCTACCCTGCTTAGGGTATACTGTGTTGAGGAATGCTTGTAGACCTTTTTTGGCTTTGCTTGGAAGAAGAAAGTTAATAATACACTTCTGGCTTTGAATAATTATGTACTGCTTCTTCACTTGAGCATAACTGACTTTTGAGAAAAGAAATACATCTTCTTTCTGAAATCCTGCACGTTGGTATTTAGGCTTGCTTTTGCCAGTCCAGCTCAGGGTCACTTAATCCAAAATTCTTTATTCTTCTGAAACCAGTGGATGTGCAAGATCATCACTAAGCATCTGTGTATCTTCTTTGTTTCACAAAGTGCTCAGTGAGCAAATCTGTGTTCTGCCTTGCTAGAAATAACCAAACTTTGCTGTTACTGGTGTTAGTTTTCCTCTGGGAAATTAAATGCTTGCTACTCCCACAAATTCTGTAATAACAGAGATGCTATTCACAGCCAAGTCTGACTTGTAGCTGTACTTCCAAGGTAGCTTCTATGCTGTTTCCATTCTGGTTTTTGCAGGCACTAGCTTAAGTAGCATACAATGCAATTTGAACATAAGTAGTTTTATTTCTTATACTTGCCAGTCACATTCCATCACCTGCCATTTGGTCCTGCAATGTCGGGTTCCCTGCCCTGGAGCAGGAGTTTCACCGCTACTGTGCATCAGTGTATACCTTCTCCTGTTGTTTTCTTTGTAGCCTGGTCAGGGTCCTAGCCAGAGCAGCTGCATTTGATGCACTGGCTCCATCTTCCTTATTTCAGGGTTGGATTTTTCCATTTCTCTTTTCCATTGCTGAAGACACATTTACCACATTCTTATTCCTCTCTCTACCTATTTCTATCTATATCTGTTTGTATTAGAGGCAGAGACTGTTTCCTACCACTCTGAATGATTACTTTGGCACGAGATGTATCTCACTAGTCAAGAAAGCCACATTCTAAGCAATTGTTTCCTGTAGGTTAGTGGAGTCCAATTCTTGAGAAAGTCTTGTCCATCAGTGACTCCTTTCCTGCATATACTGAATCAGAGCGTATTCGGCTGCAGTGACTGCTGAATAGCGCCACATCTTCATCTTCCTTCTGTAGGAAGTGGCAGACTTTCGGTGAATGTCACTTGACTTCTTCTTTGAGTCTTTCCCAGATGGACCTCCACCCCTCCACCACCTCTTTTCCAGCACAAAGAGTCCACAAATTATACCTAAGACTTTTTCTGTCCATTCTGCTTCCACTGGGCTCCTCTTCAAGCTTAGATTCGGGCCTTCACCCTGTCCATGAGGTTGCAGGAGTGGGTCTGTGCTGCTGTAGTGTCTCTTGGCTGCTTTCCCTCCGCTTCAAGGGGCGGGTGCAACTGGGGTAATTAGCCAGGCTATGTGGGAAGCAGCCCTGCTGGAGAGCTTTGTAGGTAAGCCTTGTCTTCTGTAGTTTTTTACTTTACTCTGAAGGTGTGGATGGTCTTCCATGGAGACATAAGATCTTCCCTCTTCTGTCCTTCCCACAAGAGCCCATATGTCCAACTGAATGTGCAGGCAAGTGAGGACAGAAAAGGTCCGGCTGCCCCTTGGAGCCAGGGCGCAGTGCTGGGAGCAGAGCATCTATGCCCAGGCAACCCTGAGGGATTCGCAGTGTTCCCAGAAAGTGGAACAGCATCCTGGAGGCTCAGTCAGATCTTACACAAACATAATGAAGAAGCTGAATTTTAACACCATGGTGTATAATACAGCTTGGCTAGCTAGGATGGTGGTATTGACTAGTTCAGAATTAGTGTTGCATTCCCTTAGCGTATGATGACAAAGCACTAGTGCTTACAAAACATGTTGCTTTATACTGCAAAATCTGGTGCCAAGCACTAATTTTTGCCAACAGAGCAATGTGCTGCATTATATCAGCATTTTATGGTGCCAAATCTTAAAAGGCAAATGAGTCCTTGCATTTCATAAGCAGCCCTACTTACTGAGCCAGGAAGCCGGTAACCTCTTAGAATAGAAAATGATAATAAATTGATTTGCATAACAAAAATGCCTCGAAGGAGTTGTTTAACTGCATTTTATATGTATGTATAAGTTTTCTGTAGTTAACTTCCCCATTTAGAAAGCATTGAGATATTAGGAGTTCTGGTGTCTTTATTTTAAATTTTTAAAGTTCAGATGGTAGTTTTGAATATTCAGCAGAGCAGTCTGATTTGTCCCTGGGATTGTCAGCTCCCAGCTCATTCCCTGCCAAGAATATTTCATGACCCAAATACCAGTTTTCCTCCTCTATTTTACACAACTCAATTTAAATTTAGTGCCTATTTTTCCTCTGTGGTGCTTACATTCTTCACAAAGTTTAGTGATGTACAGAGTTACAAATCTGCTGTATTACTAGGTAAAATCTAAGTAGGATTCCCTTTTATTTATAAAACACTTCTTGGTGTTACATGTTCTACTCTGATAATTAAGTCTTTCTGCCCCCACGGATGTTATTTTTGTTACTGTTAATTAGCTCTGTCATAGAAGGCAGCTCTTAATTTTATAGTACCTTTCTCTAGGTATTTGTCATTACAGTAGCCTGGAACTTGTGCTTGGCTTCATTACATTCAACCCAGGCTCTCCAGCCTCTTGGGTGTTGATGGATACCATATAAATAAAGGTTAAAGGAAACAAAATTATTGACAGCAGACTTACACAAGACTGGTGCACACTTTTGGGGGCCTTTTTAGGGGTTTCTAATAAACCAGAACTTTGTTAATTGGGGCCTAATCACTTTCTTGTGTGCTTTACCTGTGTTAGCGTTTTTCACAGCATAGATTTAACAACTCATCAACTAGATTTTGGTGCTAAGGGTTCAGTGTAGTCTGTGGTTTCATTTAAACTGCACCATATTTAAGAAATGTCCAAAATCTACTAAAAGCACTGTGAGGCTTTTCCACAGCTTTTTGCATCAAGCCAAAAATGAGGCTTGCATTGCCCATTTCATTGACGTCTGTGGCTTTGCCCAGTGTGCTAACACTCATGTACTTGTTCTACTATTCCTTTAATAACTTGGTTCAGCACTGCAGGAGTAGAGAATGTTGTCTTAGAAATCTGCATGATATGGCTTTTTAAGAGGCTTGCTTGAATACCATCACCACTTTTAAATAAGAACAAGCTATACCTGACTACTCTGTTTTGTGTTTTAGCCAGCAAGACCAAAAAACAGATATTTGTCAGCTACAATCTTCAAAACACAGACAGCAGTTTCACCTTACTCATAGAAAACAGGATCAAAGAAGAAATGATGGCTTTTCCAGAGAAGTTCTGACTTGGCTTCATTGTAAAATAACCTGAAGTTTTTGTTTTAGAAAAACCAGTCGCAATTTTCACACTGACATTAAGTTACTATATTTGTTTTATATTGTTTTGATTGAATTTGAAGTTGTTATTAAATACAGATGGACATAAATACAGTTGGAACCTGAAATTTATTATTTTTTTTTAAATTTACTACCCTGTTAAGTAGGGAATAGGTGAGTAGAGTAGAAAATATGCTGCGACGGATGAACTTCGCTGTAGAAGTGCACATGCAGTGCCTGGCCTCCATTGAGTACTCAGATATGCTGGGAAATCACTTCCAAATTCTAGCTGTACAATTAATCTGCTATGTACTAGTATTGAATATAGCAAATAAAAAGAAAATACATTTTTGTATTGTAAAGCTCATAAAATGAGTGTTGCTTTGCTCCTTTTAGCCCCTGTTGGTTGTAGTACTAGTGCTGAACACTGGATTTCCTTCCATTTCTTGAGCACTAAGGACACTAGAAGGGTTTCACAAAGGAAAACTAAGTAGAAGGAAAAAGTACAGTTTGAATTTTGGAGCAATAGATAGATCTGTCAGGCTGCTAGGTGAGCATCATGGGTGTAAAGTGAGCACACTTGTTAGAAAATCAAAGCTACCACCACAAAGCACCCTGCTACTACATCTCTGGACTTGCTTTTAGGTAGGATGGATATCCTTTCAAAGGCAGATCCATTTTCAATGAGAAAGGCAGCTAAAAGTCAACTATACCAAAAAACCCCAAACTAGCCATCGAGCAAATGACGTGGTGTCCATTTGTAGGAGTCAATACATGCTGTACTGTGGCACACCACCTATTATTCATGGCAATTTAAAGGAACACCGAGCATAGCAACCTGATGAGTGAGTCCAGGTTATTTCTTTTTCATTGCAAGTTGAGCCCTGACTCAGACATAAGCTTCTGATATGAACAAAACATACTGGTGCTGCTGCTAGACAACTGCCCTAAAATCCTACAGAAAACTGATGAACTTACCTTGCTGTGGCACCATACTCAGCAATTAAAACTGTAACAGAGAGGTTGCTGATGTAGAAGATGCAAATCGTGATGAGTCTCTTGTGCAAGGGGGTTTGAACAGCCAGTGGCTTCGACACTGCAGATCTGATGTGGGCACAGGCAGCCCTTCCTTACCTGCGGGAACAGCCACCGGTCCTTGGCTGCAGTTCAAGATCAGAACAGCAACTATGGGAGGGGTATTTTCGTTTTAATTCACACCACCCAGGAAACAGTCAACTATCTGTCATTAGTCAACTATCTGTGATTGACTATCAAGAATAATTAGTTGCAAATCAATGTGCTGACTTAATTAGCCTGATTTACAATCAGCTGCTCCTGTTTGTACAGGAGGGTAGGACTGTTCCCTGAGGTGTCACTGACATTATAGCTGCTGCCGGGCTGGTTCAGAAGTCACTGCGAGGGAGCCAGACCAAGGAGAGCAAACTGATGGGACAACGTCATTTTATTCTGTACATTTACATACAAAGTTCTTTTCAGTAGGTACAACAGATGTAACATCATGCAGACATTTAGCTTGTAAGACTGTTTTCAGTACTTGATTTAAGCTTGTGCTATGAGAAAGCACCACCAGACTATTCATGATCAAAACATACAGTAACACGATTCTTTAAAACTTCATCAGAAACTGAAATGGGGAGGGAGGTCTCACCCACTAGACATAACACACCATACTCCTTTCCCAAAACATTTTACACAATACATTTAAAATGAGGTTTGTAATTTCATTTTTCTTAAAAAAAAAAAAAAAAAGAAAAAAAAAAGAAAAAGAAAGAAGTTACAGCAGGGGAGATCATCCCCCCCCCCCGCTTAATAGTGTTGTCTTATGTGCCAGCTACAGGTGCAACTTGACATTCACAGAGTTCAGTTAATGGCACTTCTGCTTCCAATTTGGTGACCTTTAGTGTTTGGCTCCAGGAAGTGGCAACAGTGAAGTAAAATACTTCCATTAAAAAATAAAATAAAATTAAAAAAAGCCTGCTTAACGAAACCATAAAGTAAATCCCACAATCCCCTTTCTGAGTGGCCACAAAACACTTGCAAGCTGGTGACTGTCCTTATCCATTTGCAGCATGTCTGGCAACAAAAGCAGTACTGAAACCTTAAAAGGGGACAAACCCCCCAGGATCAAGCATAATGTCACTTTCACATTTTTGTTTAGACTTACAAAAATGGAAGGAAGCCCTTACATGGTAAACCCAAAGAAAAATCCACTGATGGGCTTAGAGGTTACTGAAGGTTCACAGAAAAAAGGCCCAAATGGACAGGGCACCTTTAACTGCTTCCGCTGTTGCGGTGGCTGAAAAGAGCCACCTTGAGGAAAGCCTTTCCTGGTGATGGCTGTGGAGAAGACGTGGCTGGTGGTGCAGGGGACTGGGACCCTAGCAGAGAGCCCTGGCCTGCTGTGAGACAAGGCAGAGCAGGGTAAGCATCTCCACCTCTCCTTTCTGCCCTGCTGCATCACCTGCTGCCCGACTCCTCCACACAAGGTATGCTTAGCAAAAGCCTTCCAATGCTGTGAGCATGTGTGGAAAGAAAATCATCATCACAGAAGTGTTTCCTGTCTTTTCAGGAAAAGGAGCGAAACTAGAGCTGCCAAGGCAGGAAATTAGTTGGTGTTTTATTGTCATGCCAGAGGCAGAGGGCCAGACCAACCTGAGAAGTTGGGGGTCCCCATGTTGCAGAAGATCAGTACCAACTACCTGGTTTCAGGCAAAAAAACCCAAACCCAAAAGCAACAAATAAAGTAAATTTCGTAAGATTAAAAAAAAAAGAAAAGAAAATTGCCGTATATTCCTGCCACCTAGTTTGTTACTATATAAATGTTGATATGTTCAAACAACCATTCTCTTCCCTGGGCCTATCTGTCACCAGAGAGCAACCACCAGAATAGGAAACGATAAAGTGCTGTGGACAACAGCGGTGAGCACACCAGGACTGCTGACAGTGCTGGAAGCAGCTGGATTTATAGCCTTGCGGATGGTCTACAAGAGCCGTACTTGAGCACACAGGCACAGAGACCACGAAGGAAGGAGCCGCTGGCTCCGTGGCACGATGGATGGCAGGACGCTGCTCTCCGCCTCTGTGCTTGCACCTTCTCGCTTTAAGGCCCTTTTTCTATTCCCTTAAGACTTGTTTGCTTCTTCAATTTTTTGTTGTGAACCCACTCCCTCCCCGCCCTGTCCCCAATATGTGTGGCTTGCCATAAGCATCTCGCATTGAAGGCAAAAGGTATTGCACAAATTTGGCACGTGAATACTGTGTGGATGGGGAAGGCCTGGGTTTTTTCCTTAGGTGAACACAGGCTGCAGAAGTCTCAGCGCAGGAAAAAAGAGAGAAGCAGCCGCACTCAAGCTCAAAAATAAAACTTGAGTGTAAGGAAGATTGGGCTCTCGCTGTCACAGCAAGTCTAGCAAAGGTAGAAAACAAAAAAACCCCAGTAGTGTAACTTTGGGCAAAACTACCATCAACTGGTCCAGTGTTTTTTACCAGGCTCAAGAAGAACCTGAACGTCCACATCCTCTGTACAAAAATTAGCAGCTTTAGGACAACATTGTTACTCTGAACACAACAATCTCTGTCGCTTCTGCAGGTCTACCTGTCCCCTTGCACTCGTCAGCATCTGAGGCTGCGCTACTCACATACATCGCCCGCCGGGAGCACATATCTCTGATTTATTTGGGACTGTAAGAGGACATTGGCAGCCTAATGGAGGATGGAAATTGTTAGGTACAGTAGTTAATCGACAATATATACAGCAAAGGAGGAAAGGGGAGGGAAGGTAGAGGAGGAAAGTGCAAATAAGCACTTTCCATGTGTATGAACGTAAGATGTACATCAAACAAAGTGGCAATCATATGGACACTCAATACAACATCAACATCCTGCTGCTCTGTTTGTTTGAACACCTGCACTACCGAGCAACCACAAATGGATGGCCTGAGTGAGAAAGGAGAAAAGGGAGGGAAAGCAGGGAGGTTAACTACAATGCAAGAAAGCTGCTTGCTTACAAAGTCCTTGCATTGAACTAGATCCTCACGATAGCCACACAGTGAGAACCAAAAGCCAAAGGACATAGGTGGTTTGGGGGCTGGAGAAGTCAAGGGGCTACTATCAAAGTGCCATCTGCACAGCAGGAGACAAACTGGGTGTTCACTTTGCTCAGCCTAGAGTAGGATTGATCCAATGTAAGTAAACTTTTTTTTTCCTGAATCAAAAATCCTACAAGAGCAGCTGGGGAAGGTGGGAAATCTGGGTGAGTTCACTGTATATTCTTGGGTCAGAACCAGAAAACAACTCTAAAAGCCCCAAGACAGCCAACAGCAGACCATAAGTCATTATTCACAGGCTATCCATTCATTCTTTTCCAATAGTCACTTAAGCATTTTGTCCACTTAAATTGAAAACCCAAACCCTGGTTGTAAAAACAGGTAAGGCAATGCCAGGACGTTCATTTCCCAGGAGCGGGAATCCCAGCTGCGTTGCCTTTTGGAATAAAGATACAGATCATAGCCCATGCTCTTCACTTTTTGTCCCTGGTGGTCTATGTTCTTCTCCTGGAGCAGTCAATCAGAGATTCTGGGCCTCCTGGTAATTAAAGCTATTCTCAAGAAAACTAATTTTTGCATCACCGGTCAAATCATTTACATCATCTACATTACTATTAAAGACCAGCGGGAACCATCTAAAATAGATTAATGGGCTCTTAAAATGCAGAAGGGCTGATACTTATTGAAAAATCAGCTTGTTTGGGTAGGATTCTTTTTCCCACTGCATTCGGTGGAAAAAAAAAAGGTACTAATTTAGAAAATAACTTTTAAGTGCACATAGGCTATAAAAACAAACATAAGCTGCCTAAAATGCAGTCAGAGTTTTGAGTCACAACAGGTTTTGCTTTTTTTTTTTTGTCTTATTTTCTTTTTGGTGTATACAAACACAGCAGGCAACCTGGGCTCTTGGACCTTCTAGACAGGCAGAAGAATGTTGCACAAGTCTAAATTTCAGTCAGTTCAACTTTGCAGTGGATCCCTCTTTCCTTTAAAGAAACACAAAACCAAAACAGAAAACACCCGCCCCCCACCCCCCATGGTTTCTTTCTTGGAATGGCTGCACCTCTTATAATAAGATGGCTTCATTTTTGTGATCTATGAAAGGAAAAGGAAATAAAGTGCTTCTTGAGAATAAATCAAAATAAATACACATATTTAATGGCAGGAAAGTAAGAGTTCTGAAGGGCTACCTCCAGTCAGGTCTCTTCTCAGATGAGTCTTTTCCCCCATAATGTTTTCAAGAGCAATCTGCACAACAGTTGAAGAAGATGCCAAAAGTTGCTTTAGCAGCAGAGTTGAATTTCCCCCAAGTCTGTGTCTGCTCCACTACTGGTTTGTAAAATCTGTGCAAAACACCTTTACCCAAAGTGCTGCTCCTCCTGCACAACAGCATCAAATAAAATACAAAGAAAGAGGAGAAGAAAAAACAACAAACAAAACACCCAACCAAAAAAAAAAAAAAAAAAAAAGAGGAAAAAATCCACCCGGTTACATTGACTTCATCCCGTTGGCAGTGGTGTTCTCCGAGATCCCGTCGCTCACAGCTGCTGAGTCGTGGAGGCCAGAGTAATCCTTGAGTTCAGAGTTTGTCAGGAGCAGGGGCTGCTCCCCCTTCTTGTGCGGCAGAAGCGGCTGCCGGGTGTAATGTTCCCCGTCCGGGATGTTCTCGGGCAGGTTCTGGTTCTTGCTCTCCGGCAGCAGCAGGATGCAGATGATGCAGATGAGCGTACAGCAGGCGAAGATGACGTGGTGGAGGAAGTATCCTTTCTGGTTGTGGAGCTCCATGATGGGGGCAGTCAGGCGGCCGAAGCCCGCGCTGGCCAGGACCAGCCCCAGCCCACCTCCCCTACAAACACAGCAGAGGTGAGAGCCCGGCCCCACAGCCCGCTCCTGCCAGCGCAGCCCCATCGGCACTGGGGAGGGATCCCCCGGAACACCCCTTGGGGTCTGGCATGCAGCCAGGCATCTGAAATCTCAAAGGCAAGCCTCGTTTGCCCACAGCTTTCACACTGCACAGTTACTCCAGCAGGGAGTTGCTCTGCTGTTGTAGATCATTGCTGCCTTTTTGCCTTAGCATGGGGAAATAACTATAATCACTTAACTATCTTTTCACACCCATATAACTGCCCCCACATAAGGAGAAGAGGAGCTTTATCGTGTGAGTGTGTAGCCAGCCCTCTAAAGCATTCCCATTTCTAAGTATTTCCAGATTCAGTGAGGGAAAACCAGATTTTTCTTAGCATGCCAGCCTTCTCCAGCTTAGACAAGACACACCAAGAAGCAGTAGGTGCAAAAGTCAATTTTAGCTGCCTCTGAAGTATCTGGCATCAATCAGCAGTGGAGACAGGAGATGAGACTTTACAGGCCACTGCCTCGATCCATTATACCAAACACTGAGTGCTGAAATATTTTCTAAATAAAAACATGTTTCTAAATAAAAACACGTTGTGGCTCGAACCTCTCCACACTGATGTCGTAATAAAATGCATAAATTTTCAGGAAAAAAAAAGCCCACAACGTAGCTGGTGGTTAGAATAGGAAAACAAGAGTTTGGGATTTATTTTGTCTTAACTCACTGTACAAAGTTGAGCCAGGTCCCTCACTTTACTCTTTGTTGCTCTTCTTGTATCACAGAAAGGCTATGAAAAAGTTAGCATGGGTGAAATGCTTAAATTATAAATAGGTGCATGTGCACTCCCACCTCGTTTTGAGGCACGGCTCGTGCTCCCAGGGCCTCTCTCTGCTGGGTGACCCTGCACAGAAATGGCACCACAGGCATTTCTCTAGAGCAGACCTCTAGAGAGGTCTCCCTCCTCCTGCTGAGGCACAACCGAGGTCTCCGGCCAGCAGAGCATCCCCTTCAAGAGACTTGCTTTAGCAAAATCTCTGAGGGAGGTGGCTTATTCTTCGTTTTCCAGAGACCCTGCTGCCTGCAGAGGGAGGTGTCTCCCCACGAGCTTAATCGCGGGCACCATGTGCTCCCCACTCTCCCACCAAGCTCGCCTGGGCAGCCAGCTTCCTGCAGCTCCTTTGGGAGATGCCATCTATTCCCAAAGCCTCTGGTGATCAGGCAGGCTCAGGTGCTTCATTTCCTGGCCCAATGGCAGAGATGTAATTATTAACAATAACCAGACCTTACAGAAGACAACTATAGGCGGCAAATGAACTGCTTTACATCAAGCACTTGGAAAAAAATAAATTCATCTACTACTGATCATACTAGAAACCACAGCACTATAGACCTACAAATGTCAAATTCACTCAGCCAAACACCATGTTAAAGCTAATCTTTACCCAATCCTTTCCAAAATCCACTGCTGCTTGCTTGACAGCTAAAGGGCAGCAAACACAGGTTTCAAAGATGCTCTTGGAACACTGATCAGAAATTCACATATGTACATTCTAATTCTCCAGACTCGGCAGAGCATCTTTCACAAACAACAGTGATTTCCTCAAATACTGCAAAAGCCCTCAGTAAAAACTTGCCAGCTTTCTGACGGCAATTTAGAAAGCCAGCTGAATGCAGCCATTGTGCAACTGGCCTCCCTGCAACTTCATTAACACACTCACATGAGTAATTGACACAACCAGCCCTAAATGCAAGGCAAACCACTCTCCAAGTTGGCTCTGGAGCAACAAAAGCCCAGCTCATTTACATCAGTGTTTGCTACAGCTAAATTGTATCTCAACCCCCTAGGAGGACCTGAGGTGAGTTTTAAAAGCTGCTGAAAAGGACACCAAGCAAACTGAAAGGAAACAGGAAAGAGCAGCAACAAAGACGGCTCTGTCATTATCGGTCAAGGGGCTTCAGATTTGGAGAGGGGGGGGAAAAAGAAGTTTTTCCACATGATGTCAGTAATTAGAGTGGGCATTACTGTACCCAGCACCATCAAAACCTGGCAGAAGGAGGCTTGAAAATACATGTTGGTATGGGTCCCAGATTTTTTTTTTTTTTTTTTTAAGTTTGACTATACTGCAAATATGGAAGGGAGAAAGGAAAAAAGAACTGCAAATACTGTCAGGAATTGTTTGTTGTTCACAGGAACAACAAAAAATGTACACGTCAGGAAAACGGATACAGGGCAAAAGAGGCTGCACACTCATAATTCACTGGTTTTGCAGCCGCCCTGGGGAAGCAGGTGGAAACCAAAACTAGAGTGTTTTGGGGTACCGCTCCTCCGCAGTATGAGGTCTCTCACGGCAGGGGCCAGTGTCTGTACTCCAAATCCACCCAGAGGTGCAGAGTGGACTCAAGAGAGGGAGTGTGAGGGTTGCTGGCATCAACGGCAAGCCCCAGCTTCTCCCCTCACACCTCTGCCTAGCAGCTCCTGCTGTGGGGGGCTTTCCCATGGCATGGCCCCAGTGGAGATCAGAGCCATATCCCTGACCCCTGCTTGCCCAGCAGCAGCGGGGCAGGATGGTTTGCATGAGGTTTATGTTCCTGACATGGGCAAACTCCAAAGGGACCATGGTCCAAACACTGAACTCAGACCAGGTTTTTAGGGCTTTATCCAGTCAGCCCAGCCACTTCTTGAAGTCAGTCCCTGAAAGCTTCCACAGTTTTTCCCTGCCTTTCCTGTACATAAGTGACCCTGAGTCCCATATGTAAGTGACCCTATTGTGCCAGAGCTTCAGCAACACACCAAGACGCCCCTGGCCTCATGGGGCAAGGCACCACCTTTGAAAAGCCAGGCCTGGGCCAGTTCCCAGTAAACAGCACTGGAATTTTAGCTTGAGACAGCTATTGATGGCCATCGTCACCCCCTCTTCATTTCTTCAGATGGGTGGGCACAAAAGCAGGACACAGAGACAAAAAACCCAGATCTCTCTTCCACTTGGTAGTAACTGAGCATGCAGAGGATGGGGAGAGAACACGCCATGCCCTTCCCAGCCTATCTCTGTTTAGAAGCCATGTAGACTGCAGTGTTCCCTTCAAGGTTATTACAGATAAATTATTGGTGCCACTTAGTGCGTAAATTCAGTATTTGGCTGGAGCTCTGTTCTGAAGCCCCTGGTACAAAGAACGGGAGCTCCTGGTGAAGCCCTCCTACCTAGTGCCAGGAGACTGGGGTGCATGCAGGGCAAGGGTATGATGGACCTCCCGGTGCCAGTGACCTTTGTGTCTCTGGAGCAGGCAGCACCTCTTGACGATGAAGATATCTGTTTTCCTCCTGCACTGCTGTAACCGTTCATCTCAGCACCACAGTAGTAGAGCTGGATGGACACTACAGCTTCGTTATCTTGCCACTGCTATCCTGATACTGGCAGTGCTGTTTTCCTCCCTCAAGGATGGGGCATAACAGGTAAAGGATTTGATCAGGGAAACTCCAGAGATGGCCCTAGTGCTCTCTCTGCCTCCTTTTTCCTTAAGGTTCGTCGAGATTCAGCCAGAAGCATATTACGATGGTCTGAACACTAAAGGGCATCCGAAGAAGTATTTTGGAGAACAGGTTATAAGGGAGCAGCCAGATCCCACCAAAATGCAAGACACAAGGCAGCTTAATCACAACTCTGCCTGAGACAAGTTTATGCACCATCCTGATCTCCACGTCTTAATTACAGCTCTGAGTGGATCTTATCAAGAGCTTCACAGTGGTAGGACTATAAAGCACTGTAGAGTGTTATCATGCCTGTTATTAAACGGGGACCCTGAGGCATATCCAGCTATTGTCACTCGTCTGGTGTCAGCCAGCAAAGGCAGAGGAAGCAGAATTTTGTCCCTTTCCCTGCAGCAATGTAAGTGATTTAAGGAAAAAAGCTTGCTAAGTTCACACTGCACATTTGACCCTCCTTGACAGGTTCTCTTCTGGTTGACGCGGCCAATTCCTTATCTATGTGTCTTTCAAACAGAGACAAGGAGAAAATTAAAGAGGCATAAAAACACCAAACTGACTGACATGCACATAAGTAAATAGCTGTTAGTGTTTTGGGCTGCTGTATAATCTCACCACTCACTGCCTTTCCCTGTGGAAATAACCTTATCTGTAAAATACATTCACAAAGTAGATAGCTTGGAAGAAAAGGCCATGGATCAAGGACTCTGGCTACTCAGCTGTAATATTTTTTTTTTTTAGCTGTAATACTTTTGCAAAGTTATTAAAGAGGCATAGAATTTGGAGAATAAAAAAAGGGTATCCTCTTCCTTCCACCCTTTCTCCCTCCCACCCATACGACCTACATTCCTGGGAAATTCAATGGAGTCAGGGCAGACTCCTGAATTGCTGTGACATTGCTGAATGCATAATCCAGAACACAAAAGCACAACCTTTGTGCTGTGAAAGACAGCAGTGAATACATAAAATGGTATAAAACCCTGTCTATACAAAGACATCCTATGGGAAATTCTCCAGTGAAGATCATCTGCCTGATTTCTACTATTGCCCAGGATAAAAAGTGCTCCCCTTCAGAAAAACTTTGAGCCTCTGCTAAGATAGATCTGGGTGCAAAAAGAAAGATGACTTTATCTGCAATAAAGGCAGACCACTCACACTAGTGAGTGCTGTAGGAGAGGCAGACTTGCAGAACACCTTTATGCACCAAAAGCATTTAACACCGCATGTTGCAACATCTCCTTTCCACTGAAGCACCCCAATAGCTGGCTTGATTTACCTGCCTTGTGGAGGCAGGGATTGCCTGCACTTATGTCCTTCTCTGCACTCCTGGAATTTCTCTTTTGATATCAAGGTGTAGACTCATATGATTGCTGCTTGTACAAACCCAGCTAGCGGACCCAGAGGAGGGCCATGAAGATGATCAGAGGGCTGGAGCACTCTTCCTATGAAGACAGGCTGAAGGAGCTGCGCTTTTTCAGCCTGGGGAAGAGGAGGCTCAGGGGAGACCTTATAGCAGCCTTCCAGTACCTAAAGGGACCCTACAAGAAATCTCGAGAGGGACTCTTTACAAGGCTATGTAGTGACAGGACAAGAGGAAAGAGGGTAGATTTAGATTAGATATATGGAAGAAGTTCTTCACTATGAGGGTGGTGCGACACAGGAACAGGTTGCCCAGAGAAGCTGTGGCTGCCCCATCCTGGCAGTGATCAAGGCCAGGTTGGATGGGGCTTTGAGCAACGTGGTCTAGTGGAAGGTGTCCCTGCCCATGGCAGGGGGTTGGAACTAGACGAGCTTTAAGGTCCCTTCCAAGCCAAAGTGTTCTGTGATTCTGTGATTTAAGACCATACCACGCTGCAAACAAACTCAATTCATATTGTGCCCAGCCTGCTGATAATCACCACGATGGGACACAAGGTGGAGCCATCGGAAACAAAGCCTGTCTACAGAAAGGCATTTAACTTAGGCAGACTGACTGCAGTGACATTAAAAAGCAACCCCAAAATTGCTGCGAGGTCTCCAATTATGGGGGATTTCCCCTCCCACAGAATGCATTAATTTGCACAGCCAGTTATCAATTAAATGAGGATAATTTCATCTCCAACCTCTGAAGAGGGGGGCTCCAATGTCTCACCTGATTACTGTGGGTGTGATTTCAGCACAGAAGAACACGCTGAGGCTTCCAACAGCATGCGAAGAAAACATACCCACGATGGAAAACGCGGTAGAGAATTTGTCTTTGACGCTGTCACTCATACCTGCCAAGACAAGTGTGTTCACAAAAAGCAAGAATGAGGCCAAACTTCCAAGGAAGAAAACAAGAAAGCAGGTTTGTGTTACTCATTCTCCCTAGACAAGAATTTGAGTCATTTTTGTAATACTAATTTAAAACTGGTATTTATAAAATCCATTCCTCAAGCACCCAAGACACAAACAAAGGTGAAAAAAATCATAATGACATGCCAAAAATGGCAGCGATCTCTGAATTATTTATGCCCAGACACCACAAATGGTAAAACCCAAGAAAAAACACATCTTTGGGCAGTCTTTTAGGCACCAGCCACTTCCCTCCCACGTTTGACAGACAAGAGGAGGCAGGCAGCACTCATCAAGCTGCCAAACATCTGGTACAGCTCAGTGGCTTGGGCACTGGTGAGGCTCACAGGACAAGGAAGGAAAGAAACGGAAGTGCTCCCATTTCCATGCTAAGCCCCTGCATGTGATCAGCCTGCAAACTCTGTCATAACCCCCAGCTTGACAGCCTTTGTCTGACAATGCTGGGTGAGAAAAACTGATGGCAAGGATGGTGCACTCCGCCAAGGCACTGCATCCAACAAAGGCTGTTTGCTCAATCATTTCATGGCTGGATGGCAGCAAGGTTTCTGGAGTAATCAGTGTCTATCAAGCATAGGAAGAAACCCAAGTAAACCTAAACAAAGCTAAAGGAAACTGTCTCCTGGTGCAATGCACCCCAAGTCGGGGGGACAAAGCAAATACTTTGCAGGTAAGGATGTGACCACTGCACCTTGCAAACTACGGGTCTCTGAGGCTCCCTGGCAACTCTTCCATAGCAGGTGAGGCTGCACCACTCACCCCACAGGGAGTCGTGACTGCTCAGCAGAACAGACCTTGGTAAAGCTGGGCAAAGACAAGTCCGTTAAATCAAATACAAAAGGGTAAATTTTTTTCCCCTGTAGCATGTCACTGCTTTGCTATTGCAGTACTTCAGGCTGGGATAAGGTGCCTGGGGAAGTATTTTCTAAGGTGGCCGGTGCCGAAGTCCCCTTATCAGAAGGGACTTTGGCATCTCAGACCTTTCTGGAAAAGACTGAACTGGGAATGTTGCTTCTAGACAGAGACTTTCTCAGAAAGCCTTGCCATATATCTAAAAATAAACCTTGGGGAACTCCTGCACCCTCTCTTGACCTGAGGAGGTGAGTCAAACTATGTTCAGGGGATGCCACACTGAGAGACTGCATATAAAAAACCAGGCCTGCCTACAAAGTGGGGTCCCAAAGCACTGTGTAGAAGTGAGCTTTCCCCCTGCACCCTGCTGCGGTGGCAGCTCCGCTCTGGGTACTTTGACCCCAGTCTTTCGGATCTACCCACTCCCAGGGAAGTGCTCCCTGCATGTTGCAGGCTTGTCTGCAAACCATACCTGAGTCTGGAAGTTGACTGTATTTTCCAATCACTGGATCCAAGACCGCAGAAGTTAGAGTAAGATAAAAATAAGAGAGAAAGGGAGAGAAAACAAGAACATACTGCTGTTATATATTTATTTATCCAAAGGAAAAAAAAAGGTAAATCCCACATGCCACCCTAGCTCCCCTAACACTTCTTTCCCATGCCAATACTGGCACACCTTCCTGTGGCCAGCAGATGAGGACATACCATTTCCAGGCCCCTTTCAGCTGCAGGACAACATGCTAATGAGACAGTGATAACAAATGCAGCAGTAAAGCATTTTTAAGAGTCCCAGAATTACCACTGGGATTAACACAAAGGCCTTTTTGTTGTTAACAAGGGGGAGAAGCAAAACTGCCCTCCTGCTGCAGCCCCAAGGGAATGGCAAACAGAGGCTTTAGTTAGAGAGCAAAACGCTGGGTATCAGCACTGTCACACTGGTGGGAGACCTACTCCTTGCCAAAATGTAGAGCTGGTGGTCCATGTGTCATGCTAGCCACCAGCTGTCACGCATCCGAACCACAAAGGAGCACATGGCAGTACTGGGCAGGAAGGGGAAGGGCAGCAGCACAAGGTGGGCACATTTCTGCTGGTGATCTCCCACCAGGCTCCTGTGACATCCTGGGGTCTGGAGGAAGGGCCGAATAGGGCAAGCCTCGAGGTCTGCTGCTGATGGAGAATACCCCTCTCCTTCTCTCACCCTCCTCAAATTCTGATTTAGTTTGTCAATTACACCCAAATTATGCTAAGCTAAACCACACAGGAGGCTGTAACAGATTTCATAACCAGCAGGGTCACTGCTTCTCTCCAAACACCATCTAGCTCTTCTGGGGAAGGAGGGGCATGGTGTAGGGTGGGGAAGATGAGCTGCTCTGAAGTTCAAGGCTGCGTTTCCCTCCTCACAAACGAAGGGGCAAGGACAGAGTCAGGAAGGCTCATGGGTGCACAGCATTGAGAGAAGTCTAGCTGTCAGTGTAGCAGAACACACCTAGAACCGATGGCTGCTCTTAGTTTTAGCAACTTTGCTCACAAAACCACCTAATCCCACTATAGAAAAGGTTGTAATGACTCCTACAGGATGTTCCTCTCCACCTCCCCTTTCTGGTTGTTGAAAAACTGCAACCAGATTTTCATGGCCTATTGGGTCTGACACGCTTTCTCCCCACTAAACAACTGCATGTTTATTACCCCAAACAGCCTCAACAAACATCTGACATCCTTAAAAAAAAGAAAGATTAGACCAATTGAGTGTAGAGAGACCCTGATAGTCACCACCACAAGAATGTGGAGTTCTGGGAGGTCACACACACACACACAGTGTGTGTCTGCATGCCAGTGGTCACAGTCTGTCAGTGGGCTGGGGATGAGGTGGGGCCCCACTCTCAGCTGGGACTGCCGAACATGGTAAACATGTCCTCAAAGGGAATGTAAACATCTGTGCTAATGCAGGAGCAAAACACCATGCCATTTTGGAGTTTCCTCCATGTCATGAAAGAGGTTCCCTGTTTCCCTCCCATACTGCCACAAATAGAGTGTTCGCTTAAGGTTAACTTAGTGAATGCCTTCAGGAAACATGTTCTGTAAATATGGAGAACTTTTGCTGGCTCGGGGCTGCCTTCAGCATGTGGGAATGAAATCTTTCCATCCTCACTGCAAAAACCTCTTTGTCATTAAAGCCCTTAATTATTTCTAAACTTAGAAATGAAAAACAGCAACCACCAGTGTTCTGGTGCTTGTCTCATACCCAATTTGTCCAAAGCATGTCTCAACCCTCTTCCCCCTCCCTTGGGGTGAGGTTTCATAGGACCGGCGTCTAATGGTTGGTGACTGTGAGAGTGGCAAAGCACATCCCACCTTCCCTCTGCTTCAACACCTCTCTGATCCATCAAGTTCAACTTCCTCAACCAACAGAAAATTAAGACAAAGAAATAAAATTAGAAGAAAGGGAATACTTCTGTAGCAGTTTCAGTAGCTGAACCAGCTCAAAAGGGCCAGAGAAAGGTCACGGCCTACAAAGGAGGAGGTGGGACACTCTTGATTTTTGGCAGGAACCCATTTGAAAAGCTGTGAAAACTCACAAAATCATATGTATATGTTCAAATGGACTATATGTACACACTGTGTTAAAAGCAGGGTCTTTCAGCTGCACGTTTCCATGCTACCTGTTACATCACTTGCACGTAGCAAGATGCTCAGAGCAGGCAGATGATACACACCTACTGCTTTAACTGCCATTTAGTTCAGCAGCCATTTGAGAAGTAGACTCAAGTGAGAAAGTTTTCCATTCCCAATACCTACCAGAGGCTATTTAATTGAAATAAAATTAAAAGCATCTTCTTTGTTTGTTTGTTTTTGACAGCCCTAGAAGCAGCACCAATGTTCAATGAGCTTCACAGGGACTCATCCAGAACACAATGCCTTCAAGCAAATTCTTAAACTAAGCACGTGTACAGCACATCAAGTCTGAGAAAGGCAAAAGAAGTGTTAATATTTCCTGGTCACTTATTTGCACATCAAAATCACATGGTCCTGAAAAGCTCTTGTCTCCAACTTACAGTTGAGAAGGCCCAGCTGCAGGAGCGATGCCAGGGCTGTGAGGATCATGAAAAGCAGGAGTCCTCCTCTTCTCCCCAGAAACCCAACCACCGGGCACATGGCCAGGCAGGATGCCAGTGCAATCCCAGCCATGGTGTAGTAGTCCGCATAGAAGTTGTGGGTAATTGTCATCTTTGCTTCATGCCCCATCATGCTTTTCGCAAAACAGTGGTGTATGCCATAACCGGTCAGCCTAGGGGAAACAGGAGAGGGCAAGAGGAGATCATTGTTGAGAAGGCAGCCACGCACTGCAATGGAATTCAAGGCAGGAACATGTTAATGCAGGAAGAATTTCTTCTGCTGCAGGAGTACAACACCTAGTGCAAAAAGACTCATCTCAGACTTCTAGGTGCTGCTGTGAAAATAAGCAATGATCAAAAGAAGCAAAAAGAAAAATCTCTATTCAACCATACATTTGCAACCTACTGGCTTTATTCATACAGCTGTTGCTTGTGGTATGACTGGGGTACAAGCATCTTTACAAGGACTCCTAGTGTGTGATTGATTTTCCCTGTGTATTTGAGAACTCCCCTCTTGCAAAGACATCTCTGTTCTCAGTGCATCTGCTGACAGCCATAGAGATAGAGCTGCTGCGATGAAGCAGCGTGTGTGCTTAAACAGCAAAATACTGTGCAATACAGCTGTGTCTTGAAGAAGACCTGCCTGCTGCATTTGGTCGTACTGAAGATTACATCTCACTTCCCAAGCCAACTGTTACAACTGAAGACCCCTTAGAAACGCCTTATTTGAAGCCACATGTGCTGCAATGATTATTACAATTATGAAATGATAAGCCCTAATTCAGTCTACACATTTACACTACCCTTCACAGCCATGTGTCTCCCCTTCTTTTAAAAGTTTCTTTGTGATGCCAGTGATCAGCACCTTGCCACTCCATTTCACTCCTCTTTCTCCTATCCCTCTCAAAAAAAAGGGAAGAAAAAAAGGAAGGAAGAGCAGGGGGCTGGAGGTACACAAGTCAGATGAGAAGCTCCAGCATCACCCCTGAAGTGGTGCAAAACTGCAGCTGTGGGAAGCCAGTGCTCTGAACCACCCTCACCGCAGCACAGATACGCCCTGCTGGGAAGGGCCTCCTGTCCCTGGCATCTAGACCAGACAAACCTCATGTCACAAATTAATTGTGCCTGACAGAGAGGCAGGCACAGATCCAGATCTCCAAAAAATGAATGGCAGGTCCATTACACTGATACACCTCTATCCTCCTGAAGGTCAGGAATTTGAAGCTCTGTCAGTGTCAACTGGATATTAATACAAGCATAGAAACAGTTGGGGGAATATGCCGTTGCTGAGTGCATGACAGTGATGATCTTGTGAATCAATGCTATAGTTCAAAAATACATCCCCAATACAAAACACCTTCTGCCTGATAAAAACCTAGCTATAGTTGCTGTTACACAAGAATGTAAGTAGCTTTGGATATCTAGATTATAACTGCCTCCTCACATAAGAGAAATATTAAACAGCAAAAAAGTATTCATAAGAGGGCAGAGTTAACTAGGGTATATCTTCTTTCTTTCTCTTCTGGGCATGCAAACACACTTGCTGAAGTTGTTATTTAGGCCACGACCTGTAAACTAAATTGATGTATCATTTGGACTTTGCTTTCCAGCCTGCTTCCCCAGGAATTACTCTATTATCTTAACTTGTTGAACAGCTCGGAACAGTTGCTTTTAAAACTAAATACATTTATCTCCCTTGATGTCTTATCATTCCCTGTAAATGGTACCTTCTCCACGTTCCACACTACCAAAATTTACCACAGCCCCATGTAACAGGAAGAACAGAATTAACATTAAATAGGTTTTTTTCCATCCCCTAAAAACAAACACGAAAGCTACTTCCTAAAACACACATCAGCTTCATGCTTTACTTGGATGGCAAATAGCCTCTGTGTGCTATTGCTAGAAGTTGGGCTGCCTAGTTCTGGCTTAGGGGATTTCCAAATGTGCACAATTGAAAAGGGTGAGGGAGAAGGGGAGGATTCCCCACATACACATATTGCACAAACACAGTTAACACTGGCTACAGCTCAGCCTAAGAGGAAACCACTGTTTCAGAACAGAGGGAGTCACCCACTGGTAGGTGGCAGAGACACACAAAAATCATAAAACCAGAGCTGGTTTTGCAACCAATAATGCTGGAGGCTGAGCTCTGAAGCCCATGTGCCCCTGGGTGACTACCTGCCCAGCACAAGGGCTGTCCCCTCGAGGTTATGACTGATCCATGAGCCTGTTTAACAGGAGTGAAGGCTGCAGAGTTGGGCCCTGAAGTGAGGAAGAAAAAGCCACAAGAGAGCTACGTACTTCTAAATGGAGCAGAGGATGGGGGATTTGCAGGCTTGTCCCCACCTCCCACTTGGAAAAAGTAATCATGAAAGGTATTCAAATAGGCATTTTATAAGATTGAACAATTAGAAAATCCACTGCCACTGCCCTCCCAGAAAGTTTGGTTTGGTTAGACGCTAAATTTGCAGCCCATCTGTTTCCTCTTTACAAGGTGCTCAGTTCTGGACAGAAGGTCTCAGAGCCTGTAACTTGCAAAACCCTCAGGTAGGTGCCTGGTTTTGCCTATGTAAGCATGTCAAAGCCGAAGCCTCAGGACACAGGCATCATGTTGTTCTGTGTGAGACCACACATATTCTCCCTGCATGCCCTGCACAAGATTTGTAATCTGCTTCTGAAGACCTATCAAGGACAGCTTTTATTCAAGGGAGCAGACTGATATTTACTGGCAAGAAACATCTTCCTCTGCAACACAGCTCTTTCAGATGTAAACAACTTGAACTTGTGCCCCTGGGGCATTAATGATTTCAAAAATCCCACCACCCAGGATGGCAGCAGCAGCAGATGTCTATGTGCGTGAGCATTTACCAGCACGTGGCCATGTGAGACCACCGGTGATAGCAATGCGCTTGCAGCATGACATCTGAGAAGACGCATGATGCTGCTGTCCAAAACAATCGATGAGTTCCTCCACATTTGCTGTAAAAAGGAACTTGTATCAGCTGGTGTTTCTCCAGGATCTTTATCAGAGACACTAGCAAAGGGTCCCACGCTACGAAACAGAGGAGCTCCCCCATCATTTTCCATTACTGCTTCCAGTTCACCAACCACAGAACTATTCAGAGACTGGACTTACGAGTTCACACACAATACTACGATGTTTTTCCACAGGTTTCTTGTTCCCACCACTTTTACAATGCAGACTTTCTTCGGTCTCCTGGTGATCTCCTTTTCCAGCTCTGAAACAAACCAAATAAAAATTATTCTATCACTGGGGAGAACAAGAAGCTTTGCTCATGAACTACAGGTATTCTGAGGGATGCTCTGGAGAGCAGGACACTGTCGATAACGCTAACAGGAGCTATAAAAATGCTGAACAACCTGCCTAAAGTCCACCTCAGCTTCCTTCTTTTCTCCTAGGCTTCCCTTAACCTTCTTGGGGCTGAAGAACTGCCCAAGAATTCCTTCACACCCCAAACCTTCTCCCAGTTTAAAAGGTGTATGTAAAATGGGGGCAGTACACAGATTGATCCCAGCAAACATGAGACAACATTTCCTGAAGAACTTCAGGATTCTGTTCGTTTTTACCCCCCACCACAGGCAGGACTGTGCTTGCGCAGTTACAAGACCTGCTGCTGTTCTGCAATGTACACCTGAAAAGCCATGGAAAGGACGGGAGCTCAAACACATTTTTTGTGGGAATCTTTTGAGGTTTGTTCAAATCTGGGTTTCAGAAAGAAGTGGCTAGGACACTATGTCAGCTCATTCTTTTCCCTTCCCCCCCATTTCAAAGAATTCAAATTGTTCTGATGGATGGCCTAAAGAGAAGACATTTGCTTAAAGAAAAATCCTTCGGCATCATCAGCTGTGATGTCGTTGCATTTCAGAACTAAAGCCTCACCATATCCTTAAAGCTCTGGGCAGCTCCAAGATTACATTTCTTTGCAATGCTATTTAACACACAAGCCTTGCAAATATTGCATCTGATATTCTTGTTGGTAAGGGACAACAATGAAGAGCACTACTTACGTCCCAAATATCATTAGGTTAGAGCTTGAACACCGACCCAAGCACGCCAACAAAATTACTGTTTCCCAACTACTGGACCAGTGACACAGCTGGGCACAAAGTCCAGTAAAAACAGAAGAAGCCGTAGCTATAAAGAAGCATCACAAAACTATAAAGAAGCACTCTAGTACAGACTAGGACTGTTTTTTAGGGCAAAGACTTGTACTGCTGCTTTCTAGACTGACTGTGTTTAAAGGCAGCAGCATGGCCCTGTTCTGAACCATGCATCCGTTCCCTTCATGCATACACAATTAGCACAGTGTCCTCAGTTGTCCGCACTGGCCTGCCCCAACCTCTGCCTTACTTCACTGAATAGCAACCTCTAAGTGATGCAAGACAGGGAAAAATAAAAGCAAGCAGCAGGGTGTGTGTGGGAGAAATAAGATAAATCACCCAAATGTACGAACTAAACAAAAGACATGTTTGTCTGCTGTGATTTGAAAATTGTATCATAAAAAAATAATAAAATAAAGAAACACTATTTATATGTAAATAGTTGAGCTATTCACTGCTCATAGATCACTCCTGGTCTTCTATCTAGAGTAACTACAGGGAATACTTTTGAGAAAAGCGGCAAAAGGTATTTTACATTAATGTACTTGAGCAGAACATTGCTGTACTACTTTCCTTGCTACCTGATAATAGCCATTTCTTCCAAAAATCTACACAGCATGAAGCTCACAAAAGCATAAAGGAGGTGGAGCAAAAGAGGAAATTGGTCAAATCAATATATATACTACAGGAGCACTCAGCAGGCTCAGCAATGGATCAGGGCTACCTGAAGAAAATAAGCAACAAAAAAGGATGGTTCCTAATCTGAATGAGCAAGGTCAAAATGACTTTTGTAGCAAGATTCTGGGAAGGAGTAAGTGGGAATAAAACAATTCAGAACAACTGAAACAGTTAGATAGAGCATAGTCATAAAGCCTGTAACTGAGCCCAAGCCAAACCTTCTACATCAAAAGCTCTAGAAGCACACAGGGTTTTGAAAGGCTGTTAAAGACTGTTTACTACTTCAACTGAAGGGCAACAATGAAAATCAGCACCGAAACACCACATGTTGCACAAATTTCATGTGGACATAAGGGTTCAATCTCGAACTGTCTAAGAATGACCAGATCTGGCCTGTCAAAGTAAAACATCTCTGTCAACAGAGGACAGTCCCTGAGGCCATATTCTTCAGATTTTCTTAATTTGGGGTTTTTTGTTTCTCAAAGTAATTTTTACTTTTTTCTTAGAGAAGAAAAAGTAGATTTTATGGTCAGTCTGTGCTTTATTGCGCCACAACATAATAAAATCAAGAGAAACAACACTTAACTTGGTCACACTTCTCTTGAGAGCCAAACATTATTTTGCCTTCCACTCCCGCTTTGTTCATAGAGGGTTTGCTACAATCCATATATTCTTTATTTATAGTCATGCACCCTTCCCACATGCACTCAAGCCTCCTTTTAACCTTTCTTAAACATCAATCCTTCCAAACTAATTCTTGTTAGTGTTTTTCACTGAACTGCTCTTCTGCCCTCAAGCACCTCCCCTGCTTTAGCTGCAGTAAGGATCACACATGAGGGGATTTCACCTCTTCTCTACCCTGCCTCATGCAGCAGTCTCCCTTCAGAGGACCCTTGCTTCTGCTCTGATGGGGGTTATACTCCAGGGATAAAAAGAAAAAAAAAAAAGAAAAAGATAGACAGAAAGATGGAAAGAAAATAATAATATTTATTAAGAAGAATCTGAGCTCAAACCTTCTACCAAAGAATGCAAACATCACCTGACTTTGTACTGAAGACTTCTGGCTCTATCAGCTACTTACTCCTCCATCCCTCTATGATGTGTTAAAACTCCAAGCAACACTCACCTGTTTCAGATGAATGACTTTCCTCCAGCCTCCAACACCATCTACCTTTCTGATGGCTCTCTCCCTCCTTTATTTCTATATATACCAGTTAGATATTCAGCCCCCCAAATCAATCATTTACAATAATCAAAATATCATTCAGATAGCAACAAATATGCTATGCTACTTGCAAAAAAGTCATCAGCTACAGAATTGGCTCTCATTTAAGTGGCCTGCTGTCTCTGGGAGTAGCCTGCTTGCACAAAAGGACCTGCTCTGACTGTGATGGGCATCAGGAGAGAGACAGCTCTTAGGCTGTCTGGACTCCACCATTAAGATCTTAAATGAGGAGTCAAGCCAATGCCTATTCAAAAACCCATGGAAGCAAACTACAGATCTCTCAATTACTGGAATAACACCAGGAAACCCCCACGCTCCGTAACTTATTCTTTGATTTGCACTGAAGTCACCAGTTCAGAAGGAATTTGAATTAAACGTTTCAGTTCTGACTGATCTACCAGAACAGTGAGTGTGGAAAATAAGAAATATTTTTATCCATTTACTCAGAGGCCCATTATGAGTTTTCCCATACTCCAGAGCCCACACACACTCTATGCTTCCTATTCAGGGACTCGGTAGGAAAACTGTCAACAAGCTAACTCTTTATACCTCACTGGAAATTAAAACTATTCATTGTGAGAGTTTAAAGGTCTCATGGGGAGGGGAACCCTACCAGCTTCCAGCTCCCAATGCAGCTGAATTCTCGTGGGATCCTCTGCATTTCAGGAGTACAGCTTTCAAAATCAGAAAGTATCTTTAAAGCCTTCAAATGAAGCCACCCATCTCTGCATCACTTGGCAAAGACAAAATAGACAAAGCTCAAATCAAGCTGACAAAAAAGGATGTCCAAAATGACAAGTGTCCTGTGGTGATGGACTTCTGCTGAATTTTTTTGGCTGCTAAATGATACTGTCAGTAGCTCTTTGAACATGAAAAGAGCTATGGAAGCCCAGCACAGAGGCTCAATCAATCCCTGGAGCATGACAGCTCTGCAGCAGGAGGTAGATCAGCCCAAAATGCAGAGCCGAAGCAACCTGCTCTCAGCCACACTGAGTTACTGTACATAGGTTTATTTATACCTTTCAGGATTTCTGTCTCCATTAATTCCCTTTGTGCTTATTTATTTATTTATATCATGGAGAACTAGCAGCTTGATATATTGCATTTTTGGAAAGCCTAATAGTAAAAGAATATTGAAAGCTATGAAGTCACACACAGAAATTATGAGATGGGTAAAGAGCTGACTGATGGGCAGACAGTAATAAGGGATAGAAAAATGGGAATCATAAGCGGATGGCGGGAGGTTAGTGGCAGGGTCACTCATTCAAAAAAAAAGGAAAAGAAATCTTGTTTAATAACCTCACTTGGGAGCTTGGTGCAAACCTTAGGAATGTGCCAGTGAAGTCTGCTGGTCACAGAGTGAGGCTCTGCCTGCAGTACAGCACAGAAATGGGATGTTAGAGAGGGAAATAGGTGAGCTTGAGACCCTGCGTGTCAAAAGCAAGTAAAAATGTAAAATACAAGGTAAGTTACTTAGGGACTAATGGGAAATGCTTCTGCTGGAAGGTAAGCTTTTAGTAGATACTGGTTTAGACTTGCCTATATACTGCTTGAACACAAGTGACTATAAGACACCAGTTTATTGTATTCATGAGTATTTGCAATTCAGACAATGAAATACTGGTGCTCTTTCACAATTCTGGATATCAATACCTGAGAAACAAAAGCTTCAGCAAGCTTATTTATAAAAGGAAAGGAGGCAAAAGACCTCAGCTCAGCAAACGAACAGGGCTGTTGTCTGCTCACATAGCATAGGGAAAAAGAGATTGAAGGTAGTCACAGACAGGAGCAAATGGGAAGGGTAAAAAACACAAACCACAGAGAACCTGGACAGCTATAGTATATTTGAATTGAATGCGAAGATGTACCCCAGTACAAGAGCA
Organism: Strigops habroptila; assembly: GCF_004027225.2. Taxonomy (NCBI): domain Eukaryota; kingdom Metazoa; phylum Chordata; class Aves; order Psittaciformes; family Psittacidae; genus Strigops; species Strigops habroptila. The sequence continues at coordinate 85,874,439 of NC_044277.2, forward strand.
GTTTGAAGTCCGGAATGGCGCCCCAACAGAAGCACAGGTCATAAATACTAACAGCATTCAAAATGAAACTCATTTCATGAAAGCAACTGTATAACTCAGTAACTATAGTAGCAAAGGACTGATTACAATAATTTGTTTCAATCCTGAATCCTCAATTACATTGAAAAAAAAGACAGGAAAAATCAGACATAAGGTTGCAATTGCAATCTTCAATAGCTCATATGCATTATGATACAGCACTTAATTAGATGATTACACATTAGTTTTTCCCCCAGAATGCTCCCTGCAGTCAGCAAATGGGCAGCTATTAATGATGTCTCTACCTCTCCCATTCAACACGTGCCCCTTAGCCTTATTATCCAAACCTCCCAGCGAGTACAAAATCATGGGTTTCCTCAGAGACATTCCTACAGTGCTGTCAGAATATTCATGTACTTCATAAATACCAATGAAATCATCTCCACCACCTTCTTGTAAGAGTAAGGAGAAAGATTATTCCTGTTTTGCAGGCAGGAAGATAAAATACAGAGAAATTGTGTCCAGAATGAGAAAAATCACACAGCAATAACCCTTACAGATGCTGATATAAATGCTCCCAGCTTTCTGCAAATCCAGTTCCAGATTTACATGCCAGAGGCAGACACTGAAGAAATTGTGATTAGTGACAGCACTGAAAGAGCCTTATCCTAGGGAAATTTTCATCATCATACAAGAGCACCGCTGGCAGACACAGGGAATGGGTACAGCCCTTCAGAAGGCATTCAGCTGCATTTCCCCAAGACTGTCCTCTTTCCTTCTGCAACCCTCTATCTTATTCACTACACACCTTCCAAATTCTGCAACAAATGAGGAACAGACAACAGCTTCATTCCCACAGCATCGTCCATCCTATGCACTGATTCGTCCATCCTATGCCCTGTAGAAAAAATAGGTCGTAATCATGTTATTAAGGGCTATATCATCATGCCTTCATATCAGGAGGCCAAGCAAAGGTTGCCCAGGCAACCTGACTTCTTGCATTTCAACAGAGCTTGACTTATCAATGTTTACATTTCTCTAACATCACCAATATTAAAAAAAAACCCAACACAAAGAACACCTCAAATACCATTGCGAGGAGCCGTATCTGAGCCATCAGGAGGTTTCAGATACCTATACGTGCATTGCTACTATCTACTGCCAGAGCTATGGAGGAAACCTCAACAGGCAGAGGAGGTGAGTTGGGCAGTATGGAGAGGTGAAGCACACAATTTAGGAGTGGATTTCACGAGAGTGCTGAGACTGAATCCCTGGGCTTAACAGCTTGTTCTGGAGGGAGGGGGAAAGCAAATGATTGCAGCCCTTTTGGTCTCCATGCTCTATTCTCCACTCTTCTACAGCTCTTAGTTCCTCCCAGTCCTTTGTTCCCTTTGCCTGTCTTAGTCCCTTCCAACTATGTTTATTCTTTGCCCCCACAACTCTTTATACTCTCTTATTTCCTCTATTCTCTGTCCACTGGTCCCCTCGTACTGCTCTCTACCTCCACTTGGTTCCCAAGGTCTCGTCTCCTCTCCTACCACTTACATCCACATCCAGACCCACTCATCCTCTCCCCTCTCGGTTGCAGAGGGGTCAGAGGAGCACTGACAGCACCAAGGCTTGCTGCCAGCCCTCCGCATGCAGTTCCTGCCCTGTGAAGCCAGTTCCTCCGAGAGGAAAGGTAGCACTGGGGACAAAGAGCCACTGTGCTGCTAGGCACAAAGCAGCTGCGACAGGCTGGAGCGCAGCCAGCAAGAGTCTGTGGAGGACTCAACTGGTGTGAGAGAGTCATTCAAGCTTAAAAAGAGGCTGACACCCCCCTCCTTTTATTTTTTTAAATTATTTTCTCTCATATTCGGCTTTTCCCAGTGACATCAGAAGGCATGTCCTCAGTAGAGCACTTCCTTTTTCTCTCTGTCCCCTCAAAACCCTGCTGCTGTCAGAGGTCAGTACTGCCCTCACCAGGGATGCAGTCAGGGAACACATGGGCTCTCCTCTTCCATTCCTGTAGGCATAGCCAGCAGAAGACAACTTAACTGATGAGTTTTATTCTTGTTACTCACTGTTTATCATGTATTGCATATCCTGAAAGAGTTGCACAAACTCCAACAGTTCCTGCTCCTAGACAAGAGGGGACCACCAGGAAAAACCTAGGCCCTCCTGAAAGCTGATTTAACATACAAGAGGGCAAAAGAAATCACTGGCTGGTTTTGTTTGAGATAGAAATCTCTGTGGCTGACACACAGTCCTTTGTAAGACTTAAAGACTGCCTTCAAGTAGCACCTTGAACTGTTTTAACTAAATTCCCCACAGTTATCTGACTTTCCCTCAAGACTTGCATGAGTTATTTAAGTTTGGCACCATTAAACAACCAAGAAACAGGATCTGGTAAAGGAACACATCTGGCAGGCTTGTACGTAGTAGCATCACATGTATTATGGGGTCAGGGAACTTGCTTTCTTTCTCCAACTAATACACCTAGCTCTTCATCTACTGCAAGCTTTAAAACGGTAGTGTAGTTGTAGGTATGACGGTGTAAGGATATGAGTAAAGCGCTGTAGGGAGAGAGAACCTCTTCTGTTAGGGAAAGAGACTGACTTTCAGACATAAGGCTTTTTCACACTTCCCTCCGCTATTTACCCAATGAAAGAAAAAAAGAAGTATGTAAGTCAACAGATCCAAGCCTCATGCTTAGGAAAAAAAAATATAGCAAAACAAACCAGAAAACTAGCTTATGTGTAAAAAGAAAAGTCATGGCAGCGTGTTGCTCAGTAGCAAAAAAGGTGATGATAATTTTCTTCTTTTTTTTTTTTTTCCCCCAATTAAAAGCTCCTGAAAACCACAGCTTTCCTAACTGCAATCCACACACATATGCAGACACAGAGTACTTGTCACCACTGCATCCCTTCTTCCTCTCCACCTTGTGTTCTGCATGCTAAAGCACTGGTCTCTATTTGGATGCTTGATCTTTGCCGGTCACTTTTGTAATTACATTAGTATTATTTCTCTGAGCTTACAGAGGAACCTTGGAAACGAATAGCTATAATATGTTTGTCCATAGGAGTACTCTGGTTTGTGTTTTGATCTAGAGATGAGCAAAAAGGGGGTTTTATTATTCAGCCTGGTCAAGCAGTTATAAACACTCTTTTCTCCAGTTCTTTAAACTGATCTCCATACTTCCTAACCATTTATTCCACTCAGGTCAAAATGATTGTACTGCAGCTGCACTGCAATGTATGTTTGTTTCTTCTTTCACAGAGGAACAGGGAAGAGATGGGGAAGTTTTTGGACAAACTGTCAGTGAAAAACCTCTACTGAATTAATATTCTCAAAATATTTCATTTGCTCATAAATGAAGCTGACTTTTTCAGATAATGTTTTGAAATATTTGTCAACAAAATTCAGCAAGCCTGTTTTACAAATGACATTTCAATATGCAGTTGGATTAAAAAATAAATAAAAAAAATCATTCTCCTGATGCAAAAATGCATTTAAACTTTTATTTCGAAAAGATGGTAAAGTGTTGAGCTAACTGGTGAAATTTTCAGACTCAAAACATTAGGGATGATTTAACCAGGTCTAATTAGCACACCTAGATTTTGTAAGCATTAAAGAAAAAAATATGACCAGACAAAACCAAACATCTCTTCATGAAGGCATTTTATTCCTGCCAAAACTGACAAGGTATACCAATCATTAAAAAATAAAGCCACCTAAAGGTACTGAGGAAGCAGCTCTCCTTGTGTTTTGCAACCATCACCATGTTACACCCCTGGGACAGGCTGCTGAAGATAAGGGCAACATTTATTTACAACACTCTAGGCTCCTATCAACATCCCTTGTCTCACTTTAATTTGTTTACCATGCAGGCATTCCCCTGGTATCTTGCTGGCTGAGCACTGCCCATCAGCTGCCTGTGCTGATTTCTCCAGGAAGAGGTTACCACAGCCACAGGACCTTTCAAACTGCAGCTGGACCACTGTCCAGACATTCAGTTGTTCTCTTCAGACACATCTCCCAAGAGAACTGGTGAACTGCTCCCACCCTATGGATTGAGTCAAAACCAGCAGATAGATTTTACTTTCTTTTTTTAAAACCCAACACATGGGTCAAGTCCCTGAGGAACAAACAGGCCTTACAGAAGTTTAGTGGCATTTTCTACTATGGGCAGCATAGCCAAATGGACCAGTAAAAGCTTTCAGCTGGCAATGGGAATAGTGCAATTCTTCATAAAGGAAAATAAGCTTGGACAGCAATTCAAAGTTGCATTTTCTCACATCCCAAAAATACCTCACCCACTTGAATGCCACTTCTTTTTATTATGGAATGCATATGAGCTGCCAAAACAGGTACATATCATAGAATACGAGGTTGGAAGGGACCTCAAGGATCACCTGGTCCATCCTTTCTTGGCAAAAGCATGGTCTAGACTAGATGTCTCAGTACCCTGTCCAGCTGAATCTTAAAAGTGGCCAAGGTTGGGGGATCCACTACTTCCCTGGGGAGATTATTCCAGAGGCTAATTGTTCTCATTGTAAAAAAAATCTTTACTGTGTTCAGTCAGAATCTCTCCAGGAGTAATTTGTACCCATTACCCCTATCTTTTCCATGCGACTCCTTGTAAAAAGGAAGTTTCCATCTTCTTTGTAACCACTCTTTAAAAACTGGATCATGGTGATAAGGTCTCCCCCAGAGCTTTCTTTTCTCTATCCTAAACGAACCCAGAGACTACTGTAACTCCTGTAATGATCTGTTTTATAGGATACACTAATTTAACTGCTACGTATGAGTAAAATTACAGTGGGGTTTCCAGCTGGAATGGACTGCAAGTGAGCAGTTTGTCATTTAGATGTATTGGGAGTAATTCAATCACAGGAGGCAGTTACGACAATGCAGCAAGGAATAATAAACAGTAATACAATGGTCCCTAACTAGAGCACAACTGTTTACAGCTCTTGCAGATGGAGAACAAAGAATAAACCAAATGATGAACAAAAATCCTCCACACAGATAGGAAAGCTCAACAATGGAGTCAAGGGGAAATAGGGAATATCTGCATCAGGCTCAATGGTATCCTTTCTCGCAGATGCATACCAGCTTTTTATCCATTCCCCGCTACAGCAACTATAGGAATGTGATTATAACAAAAGCAGAGAAATGCCTTCTTCTGCTTACTATACCACAGGGAGACACATGACCTGTCGTTTGATCACATTCTTCATTCAGGATTTCTACTTTTCTCCTGTCTTCACTCAGAGCATCAAAACTCCCATACACCCAGAATGACAGGGAAGGTCCTTCCTTCTGAAATTTTTAGTTAAGCTCATTTAATCCTTTTGATACTGCTTCTCTCTTACTCTCCCTACAGAAATGCAGCATCCCTCCAGAGCTGGGTCAGGAAAGCCTTAGAGTGTGGGGCTGCAGAGAGAGAGCTTAAAGAGAAAAAACGAGGAAAGAAATAATAAAAAATCCCAACAATATCCCCAACATATCCAGCATCAACAAGGAGGCAGAAATGACCATGTTCTGTATCACAAAGTTTACATTACCCTTTGCACTGACAACTACTATATCTCAATGTATGTGCAGGCAGAGAAATCCATAGCATCGACGTGTAATAATGCTCTAGTTTCCACATGAAAGGGAGTCCCTCCTTAAACCAAGTGTACTCCTACCATGAAACTGCTGGAAAAAGTAATCAGTCACAAATAACAGTCATAAAACCATTTTGACACTTAGCATTCCTCCATGGACAATATCATTATACATGGCTTAAATAAATCCCTCTAGCCACACAGTTGCATCTTTATCGTCTTCCTTAAAGGAAACTCAGGTAATTTATTTTTTCTTTCCTCTAAAATCCATTTTATTTCATCTGCAAATTCAAGAAGCTGACTAGCTGAGAAAAGCCAAATTTAGAGTCGGCTGGGAAACTTCAAGACTAATTGTGAGACATTTCATTGCCTCAGAGACAGGTTTTCTCCAAGACCGATCATTTGATCTGGGGAAGATCTGCAAAAAGGAGTTGTGGGGGGAAGGAGTGGGGGTGGAGATCATTAGGTTAATGGCTGCTCATATACCCCTATGATTTTCACAACTTACCAGAAAAATAGCATTTAACATTGTATAGCCATGCTGTGGCTAATTAACATCAATGTGCCAACTGCACCAGAAATCATAGCAGTGACCTGGGTATGAAGAGTACAGACCCAAATCAGACTTTTTCACCCCTCAGTGATGAAGACTGCCTCATCTGTTAGGCGCTGATGCTAATGGTGACACTTTTCTATTCTGGATGAAGTCTGTCCCAGTGCTGACGGATGCTTTTAGCACTGACTGAAGCTACAGTTAGCCCTGTAGCTTGAGACCTTTGACAGTGAGTATCAGCCAAGCACAGGAAGCATCACTCCTACCCATGGGCAGAGCTACTGGGTGACGTCTTCCTGTTGCCCCTATGGGTCAGAGCAAGTAGGGTTTGAAAAAGTGTGGGGGGAAAAGAAACATTTCCACTGTTTTCTGACTAGTGGGTAGTCTGGTACAGATCGCAAGTGACAGCGCAAAATGGGTGTTTATGGGCACCATCAGGCCTGTGAGAAGGAAGAGGGGAGCCCAAACCAAATCTGACAGGTGCACCAGTGAGATGAAGATGCAGAAAACTCTTCACCTTTGTTGTAACTAGAGACACACTCACACAGTCTCTTCTGCAAAGCACCCTGCACAAAGGCAGCATGGCTATTTCAGTGACAATCCCAGTGACAAGACAAATCAGCTCTTTCTAAAAGCATCAATAAACCAAGAAACCAATAATTTAGGCTCTCAATCAAAACCTGCACCCTACTGCTGCTGCTTGCAGGCCTCCCCCATCCCCAGAGCAGCATCACTCAGATGATGCAGGAGAGGAAAGCAAAATGGCTCCTGGAGCAAGGCTTTAAAGAGAAACTGTAACATGTTTTAGGTTTGCCACAGAGCTGGCACTTTAGAATCGGGGGTTCAAGTGCTGCTGCTTCTCCAAACCAACAGAGTAGGTGCCGCATGATGGGCAGGATCCCAGTGAGCAGCTTCCTTAAAACACAGTTTCCATAGGCACACAAGGCTGAAGGTGCATTGGGTAGCTGTGGCAAAATTCAAGAGATGTCTCTAAAGACATATGGCAGTGCAAGATGAGAGTGTCATTACTAGGACTGTTCAACAGGCTGAGTAATTTTAAACACAGTGCTGGAGTTTGGAATGGTTTTTCAAGAAAAGCAAAATGAATGAATGAATGGGATGATTTCACAGGCAGTAAATAGATTATTTAATTCTGGTCAGCAATGTCACGTGCTGCCTTTTGAGAAGAATAGAGGGATTTGAGGTTGTCTGTCTGTCCTACTCACCGGGCACCACTCCTTTGATGTCACTTTCTGTGCTCATCCTGTTCTTGTGTGTGAACTGAAGGATCAGCTCCTTGGATGCCTCAAACTGTTGCGTAGCCATCAGCCACCGAAGGGACTCTGGGAAAATACTTCAAAGATGGAAAACAGGTTAGGGTTGCTTCCAAGTTTTTGTCAGAGGAAGAACTGATAATGTTTAGCTGCTCATATAACTATTCATGAGCTATGTAATTATTTTCAAAAAAGAAAAATCACTTATGAAACAAGAGGGAAAACAAGATTTAGAATGTGCAAATTAATGGCATTTTCTTTTACACTGATTCACAAATGATACAGGAACTGTCCTACCACATAGAAATAGGACATTATTAGAATTTTATAATGTATTAGGGGCATTTTGCCCGTTAATACAATTTTGAAAGAACTGGGAGGAGGCGGCACTCTCTGCAATAGACGTTTGCTGCCAAGAAGGGAATGGATGAGATATGCAGTTAACACATGGTAATTTAGACCAAAGAAGGAAAATAGCTGACAGAAGTGATTTGGATTCTTTTGTAAAGACAGAGAGAGGAAAGAGAAGAAATACATTTTGAGATCATAATGGAACAGATATTTAAATTTTTAAAAACATTAAAAAAAATAAAATCTTTTCCCACATATGCAGACTTTAAGCCATTCTTTTATATGGGTCAGTATTGTGTATACTCCAGACAACAGCCAGTTGTTTCTCTAAAAGTTTCTCCTGGTAAAGACAATGTTATGTTAGTGGAGTTGCCTTAAAAATATACATGTGTACACAGTGTTACAAAATGAAGTTTATTTTCCATCTGCTTATTTCTTTCAAGTGCTGATATTCACTTGATTCATTAGCTTAACTGATTAGTCTTCCTTTGAGATGAGTTTATTTTAATACAAAACCAAAACAAATACATAGATCTTCACCCAACCAAACAAAACCTCCCATACTTCTACAGATAAAAAAAATTTCAGTTGACTCCAAGCATATTTTTCTTTATTGTGCAGGCCTCATTTTCCAAAATGCCTTTCTAAGAACAAGTTTAATAACTACTTTAAACTTCAAATACATAAAAAAACCCCAAAAGGCCTTCACAACACTGATCTTTGCTGCTGATGCTACCTCAGTTCTTATACTTCTAAGCAGTGGACCAGGCAATTGCACCATTATAGTACTTTTAAGGCTGATGCAATTTGGAAGACAGCTTAGTGAAACCTCCATCCTAGAGAAAGTATTATTTTTTTGAAAAAGGGGAAAAAAACCCCACAATGGAGAGAAGTCAGGCAGACTGCTATCCAAATGATATGAGGCAATAAAAATATATAACAACCATTCAGCTTGACAGCTTATTTACTACCACTGGTGCTGCATGAATGCTTTGGCATATCCTCCTGTAGCAAATCCTGTACTGCAAAAGCATTTCTTGAAATATTAAGAATTCTTTGAGTGCAGAATCTCCTGGTGCTTGGCTCCAGAAAGGGGACAGCCTCAGCCACTAGCCTAAAAGCTGTGCTTTGAACGGTCCCCTTACCAAGCAACAAGCCCTATGGCAAGCACCCACTTCTAGGGAAAGGAAGGGAACTGCAGGGATGGGCATTGAGGGGACAAACGCCGTCTCTACCTTCCAGATCAAGCAGGTTTCTCAAACTGGAACTGCTGAAGCCTCACATCTTTCACTGCTCCATTACTCTGTGTGAGCAGTGAGAGGTTCATTTAAGGATCTTTAAAAACTCCTGGGCTGCTTTGAGCCCAGGTTATCAGGCACAGCAAGAGGAAATGCTGGCCACTGCATCTGCGTGCAAGTGCCTGAGCTCACTTGTGCAGCATGGACCCCGCTGCCAAGGGTCATTTGTATACACCTACTGTTGCACCTTCTGTTGCTGAATAAAACACCATCCCAAACTTAAAAACCAAACCCCTGGCCTCCGTGAACTTCTGCACAGGAATTTGGTCACAACCTCATGCTTCATCACCTGGCATTAAATACTAGTTGAATGAAGCTAAGGCAGCTGCCCAGATCACCAAGCTGAGCTGACTGCAGCACCTGCTTGATAGTCTTCTACTTCCTCCACCAGCAAAGAAAGCACCAGCCTTTTGCAGTCAAAGAAAAGAACAGGGGACAGGTGGGTGGAGGGAAAAAAGATCCTAAGCCCAAGAAATCCTAAGAGCAGAGAGGAATCCTTGATAGACAGAAAAAGGCCAGGAAGGTACCACAACTAGGTGGAAGGAGAACCATGATCCTGTCCAGATGCAGACCAAACCCATCCTCATGGAAAGAGTGTAGTTTATCAATTAGAGGTCTGCTCCAGGGCAACAAGCCCAGTTACTACAACTTTGTGTCTTGTGAGGGTAAATCATGGAATCAACTAGGTTGGAAAACACCTTTAAGATCATCAAGTCCAACGATTACTCCAGGACTGCCAAGACCACCACTAAATCATAACACTGAGGGCCTCATCTACTCAATTTTTGAACACTTAAATCCTACCTAACACCACCAGAAGAGAACTGGCTGCCCCTCCCCAGTTCTTCGGTTTTGGTTAGAATGAAGGAGGCGTTTATAGCCTTTCATGTGCACATGGTCAGGAGCAGAGCAAATCTATAGCTGGGAGAGGGCTAAGCCCCAGCCAGGAGGGGCAAACAGCTCTCTGCAGAGAGATGGAAGTAAAGAGAGTAAGGAGGAGGCAGCACAGGGGCAATCACAGCATCTGTTATTGAACTCACTGCTTTGGGTACAGGATTTGGAATTAACGAGCACTGCAATTTTCCAGTTCTTTTATTACAAGTCAGTTTTCTTCCTTCATCTGTAACATATGCTGAGGGTCCACGCTCTGTTCCCCAACACAATGCTGGGGGAAGAGGGGAGGGGTGGAAAGGAAAGAGGTAATAAAATGGCAGCACTTTCTAGAGAACATGCAACAGATGGAAAAGAAAAGCCTAAGAGAAGAGTGCATACTGTACCGACAGTATAATTAAACAGGCATCCTAACCAGAGTTCATTTCTGCAAATGCAAAAACCCTGGGCAACACAAATCCTGTTACTTTGGCTATTACCACTACTTGTCAAGCTGTCATAACACATTTTATACAGGGGATCTATTTGCCTGGTCTGCCTGTCCCATCCAGCCAAAAAGCCACAAAGCTCTTGCAGATTAGGAAGTAAATGTTAGCATTTCCTATTGCTTTCAATGTCACCCAGAGACAACCTCTCAACAGGAATGTACGAGACACTGACTCAGCCACCTGGAAAATGTGCCACCTCCAGAAGACTGCTGAGGGATTACCGCTGTCCATGTCATCTACCGCATTCGTTAGGTGTCTTCATACTATTGCACTGTCCTTTTGGACACAAATATCTGTTTGATATTGGGTTCTATCCAGTGGTGGATATAAAGCATTTCAGCTGGCAGGCATCCAAGCAGGAGGTTTTGGAGCAGACCTGCATGTGTTTGCACATATATAACATATGGCAGGTTTAGGAGAACAGCACATTAACAAGAACACTTGTGGTTATTCATTGTAAAGGTTAACACTGACAAGATGAGACTGTTTAGATGCTGTATGTTGGAAAACAGGAGGAGAGGGGGAAACCAAACCAAAACATTATCTTGCAAAGGACTTGTGACTTTCTCCTGCGTACTGCATTTTGCCTTCAGACCAAGCTGTGGCCTGCCTACCTTGAGCATAAAAGAAGAAATCCCCACTGAGGGTTACCACTGTGAACACAGAAAAACTCTGTAAGGCCTTCATGCATTAATAGGAAAACATATAACTGACAAAAATTCTTATATACTGTAACAAGTTTTTACATGTTGTAACTTGTTGGGCATTACAACTGGCAGCTTGGCCCCCCACAGTACACAACTTGGTCCTGAACAGTGTAGTGGCCTTTTTCGCTCATTTTTCTCAGAGTATAGCAACTAAATATTTTAGTCTTATCTCTACTTACCTGTTACTGTTATCTTTAAAATAAACAATCTAGTGTGTTCTTACTGTTATGGTTTTGTACAACACCACTCTCATAAGCCTCTTTCGTGTTATGCCGCCACTGAGTGTCACTATTAAGACAGAACAATAAAGGAAGTTTTTTGGGAAGGTTTATGAAGTCCTGGTGGGGATGGACCTGCCACCATCCCCAAGGCAAAAGCCACTCTACTTCTCTCAGGATAGCTGTACCAATGTTGCAGTGCTGCCAGTGCAGCAGGCAGAGAGGAGCAGGCACGGGGGATCTGTTGTGGAAGCAATCCCAAGCCACTGCCCAGTGCAGAGTGGCCACCCAAGCTTTGGCACAGCATGGGCTAATTCAGGCAAAACCAAGCAGGCAGTCTAGTTTGGGGCTGGCTACCTCACGTACACAAGACATCCAAGTGTGCTTGTTCAAGAGCTGACACATGTTATTTCAAACCTAGCTTTGGTTAACCCCGGCCAAAGAAATCAACAGTGACAGCCCAGAACAACAATACAGGTTTTAAGGGAAAATGTAGCTGTGCAGACACAGTCTGACAACAGCTAGGCTGAGATGTATCCTCTCAAGAGTTGTTTGCATCTTTAAAGGGCAAGTGACAGCCTGAATAATAGCAAAGTACAACTTTGCTGTTGAAAGAGGACCGTCTCCTGAGTTCCCACCATGTTGCAGCATGTAACCTTTGTGAGTGCTACAGCAAATTATAAACTTATTTCTTGTTTCAAAGTCAAATCTTTGCAAAAGGTGAACAGAAGAACAAAGGGAAAGACTCATATATTTTGTAAAGAGTGCACACTTCCCAACAGTGAAACACCTTCCAGGTCAAACATCAGGAGCTCGTGTTGTCTTTGTTGTGACAGGACAAAGAAATACTTACACCCAGTAAAGCAGCATTAGCAGGAAAGGACAGATGATAACTGCCTGGAGGACCTGCCAGTCCCTGCAGAGGGCAGCCAGCCCTGGCATGAGGAACTGCCCCGCCATTTCGATGAAGCTCGCCGCCATGGTGATCATGAACCGATGCCCAGGAGGACAGAGCTCTATCCCTGAAACACAGAGCACAAGCAAATGCATTAGCCCCCCTCCAGCAAAGGCACCCACCGAGCATCTCTTTATGAAACTTTCAGAGAGCTAATGTCCTTCAAGACCTTTGACCAAAGTTATGCATAACCACATAAATCTTGTTTCATCCTGTATTTAGGCTTCAAGTACCCTAGCAGCTACAGAGAATCCCGTTAAGTCTTGGCTGTGGCACAAACATTGCAACTTCCATACACCTATTACATCTCCTGCAGATCTGCTGTATCCTCATTGTCAGCTTTTCTTCAGTCTCTGCCTAGAGAAGCATTTTATCAAACTGTAAGATACTTGTTTTTGAAAGGGAAAGAAAGGTAAAGCACAATCCAAAGATTTTGGGTTGAGCCTTTTCACACTTCTCGAGACGCCGCGTAACTTTCCAATCAGTTTGCTGGGAGGCAGAAGAGCACAGCTCTCAGCAGGGTACAGGCTCCCAGCTCATATGGGATGCCACCTGCCCACAGTTCAATATGCAACAACTTGGCTCTTTCCAAGCTGGATTTTGCTGAGTGGGCTGTTTCCTGTTTGCTTTTTGTTTTCGCAATAGCTAATCTTGATCAACTTTTAAACGAGTCAGCCTTCCACCTTTCCTATCCTGTTCCTCATCCTCCCTTTTGCCATGGGGCAATTTACTAGAATCACTGGCATCCTTGGTTGTCTCAGCTGCCTTGTAACAAGGCAGCTCAGTAGATAGAAAAAGTTTCCTTAAACCCTGAGTTCTGGCTACCGTTATTCAGTCCTCAGAAATGAAGACAAATATATCAGAATTGCAGCTTTAAAAAACCGCAAAGTAAACAATGACATAAAAAAAATCACAGAAGAAATAGCAGAAAAATTGGACTGCCTTGTGGAAATACATTCAAACGATTTTTTTACTAGTAAGATTGCTACAGAAGCCCCTATTTCATATTTCCCATTTGCTCACATTCACTTCTACAAATGAATTATTAAGCATAATAAACCTGCCACAAGTTGTGTAGTACTTATCGGCATGCTGATACAGAAACACAGGCTTGTAAACATTCATGATATGTTGCTGTCAGCATTATTGCTTTTCCTTGGGATGTTTCCTATGGTTGTTTTAAATTAGAATTTAATGGTTGTTAAAATTGTAATTGAAAAGCTATAAAATAATAGGAAGAGATGACAGCTACTCCTTCATTCACTCTCTCATCCGTAGCTTGTTCAGCATTTATCACTGTAACACAGATTTAAACTAGCTGACCAGGAACTAGCTTGTAGATCTAATGTAGGATTAAACATCACACATTTTCCCTTCCCCCTTTCTTTTCAGCCAATGACAAATACTATGAAGGGATTTTTGCCAATACACATGAAAAATGTATCTGTTGCAAGGCAATCCCAATTTGCATTAGCTTAACCACAAACACAGCAGCTCGGGAAAAGAAAGTGGGGGGAGACACCCTCAAAGACTCTCACTTGCTACAAAAGGCTTTTACATTTTAATTAGAAAAACTAGATTAAAACAGAGCTCTTTATGACATTAATATGGTTTTATTCTTACTAGTGAAGTACCCAAAGCCTAGGTGATCTTTCAAATTCTATGCAAAGAGGTCACTTCCACTTTATTTCTTTAATCTTCAAATATAAAGCTGTTCTGTTTGTTTTTCCAAACCTTAAAGTCACAGTTACTCACACTCCAATAGTCCTTCATTAAGTACCAGGACAAGTTTTGTTGCTATAGGAACGGGAAGTCTGCATTAGATATGTAAGGCTTCAGCATTTCAATTGCATTACTTAGGTTAGTATCAGATAAAAAAAAATAACCAGGAAAACAACTTTTATATGAAGTCAGAAAGAGGTGTACAAATAATAAAATTGTATTTTATTATGTCACTGGTGCTCAGCACATAACTCCATATGCAGCAGTTATCCACTGTATAGAAACGAAATAACTTCAGAGATTGTTTAGCATCTATTTTTTTTCCCCTCTGGATTATCACATGCATATGATTAATTTTTGCCCTTTTCTCTCAAAAAGCTGGAGAAGACAAAAAAATAATAATTCTTCTTGTAGCTGGGTGAGCATGACTTTCAAGTGACATCAGCGGGCTCTCCGTGTATATGAAATATCACATCTCTGTTGAAATATTCTACATAGTAGGACAGCCTACTGACTTTCCAACATCTCTGGCATCAATTTTAGATGATAAAAGATTCAGCATTGCCATTTTTAGCATGCATCTATCAGTCAACCTTTTGCCACCTCTGCCCCAGCACCACAAAAGGTGAACGTCTGCACCCTGCTGATGCTCCCACTGGTGCCGCAATGCACCCAGGCACAAGGTCTCTGAGGATGCAACAATTTCCCCCTAGTTCACATGATAAATTACCATCTCAGACAAAATCACTACAAGACAGAGATCAGAATCATCCACTTGTGGCAAATCACAGTAAGAGAGCTCCAGCTCCCCACTCACTGAAAAGGTTTCCACCTCAACTACTCTCTGAAGCATGGAGCAAGCCCTTGTCATACACACAAATCATGGAAGTTACCATCAATACAAAAAACCCTAGGACACATTTGTTTTTCCTACTTGGAAAATTTTGTGTGGGCAAGGAGACAGGCATGGAAAGGATTTTGCTTCCTTGCCCAGCACTTCTATTCTACACAGCACATCCAACTTTCATGGCTAATTTCCATAAGTCCTAGGCAAGGAATCATATGGGCAAGTTGAAACCTGTACACAAAGCAGTCCTGCAGTACTTGGGCAGTGAAATCAGACATGCCCAGGGCACGTCAGACAGATTTTCGCACCATCAGTGGACACCCAGCAGCACTGGACATCACAAGCACAGAAGCTGGACCTGGGCAACCCCTGTGGCAGAACTGCTCCACATGCTGTATGACCCAGCCTGAAGGCAACTGTCTTACCCCACATGTGATGCAAACCTGAGCCCCACAGGCACCACAAACACAAGACACCGAACACACAAGGCTCACTGCACAGCATATACCTGTGGCTGAGAAATGTGGAAACACCACACAGAAATCCTCCTCTGGCATACTATCCTATATGTCCTTCCGCTACGGAAATGACCAAATCAATGTTCAGTAGCCTTACAGTCCACAAATCTGACACAGGGAGTGCTGGCATGAACTATGTCCGTTCTTACCAGGGATTCAAGCATTTCTGGGAGCTGCTTGATGGACCTAAAGTAACCTCACTACTAATGCACAGAAACACATTCTGGCATGGAAGGAACAGTACTGGGGCCAGACACATTACTCCATAAGTCTGCATGCAGTTATTTGTATCTGAAGTATTAAAACTGGTGATGAACAAAGGCAAAGTAAAAGAGCGTGTGTGTACGAGTGTATGCATGCGCGAGAGCAAGCAGGCAAACAAGCAGGCACCAGAAGGACAGGCAGAGCATGAGTTAAAGGAATGGCACATGCCCATTATGTCAATTGCACCCTACCTACCTATGCATGATTTCATTCAAATAACAAGAGGAAGAACAATCTGATCTACAGATAAAGTATCAAGCAGATGAAGAACAGGACTGGTGTCATCAAATATCAATAGTATTGGGGGAAGAAGAGAGAGAACTGAAATTCATTAAGTTTGCCTGAGAATTACAAGGGATGAGAAAAAAGAATGAAGAAAAAATTGTGAGCATCAACATCTGAAGGGTATGAAAAGCAACTCCAAACCAGTTTGTTGTTTCCTGCAAAGAACATCCTCAGGGATGTGATGAGGATGCAGCAGTCACTGCCTCATCGTGTGTGTCACACAAGTGATCCTGGCCAGACTATGTGGACACACACCTTGATACCTGAGAGTGCATGGGTGTGAGAGCATGCATGAATGAAATCCATGAAAGCATAAGTGTGGTTGTGCAAATCTGCCTACTTAGAGACTTCAGGACACAGACACATACACTTTGTCCTATAAGATCTCTTACTGACTTCTTTAGAAATCCCATGAGAAAACTTTTAAAATACTAACCAAGGGAATAAGAACCACAACAGCTATATTGACTGTTCTTGGTGACAAAGGCCAAGCTCAAGCAAAGGGAAAATCTGAACAAGCCTTCCCAGGGAAAAGCAGACACATCCACAGAGCACTGGTAGACCCTTCTGCAAGCACATCTGTGGTCTTGGAAAAAGGAGCTGCGTATAAACATCAGCAAGTTAATTCACTACAGTTATATGGTACTTGAACCGGTGTATGTCATTTATATTGCCTCATGTGGAAATAGGTATGCCGGGAACAACCCAGGAAGCAGAGCGGAAAGGAAGATGTTTCTGCAGTCAGGCTGGAGGTAGATGACATATGACATATCTCTTATCCTCTCCACCTGCTGCTGTGGAAGGAGCAGTCTGTCTAGCGGAGATGGGACATACTGACATGAGACCAGGGAAGAGTCCAATAACTCTGGGTTAACATCAGCTCATGTTACCAAAGAGCATGGCCCTGTCTAGCTTCACCTCCTCCAAACCCCACCTGATGAGCTGTCATTGCCATGAGGGGGCTAAGGGCCAGATCCCGTCCTTTCTCACTTGGCCTTACGCTTGCGCACTGGTAATATATCTTCTGTTTCAGTTTTCAGAAACCCTCTTGTTTGTCTTCAAAGGCTGACATTTATTTTCATAGGATATTTGCACAAGGATGAACAGCAAATACTTTTGTTTAAGGAAAAAAAAAAAGTCATTTGCAAATAATATATCAAGAAGAAAAAGAGGTTAAATCACACTGCCTGAACAACTCTAGCATTCACTCACCCGCCTCCAGTCCCAAAACACAAAGCAATTCTTGCACTGCAGTCCAAGTGCTAGCTCCATCAGAAACTACAAGCTAGCTGCTTTTGTGCCTTTGCAGCTTTCTCTTGCCATCAGTTTTAGTCAATGAACCACCAAGACTGTAATTATACGGGAGTATCCCTTGGAGAAAATGGCCACGACAAAGCACAAATCTGGGCAACAGCATTCTCACTGGAAGAATCCCTGAGGAGACAGTCTGATTCTAGATTCGCATTCACAGTTTCACATTATATTAAAAAAAACTAAAATCAAACAGAATTATTTTTGACAGTTCCCCTATATTTCCCAACACTCTTAATTCCGTCCCTTTAAGGACCCCTCCAGATGTTCCCTTATCCCAAAAGGGAAAAAAACAATCAGACTCAGATGAACCAGACCCATACTATGAGTTAAGCAGAAGAAAGCTCGGGCAACACAGTTTGAAGTGTAAAATGCAGGACACCAGAAATTCCCAGTGGTGGTAAGCAATCTAAAGCACCGGGGCTGTGTTTGCCTCTCTGCCCCAGTGGCTGCTCAGCTCAGTCAAGAGTAATGTGCAAGCTGGGACACTAAGATGGGATTTTGCATTTAGACTCTCCTTTTCAACAAAGCACAAAAGGAAAGAAAAAACATCTCAGAGCACTTAGTTTTCCAAGCTGTGCAGCACTTCAGGCATGTCCCACCACCGCCGTGCTCCCCGAGCTGACCCTTTTGGCATGATGAGCTTCACCACCTCCATCACAGCAATCTCGAAGTCTGCTGGGAGGCGACCCTGTCCTTGCTGCTGTTGTATTTCCTAATTCCCACCAAGCTTTCTCAAACCTCAGGGACCTCTTCTTCCTTCAATGCTCTCCATGGGATTTGCCCTCTGCTGTAAACAGATCATCTTGTTGGTTATTCCTAGAATAACACAGCCCCCAAGCTCACTTGTGGCTAGCTGACCAGATAAAATTCAGCAAAAACTTAGTAACTCCCAGACAAGCCTTTAAGTTTGCAGCTGGCTGCTAGGGGAAGAAGTAAATAAATAAAATCCAGCATATCTGCTTATATACCCAAATCTCCAGGTGGTTACTAGACACAAACCTCTAGGAGCTGTAAGCCCTACCCATGGGCTATGCACACTTCTTGCCCCAATTAGCACACTTCTGGTTCAGCGCAGGCTGAAATGGCCCAGGTTAAGCCCTCACTTGCTCCTTCCTGGGTGAGTTTGGACAGGGAGTACATTTTCTTAATTGTCTCTGCTGTCACCAGAAGTGAGAGACAAAGCACCACATGTAAATACAGTTTATTAGAGAACAGCAAATGAAGCAGCGTGTGGAAGGAAAGGTTATCACGCTCACCGCAGTGCACAGACAACCGCAAATTGATATAAACAGAGACAGAGTGGAAGGGAAGGAAAAATCTAATTTCTTCTCTGAAGAAATCCAATCCACTGCCAGGCAAAAAGAGCAGTAATAGACTGAACCTCCAATGGTTGAGGAAGAAAAATGGGATTATTTTTCCCTAACAGCACAGCAGGAGAAAAGTTACTCTAAAAATACATCTATGAAGTGACATGGGTGCTCCTTCAAAGGTACTTCTTTTACACATCATAGGGTTTGCACTCACACTAGCCCACCATTTACATTTAATTAACACTCTTAATGTGTGTCAAATCAGTCATGCATGGACTGACACAACCCAAGCTGACAGAGCCTTCGGGCTGACTCCAGGGCAGGCAGCTAGTGTGACATCTCACCAGATGTGCAGCGACGCTCTTCTGACCTGGATAGATATCCCCTGTCTACTGGATGGACCTTTCAGATAGGTAGATACCTAATCAGAATAGATATCTTTCTTACCAAAACTAGATCAGATGTTCATATTGTATACCAGTACCAGGACAGTGCTAAAACTGATGCTAGGCAAGTACCTTTTAGATGCACCAGTGAACTGCTGCTGCTGCAAACACTACAAAGTGCATAGTAAGGCTTAGCTTGAAAAAAGTAAACACTGCTTCACCTTTCATCCCAAATCTAACCAAAACACAAAGTGCAACGTTTCCTCTCTTTACTTTCCACATGCCTGACTCTCCTGTAAGGCACAAATGAGTAACATACCAACCCAATTTCAGGCCTAGTATTGGTCAGCTATGTCAGGGTAATTCAGGAGCACTCCTCCCAGCTGCCATCAGTCTGTAGCTACCCACAGGTGGAGGGTTTGGACCACAGACAAAGAGGCGACCTAAGTTTGATGGAGGGTGTTCACTCACCCACCATGAACACAGCTGCAGGAGCTGGGGACCAAAGGGCCCCTTCCCAAGGGCCAGGCCTGCTCACAGCAGGGACGTGGCAGGGGAAGGGCAAGCTTGGCTCCTCCAGGCACAGGAGACCTGGAGCAGGGGCTGCCCGACTACTGCATCTGCATGGGATGTAGTGATGCCTGCAATTATGCTCTGGACCCAGGCTGGCTCCCAGGGAGCATCAGCAACAGAAGAGGGAGCACACTTTGTTCCTCTGTTCATGCCACAGCATCTGCATTTGCCGAGTTTTACATTGCACAAGACAAACAACATCTCACAAAACAGACGGCTGATGGCATAAGAAACCTTTAACATACTGTGCTGCTTGCCCTTCATGAAGTAATAAAACCAAAGAAATATTACATCACATTTGTGGTACTGCAGTTGCCATCTATTCTACTTCCAGGGGAAAGCAGCAGCATCTCCACTATTGCCACGAGCAGCTCCCAGACAACACTAATTTTTGATGACAGTTTGTATATGTGAATAAAAGCATTATGAAACAAAACCAGGAGGATGCGCCTGGAAACCTAAACAGCAGTGACAAAGAGCATAAGAAACTGGTAGATACAGAGCACACTCATTTCAGAATAAAGATGACTTAATTAAAAAGCAATTAAAAAGTGATTAAAAAGCTTTGCCGTGACATACATCTTCATATATGTTACCTGCTATCTACAAAAAAAACCAAAACCCGAACTCTCTTCCATTTCCAGTCTATAACCTCTTACCCCCCATTAAGAGACTCTCCATACCCACATCACTATTTCACAGAATCACAGAATAGTTTGGGTGGGAAAGGACCTTAAAGATCATCTAGTTTCAGCCCCCCTGCCACAGACAAGACACCTTCCACTACACCAGGTTGTTCAAAGCCCCATCCAGCCTGGCCTTGAATTTGTTTATTTTGGCATAAAACTAAGATTTCATAGAAATATATCTGATCCTTCCTTGTTCTAAAAAGGTGGCTTGCTCTAAAGGAAATGCACAGCTGATCACAGGAATATTTTGCAAACTGAACACCTCTGCTGTTTACAACAGCTGGCCCCTTTTTTCTTGGCAGGATCTGAATCACAACTGGCATCTTTTTTGACAGGAATGAATGAGAGCGGCTGAAACAAAAAACTGGTGTGAGAGTTATCAGAAGAGCTCATTTTCTTTGAAGCTTCAGATTAAAGGGTTCTGCATCTGTATTTGTTAGCAATTTTTTAACAATATTGTAGCCACCTAAGAAAAAAAACAGAGAAGAAACTCAATAGCCACAAATCTGCATGGCAGTCTCTTAATTAATCAAGTGGCAAATAATATTCCAGCAGCAGCTGTTTCTAAATCCCAGTTTGCAACCTCCAGATGGATAATGGTCCTCAAAAAGACGAGAGCAAAGAAATAACAGCCTAATACCTTTCAGGTTTATTAAACATTTCCCAGCTTACTGAGGCAGCAGGGCAGCCGCTCTCTCCCCAAGCACTGATCCCACATGAGATGCTCCTCCAAACAGGAGCTTTTTACTATCACCATCATGCTGTTGGATGAATGAATAAATGCACAGAGCCCTGGATTTGGGCATATTCCTAGCAGAACTGCATATTGCTAACAAGAATTTGACCTGGGAGCCTTGAGCTGTCTGCAGCCCAGCTTACCAAGCAGAAAAGACAAGCACAGAGGAAACCTTTAAACAGAGGGCCAAGAAATGTCCTTGGTGCTCTCAATAAAGCACTGCTTGCCCTCCCTCAGATGGAGGAGGATGGCTTGTCTGAAGCACTGCACACCAGAGGCACAACCCCAAGATGCTTTCTGTGCCTTGCTCCTTTAGCTTGTGTTAACTTAATAACAAGCCCTCCAAATGCTTACATACCCAGAGTCTAAGCAAAAATTTGGGTGGTTGGTTATTACACTCTCATAAATACAGTTTTAAACCCCCACACACGTATGGATAAACATATACACATGGATATGTGTGTGTATATATATATGTATATCTAAAGGCAAGAGGCCCTAGTTCCTTTTCCTTCCCTGAACCCCCTTTGATGTCAAAAGCAATCAGTGGAAGTTTGAGTGATGCCCTGAATAAACCCATGCCATTTCAGAGGATGCGAATTGCTCAGGTGGCATCACCAGCATTGGGGAGAGCCTGCAATACCACGGTGCTGGCTGAAAGTATGCACCAAGGGCCGTTGGAAACGTGGGTGATTTAATCAAAAGCAATTAGTAACCATCTTTGTGAAAGGCTGTAACACATTTGGCCTTCAGGACATGCTTGATTTTAAGGATTTATTTATGCCAGGCACTCTGGATAGAAGTTTCATGAATGCTGTGAAAAGGAAGTGGGGAGATTCAGAGCCAATAAGCCACTCGATTTTGGGTGCTTTTAGCAACACGTACATTCACTGGCAAAAGAAGTGCCACCCAGACTAAGGGGTGACTTTCACAATTATTGTCCTCTGTCTTCAGGACTCAGTGTCAAGCCTGACACAGGTCTGGGGAAGGCAAAGGCAGGCAGACAGAATGGGAACACCACGCGATGAGAGAGGACCATGCCAAACAGTGTGCACAACCATTGTGCCAGAATCAGCACAAGTAGGACAGCCCCTGGTCCAGTCTCCTTTAATTTTAAATTTGTGATGATACAAAAAGATAAATGAGGCTGTGGTAGCATATAGGTGGTGAGAAAACTCCAGATACAAAACCAGCCAATGCACAGTTAGTACAGGTATCATTTTTCTGCTTCCATTTCCCAATGAGTTTTTATTTTCCAAGGCTAGCTTGTGAGCAACAAAACAGCAAACAGTATAATTCACTGAACTCAGTGAGAGTGCAGAAAACTTGCTGGGGAAGGAGTATTCACTTTCCAGCCCACTTCAAGCACATCTGTATTTCAAGCCAAGGTTAATGCAGGAGGGCAGCACCTGTAGTTGCATGCACAGAGGTAAGCTCAGTGGAATGTCCCTCACATGCTGCTGTTATATGCATAACTAAAATGATCTCATAATTGCCAAACTTAAATATTCCTTAAATTTCTTCCTTGCTATCTTTACAAATACCATCTTTGAAAAGTTTATCCTCTAAAATACCACAATTCCTTGAGTTGGTAAATCTGACTTGAGGGTGAAGAACAATAATAGGGCAACCAGCATTACAATGCCTCCAGCACCTCATATTTCTATGTAAATCGCTGTGCTAAGTATGTCCGTACCAAATACCAAACCAGACCACCCAAGCACATCCACTGGGATTCAAAGTTTTCCCAGGATCATCCCGGAAAAATGCGTGGGTTTGTTCAAGACTATCTCACAGCTAAGAAGAATGTGTAGTTTTATAAGGATAAAATACTAATATATCCTGATAAAACTGTGGTAAGAGCTAAATATTTCTGCTGAATAGATGGAAAACCTCCTGTTGCTTTGCAATAACATTGAAAAAGAGAAAATTCACATTTCTTAATATCCTTCTTCTTTGGGGGGTGGCAAGTAGGCTGAGAATACACCAATCTCCCCAAGCAGAAACCATCCTCCTTCAGAGGACACTTGCTTTTTTCCACTGAAAGACTTCTCTCAAGAAAAGTCCTGCTACTTACAGAAGAGTTCAAAAGATGGCAACACTCGTTGATTTGTTCCAAATAAAACTAGAACGAATTGCTTAGCTAATTAATAACACAACATTAAAAGGAAACCAAGGTCACTGGAAAGAATCCAGCTGCAGTTCATGGAAGCAGATTTCACTTGTCCCGATTATGTTAGTAAACTTTGTACACATCACAGCAACAGCTAAAATTGTGAAGATATATGTTTGCACCCAACCCTTGGGAGGTAAATGACTGTTAACCTTTTCTTACCAATTCCTAAGTACTTCTCTATGTGATTCTCTATGTTTCAAATGGCAGAATTAACTATAGACTGATTGTCCCCAGATCATCGTATCAATTTTCCTTCTTACATTGAACAAATCACTCTGTTGCATCAAGCAACAGAAGTAATTCAATCACGGTTTCCAAATTTTCCTTTGAGTCTTTCTGCAGAGCCGCAAAGGAGGTAAGAAAGGTAGGGCTGAACTGGAAAGGTACAAAACCTGAGCTCAGTTTTCAGCTCAAACACCGATTTCCTTTGTAACTGTATTCAATCACTTAAAGGAGTGTTGTAAACAAGACAGCGATTTCCATCCATGAGAAAAATGTTTGGTCTCAGGAGAAAAAAAGGCTCTGTGACTGATCTTGCCTTTCCTGGTGTGACGAGGGGTCCTTGGCACCCCCACCCAAGGCTCAGACACCAGCACCTCACCAGGGCAGGTCCTTGTACCTGCTGGCATGCAGTAAACCTGAGCGCACAGTGGGTACATGTCCTCTCTGCCTAAGTGTCACAGAAATGTCTCAGAGACTTGACTATCTTCCAACCCAGATAACCACACATCCAACAGAAGATGACATGCACTCCCTGACTCCAGAGCAGCACTAGGCATTTACTGTGGGCACGTGGCTGAAGGGAAGAGCATCCCCAGGGTTAGGAAGGAGGGTTGAGCCCTTCCCCAGACCATTCAGACTACAAACCTTCAAGTTGTTGTCTGAAAAACATGCGATAACAAGAAGGAACTGATTCCTGGCTTTAAATGCATCTTTTAAGTTGCACAGTACAATTAGTAAAGCCAACTGGTACCCCAAATCCAGATTTTACCAAGTTACCAACCGAAGAGCTACATCCAAAAGGCATTCTAGTCTACACGGGAACTAAGCATAACTAAATGTGTAAGATCTGTTCTTATTGAAAAAAAGCGGAGACATAATTTTAAAAAATAAAATTAATGTGCTCTTATTTATATTTGTTTACAGAAGCAGAAAGAACACAAACAGTTCCTCTGTCTTGCTGAGTGATGTTTCTAATCAAAATTTGAAGAAAGAAAATATTAAAGACATTTGGAAGAGCTGTAAACCCTTCAGCTATGAAAGACACTGCCAAAGAACAGTCATTTATTACACTGAACTCTGATGCTTACTCAACGAAGAACACAGCTCAGAGGGCTATATAATTTGGATGTATATGTAATTCTAAGCCAAGGGCAAAAAGAAATAGGTAAATGAAGAGAATATAAGAGGAGAGAATGATAAAAATAAATAGAGCAAAAGTGTTCAGAACTACAGGCCCTAAAGAATAAAATAAACTACAAGTTACAAACCAAACATTATGTATCTAAGAGAAATAGGCATATTATGCCATTTAGGAACTAAAGTAAGAAAAACATCCTTCTTATTTTTCTTTTTAGTTCTGACTATTCAAAGTGCAGTCTTACAGCGAAAATATTTTTGTCCGCTTCAGGTTTGACCAAGGGTTTGGAAAAACTTCTGAACACTTCCAGACACAGGGAAGGTTTAATGACTGGTTTCTCATCTAAAAAAAGGGCCAGAGCTGGAAATCCTGTAAAACTCAGAATTCAGGCTGGAGTCACTGGGTGCTGGGGCTGCTCCAGGTGGCTCCGAGTGATGGGGGAACATGCTTCCCATGGGCAAGAAAAGGGCTTGCACTGGGAAATGTCCTCCTGCAGCACTGTGTGCCTCACTGCAGAATACCAACCTCACCCCAGGATAAGCTTAAGACAAATTAAATTTGTTTTAGACAAATTCTACAAAACCGCTAGATAAATAAGTCAGTTAAGCCATTTCTTCAGCCACTTTCTCACATTTATAATTTAGCCAGATGTTTCACGTGGAAGCAGGGAATGTCATCTTGACCAGGAGTAAAAATAAAAGTAAACAAAAAAAACCAAACCCCTTTTCTAAATAAACTGCTTCCTTTCCAGCTCCCGCCCAAAGAAGAGGAAATGCTGGACGTTCATAAATACTGGATGACACAAAACCCTGACCGACTTGTAGGTGCATGAGGTATTGGACATCTCAGCCTGCTAGAGACTCAGAGGAAACGTGCCTATAAAGAGTTACTTGATGCTGTGTTGTCCTACAGACTGCAGCAACTCTAAACATCAAAACACCCCAGCCCCTACAATCACCAGGATGAGCCAGACTAGTTATGTGCTGCATTCCTTTGTCACACACAGGCTCACCGTCACAACTCCTCTGTGTGCCCGTGTAGCAGCATAATACACCATTATTTTTTTTAGCAAGTAAAAACTCACTTTCATATGTCATTGTGAGTTTTTATGTCCCTTGGGATATCTCTGCTTATTTACAGGCTTGGCTGAATAGGTCAGAATTTGCCTGTGAAAGAAACGTGGGACTCTGCAGTCCTCATTTTAAGATGGAAAAAGATGCCCATCAGTCAGGGTATATAGGCAATACCTGTGAGTGAAGAACAAGCACCACAGTATCTCCTGTCTTGAAATTTCTCCTGGTTTGAGTAGATATTAAGTGCCCTGCTACCAGCAAAAGATCTTTTTATTGTTATTTGTATATATAATCTTCGGAAATGGATCTCCTAGATTATGCATTCAACTAAATTAGAAAAGCGAGGGAATGACTGAAAAAAAGGGGTCCTTCCCTCACAGTGATTGAAGGTCTGTTTGCAGGTCCCTGCAAACAGCTCTGAGAGAGAGAGAGCTTTTCTTACAGCAAACAAGATGCTTCATCTTCGTGATACTTGTTCTGCTCCACAGCTGCCTTGGTGTGGCTCTCACAGAGTTGCTCCCACCACCCAGACACCAAGTCCTGCAGGGTCTACCACTGATGCTGAAAGCCAGGGTCTGCTGAGCCTGAAATAGCCCTCAGCAGTCCAGCTCCTTGCTTTCTCCCTGGCAATGACAGCTGAAGGAGCAGCCCACAGCCCAAGACACAGCAATCACCCAACTTTGTACACAGTTGCAGCAGAGCGGTATGGGAGAGCACAGATACCATCCAAGTCTCAGAGTACTAGGAGGTGAAGGGTCCTGTTATTTTGCCTGCTCTGCCTCCTGCATCCATTGCACAGAACAAGTGCACTGGTGGTGAAGTAGAAAATTACCCTTTTCATGAAGAAAAAAATTGCCAAGGAGCCAGCTAGCTTTTGCCCACTATTTCACACGGCAAGAGACTAGCAGCTCCCAGTGCACTAAGATGTGCTCTGTTATACGCTAAAACTCACTCCCTTGCCCTCATCCCCTAGTTGCATTTTCCAGCATTCACTGCCTAAGGGAAATTGCCAGTAAATAGAGAGGATGGGTATTCCAACAACAGACGACCAACCTCCAACAGTTTCACTACCAGTAATGGGTTTCCCTCCCCCCAAAATCCAGACAACACACACCTGCACCTTTGCCTACGTGGAGTTAAACCACAGGTATAACCTTCACCCTGAGGTGGTTTTTCTTTGAACCTGGCTAGAAGCTGCTGCTCAGCTCACTTTGCATCTGACACTATAGGGCTATAAATAACACATCCACATACTCACATGCATTTGATTAAAATAAACTCATCTAAAATGCAGGCCACCTTTGAAATGGAAACAAATGGATACAGAAAGGCTGAAGATGTAAAAGCCTGAGGATTGCCGAGCTAGTTACTGTCAGGCTGCCATCTCCATCACTGTGCTGCTATCACTCACAGTGCTTCTGGATAATCACATAAACAAAAATCGAAGCAAAAGAAAATTATGACTTTTTTTTAGAGGGCATGTGGAATTGAGGGAGGGATTGAGAACAGAGACATTTACCACTACTAGTACTACTAAAACATCCAACAAACAAGGACAAGCCTAACCACATTAACATATTCACTTATGACTGACAGTGGTATGCAAGCTGCCGAAAGGACAAGACAAACACAGGTAGAAATGGAACAGGGCAAATTGTCAGCCCTTGACTTGCTCAGCCCCGGGAAGGCAGCACAGTTCAATAGCAGGCTGGTGAGGAGATGGCTAAGCTTTGTAATTCATGGCCTTCCTCCCTTTCAGGGAACTCAATTTATTGCCTATTTCTGAACTCCAGATATGAGAAATTGAAAATGCTGATACAGATAGATGGAGTCTCCAGGTTTTAGGCAGCACAACTTGGTTTTAATATTGACCTGGCTGACTGGCGAAGAATCATCTGCAAACAGCAAAGAATATTAAGATCTAAAGTGTGGTAGCAACTTTATTTCCAAATCTTTCTTCAAAACAGGAAAACTCCCTGGGCAGTTCACCACATGGAGAACAGCAGGGAGCAAAAAATACCCAAGTTCCACGTAAAGAAGGAAAAGCGTAGGTATGCAAGGCTTGCACTGATTTATTACTGGCTTATCAGTAGCTAACATATAAAACCAACTATAAAAGCAACAGCTGTAAAATATTTTCCATTTTAATAATCATTGCACACACTTCCTTCCTAGAAGATAAAGATTCAAAGCTAATTTTTGAATGTGAACAAATGCCTGCACGAGCATAACAAAAAGGAAAAAAAAATGTTGAGGAACCAACCCTACTACCAAAAACACCTGCTTTTTGGTGTTCTCCCTCACATAAACAAGAATAACTTCACAGGGGCCCTGCATTCAAGTACAGGCCCTAAGTATGTAAGGCCTAAGCTTCACTGGGAAATCGACCTGAGGTTCTTTGGAGATGCATGTAAAATAAGTAACAATGTTTGAATTGAAGGTCCTTTCCAACCTTAACTATTATTCTATGGTTCTATGATTCTATGATGCTAATAAAGTCATCTTCGTGTCTAAATATTGGATATTCACACCAACCTATTTATATCACATTTATAGCTCTAGGCCCACTAGTTTTCAAGCATCGCACCAGATTCAATTGCCTATTAAAAGCATCTTCTCTTTGTCTCAATAGTCAATTATTCATTAACCTCCTAGAAACATTCATAGAAGGCACAATTTATTTCAGGAAAGAATAGGAAATTGTCATTAATAAAGACATGTGAATTTAATATTTCTTTATGACAAAAACAGAACAGTAGATAACAGGACACTTAACTGGCCAACGTCAGAACAAGCTTCAGAAGAACTGCTTTGGACATTATCTTTGATATTGAAAGAGCCATATGATCACACTGTCTGCATATCAACATTTGCAGCTAACAGATGTTTTTCCAGCAGGCAGAGACCTTTACATTAAAAACACTTCTGCAGTCCATGAAACAAGTTACCCTAGAGCTGACACTTCAGTTATGCTTCCACTCAGCAACTGACCACACTATTTCCACTTCAACAAAACATGCTGAATGTCAAAGGAGCCACTTGTACCACTGCAAGTATCGCCATGTGTGACAGACAAGCCTTAACTGAAACACACGTATAACATACAGCCAACCATCCTAAGAATGTGTTTATCTTGATTATACCTCACACCAACAAGTATTTCACACCAAACGGTAGAAGGTCTCTCTGTTCCAGCCTCTTCCTTCCATGGTTTCACACATAAACCACTAAGTGACCATGTGCCGCAGCACATGCAGACAGTTAATATTTATCCATATTTACACTACCTAGCTTGTATCACCAAAGGATCCTAACACAAGTAGTACTGACTCTCAAAATACACAGCAGTTGCTTCTCACTTGCTTAGGGGCTGTCAGTTCCCAGGACAGGGTAGAGCAGCTTTGTAAAAATCCACAGCAATGCTTTACTCCAGCTCAAGAAGGTAGGAAAACAAAAATAAAAATCATTGCTCTGAAATGAGATGGGGAATTTACCTGGGTAGGAACACGGCTTGTAGTAATCCTTCTACCACAAAGTGATCTGGGTTTCTCCTTCATGTCTTGCCAAAAAGGTGGCGGGCTGGGGAGAAAGAGTACTTCATCTCCTGACTTTTCTGTCTCAAGCAGGGCAGTTACAACTGGCCTATGGATTTTGGAAATTATTTATAAAGCTTCAGAAGAAGGTGAAACTACATGTGCTTCAGTTCCCAACTAAGTATCATAACGCAGTTGACGTCCATTGCAGTCACTCTCCAAAAACCAGGTTAATTAAAAATATCTAGTCTCAGAAAGATTCACAAGCTGGGCCCGGCAACAACTGAAGCAAGTTTTCTGAAGTTTGGATATTTAAGAGCTGATAGCAACAAGGAATATTTGAGACATTACTTCATTATGAATTTGACAGAACTAAAATATCATACTGAAAAACATGGCTGAAAACGGCTAACTGCAAAATTCTCTGGGGTGTGATTAACACCTTGCACTCAGCACTTCTATTTGCTGCTGGGACACCCACACTATTTGATCCCCCTTTCTGCAAAGTGGAGTACATTTCTTCCACTTGAGTGAACTTCTACCCTCATCCAAATTCTTTTGCAGGGAGAACAAAAAACTGTTTTAGAGTTAACGAGGATTTTTTGTTTATTTTAAATAAAAACACACACAAAACTAACACATGCTTTAGGCAATGAAAAGTAAGGCAGAAGTTGGCAGTCTCCAGCAAGGGGGTTGATGTCCTTCCAGCAAACATGTTCAAGAGCACCTTGCGCATGCTGGACCTGACCAGGGGTTGCTTGGAAGAAGCCTTGCACACCCATGGTGCAACGAACAGCATCTCTCCAACACGGCAGTTTGTAGGGTATTTGCACCAATGTCAGACCACTTAAGGCGCTCATCCTTTCCCCAGGTCTTGGGGCTGCTTTGACGCTGGGCAGAGAGGTTTTGTGGGGAACAGAGTATGCAGTGCGAGTGGGAGCAGGAAGTAAAACAGGGAGAGCAGGGATGGGAAGATGTCGGCAGCAGAGGCACTTTCTCTAATTAAAGAGTGCAAAACAAATGCCAGAGATCTGGGCTAAACCTGCCACACCACATATCACTACCAGTTTCAACAACAAGTTGTCAAGTTATGCCAGAAAGATTCAAAGCACCAATCTTTCTGTAACATATAGCATGTGTCCAAGTCCTGACTGGCATATTCCTCACCACGAAGGAACTGGGGATCCCATGTTACTTGGCCATGCAGCCTTGGGGAACGACACTTGTCAGCAGAGCCCACAGACGCGGCAGGGGAGATATTCCTGTACGTGAAATACCAAATGATCCTCAACATACTCCTTGGCAGGTGAGATATTCCTGTACGTGAAATACCAGATGATCCTCAACATACTCCTTGGCAGGTGAGCAACCAAAGCACTGAATTTCCAAGTACATGTGCAAATGTTAATGGGATGGGTAGGTCTGGCTTTTATAACGCTTTAAAATAACTAATGATGTCTGCAAGTGTTATAGGAGATTTTTAAATGAAGCACTTAGTAAAAGATCATGGGAGAGCTTTATATTGCAGTACAAGTATTTTCCACACTTATTGCTTGAATTAAAATTGATACCTATATAATAAGGCATATGAAGACTCAAAGCCCAAGACCTAACACACTTTATATAGGATTAGAATAAGCAAAGCTGTGGCTAAAACATTAAGTTCTCTGTGATTGCAGCACATATCCCACAAGAATCTCGCTACAAAGAGCTGTACAGGCTCCAAATGTGTGTCTGTGTTGGAGCAAACATAACACCCTGGGACACTAAGGGGCTTAACATCTTTGGAATGAAACAAGGAAAGACAATAGAGAAATAATTTCTTGGTACATTTACAATGCTGGCAACAAAGCAGATTTCCATATCTTATATTAGAAAACATATTTAGTACTGTAGGCTAAATCTGCTCCAAATCCAAAGGCACAGACCTAAGTCTTAATAAATAATCTCCCAAAAGAAGCATCCTGACCTGCCCTCCTTCTTTCTCACCATTTTCTTCTGTGTCAGCTGTTAGATGCTGTATTCTCCCTAATCTAGCCCTGGAGTTGCATGCAGTTGAAACGCTTCAGTGACCACCATCAGAAGCCTCTTTGAGAGAGGCCAGAATCTCCTTTGCATTGGGATAGCTCTTTCAAAGAGTAAGATCCTCCTCTCTTAGGTCTCTCATGAACACACAGGCAAGTGACTAAAGAAATGAGAGTCTGGAGAAGAATATTTTCTTCTTTGGGAACCAGACAGAGGATGTTTTCTGCATAGGAAAATCAAGGAACACAAGTGGTGCTATGAAGGAATTAAGACATTTTTCTTCTAAGGGTTATCCTCAGAGACGCTACGCAAAATACACGATTTGCCTATTTCACTGGTGCAGTCCTGCTTATTTCCAAAACCAGGCACTGAGCAGAGCCATGGAGTGAGCAAAGGGAAGCATCCTCATTCAGAGATCACAGTCTTCTCTTTCAAAGGAGCTGCGACCCAAGCAGCCTGGCACCCAGCCCTTTCCCACTGCTAAATCCTATCCACTCCAGACATTTTTTGCTTCTATAATATTTAAATGGAACGGAGCTCCACACAGTCTTACCTGCAATCCTTTGTGCCATTTTTACAGCTATGGCTAACTTGTTTCCAGCACCTGAGGACACTTGAGTCTCCACTGTGTCCACATGATAGACCTACATTCCAATGGTAGAGATGCTTTTAAATGATGGCTTTTTGAAAGAAAAGCCTGTTGAAATCTTAAAGTACACTTAAGTAAGCTGAGAGTGCTATGGTGACCTTTGACTTTGCAATTTCATTCAGACAGCACAAAAAAAAAAAATATAACTTAAAAAAAAAAAAAAAAAATCAAGGAAGAGTTAAAGAAGAAATAGAAACAACAAAAGACTGAGACCACTTGGGTTTTGTTCCCCTCAGAGAAATTAAACTCGAGAAAAAATAAAAAATTCTTATCCTTTCATAAACCACTGTTTCTCCTTCCCCCATTGGCCACACACACAACCACACAGCTGACTTTTCTCATTCCCAATTCCTGACAGAGGACTTGTGCCAGTCTCCTTGCAAACACCAAATACACTGTCTTCTCTGATACAAGAACTACTGCACACCACAGGAGTCAGGGAACAAAGATAAATTTAGAAAGTCAAATGCATTGAAAGATGTTTCTGTTGTTGCTTGCCCCTTCCCCAGAGCAACCCAGGCATTCCTGAGAGGGGGAGAGAGATGCTCCTTCTTACATGACCTGCTGACAGGTTAAGTGTATTGCAGAGACAGCCCAAGAAAACTTCACCTTATTTTTGGAAATACCCCCCCCGCTACTTAGTTTTTGTCTCCAATACTGCATTGCAATATGTAGGACCAGTCTTCTTTTCTAGAACACATTCAGGTGTGTTGCTTTTCATCTGGGGACAGATCAGGTATGGCAGGTATCAGATTTTTATTTTAATAAAAGGTTAACAGTAAAAGTAAGAGCTGCTCTGGTGGGTGGTGGTTCAATGAGTGAGGGGAGACTCTTCAAATCCAAATCACACTTTTCTGCACTTTTACAGCTAGAATTAAGTCAGGTCTATTTGAACCTCTTAATCAAATCTTTTTAATTCTATATTTGAAATCACAGCATGTTTATTGTAAATTAAATTAATTCTAAGAAAATTAAACCTAAATTAATCCAAAACAGTGTTCAAGCAAACAATGATTTGCTTCTCAAAGCTTTAAAGAAAGCTTGCAGAAGCCATTGAACAATGCTCTGAAACAAGAGTTTGCAGAAGGTCTAACTCAGTTTTTGACAAATGCACTTTTCCCCAAATGGCCAAAAAAAAAAAAAAAGTTTGTAAATTTAAGTTTGCTTAAATTAACATATTACTATGGGCTTTGAACTTGCCACTGAAAGCAAGCTGTGGGAGTGGGGAAGTTTCAGGATGCGGAAGGCATTGTATTCTCTTCCTTCCGGTATCCACTATGTTACCTACTATAATACCCAGAATCTTGAAAGACATGTTGATCAGAGGAAAACAAAAAAAAGCCACAATGCTTCCTTTGTTTGAGTAACTTTAAAGAATAAAACCATATTTTTCTCAAACAGAAGAGCATTTGAACAAGCTTTTGTTTCACTAATAATTAGTGTTTAAACAACGTTGGTGCTTTTTTAATTCCATTTTCCATCCAAATGCAGCTTGGCACAAACCACAAGGGAAAAACAACCATTAATCAGGGATCCAAGCAAGTGTACGCTGCACCCTACAACTGCTTCAGTGAGCATGCGTGCACATACAGCATGCACCCACCCAGTTCTCCAGGAATAGTGCCAAATGAATGTGAAAACAGTATTTAATTACAAGTCAACACATTTGAATTACTACCAGCCAGTGATCACCTACTTCCTTTTGAAAAGCCTCTTAATTATTTAAGTTCTGACTTTAAGGTAGGGCTTCAGCCTTGCTGTCTGAAGGCAAGAATAGAAAATCTACAGCCAAATCTTTAATGTTCTCCATACCAAATATTTTGTCTACTTTAAGAATCCCAAAATTGGGATTTGAAGATAGCAGTAGGAACCCTCTCATGCACGACTAGCAAACCCACTGCAATTTTGTGTAGTATGTGATGTACTGCCTTCTTCAGTTCCTCCCCTCCTTTCCCACCAACTACTACTTGTCATTCTGGCTGACATAAGACATTCAAGGCCTTTTGTATTTTAAAACTGCTTTGTCCGTCCTTCCATTACAGATACAGGAAGGTTTTCTGGCTCAAAGATGTTGATGGCTGTCACCAGTCATGCTAAAAAACATCAGGAATGGCTTTAGACCTTGCTTCATTCAGCCAACAAAGCCTTAGTCTTGGTACTAAGTTAAAAATAAAATAAAATCTTAAAAAAGCATCAACAATGCAGTTGCGTACAGAAGCAGTCACAGTTCTCTTACAGTAGCCAGCTAAGCCCAATGCTGGTTAGGACTTGGACACTATTCTCCAACATAGGTAGAACAGCAACACCTGACCTGCACAGTTGCAGTGGCCAACCAGATCAAGGTCTGCTGAGAGAGGTGGGGAAATAGCCTTCATATGTTCTCATGCATGCAAAGGAGAATTTTCAGAGTGAAACTGTACTAAATAAACCTACCAACCCACATGCTTGCAGTGTGCCTCTGATCCCACAAACACCACCTTAAATCCAGATTTCCTGAATTATAAACCCACAACCGTAATATTCAGGCAAACTGTAAGTAAGCATAATTTGCTGATACCATTTCTGTTGAGATGAAGAGCTGTGCAGCTATGGGATGGTGAGAGGAGGCCAGATCACTGCTATAGCTATCCAGGTTTCCTAACACTAGAGAAACTCTTCCTTGATTAATTTGGAGGGAGTGGGGAGCTGTGCCGTGTGGAGATACAAGAATCTACCTAATGTGTGGAGATACAAGAAAAACAACATGCAGAAATAACAACTCTGTATGAAGCTCTTACCCTGGATTAAAGAAAAAAAAATAGGCTCTTACATCTTTATTAAAAATTGACAGCACACAACTAAAACCACACAAAACCAAGCCAACAAATTAAATGCATTTATAAAGCAGGTGATACTTTAGTCAAGGAGATTAGACAAGTGTATTTAAATTCACTTAATTAAATTTAAATTCACTTGCATGTGGGTTCACTATAGTTCCTCTCTCTAAATATATCCCTAACCAGATTCATTCCATTTCTCAACACAGAGTCTTACTGCCAGGCATGTAAATTCATCCTGGCTTGACGATCACAACACATTCTTCTCATCCTCATGTTTAAGGCGAAGTCCAAAGATAAGCAAGAAATTGCATATTCTCACAAGCAGCCTCTTTTTAGCCTATTCCAAAGAACAAATAAAGGGGAACCAGTATGTTTGCATTCAAGTGGGTTTGGTTTTGACCTTCTGACAAGTGACAGTTGCAGACAAATGAATAAGCCAAATGCATATTGGTAAAAACCTGAAATACAAAGATTTCTACAAATTATGCAGTTTCCTTTTCAGAAGGAGAGAGATTGCAGTACAATCGTCAGAAATCTTAAGAACTGCAATGGAAAATTCAAAGATTTCCTTGTTCTGCTAGTCTGTGTGTTACACTCAACTGAAAACTCTTCCTCTAACTGCAAATAATACATCTTGGTCTGAATCAACAAACCCAGAAAGCAATGGCCCAAAGTTCCCTGGGGGCCACTGATCTGGACTTCTCCAGCACAATCCAACAATATGTCTTTGTGCACACATGAAGCCCATCACTTTTCCAATTCTTTCTGTTCCAGACAACTTCAGAGAACTGAAACAAGTTCAAGAAATCTTGGCCCTCCCACACAATGTCTTTCTGTGATCAAGTGTTCCCTGTTAGTGATTGAACAGAAGATGTTTTTCTCTGTCTCTCCACCCCTCCTCCCTGCCTGCTACTCCTTATCCCTCAGACAGCTGGAAGTGCATCCTCCTCAGTACCATCTATTACAAACACATATATAGATTTTAGATGAGCAAACTTCAACTCAGTTAGGAAGGATTCCATGGGAAGCTTCTATGGAGGATAAAGGAGCTAGTGAGTGCCGGGAGATTTTCAAAAACACTTTCCTGGAAGCACTGAAACATCTGTTTTAAGGTTAAGTGAAGCAGGTGGAGCAGGAGACCCCGTTGGCTTAATTGAGAGCTTCTGAGCCCCAAACCAAAAAAGCAGCGAAACAGAGATGGAAAAGCAGATGAATAACCATTGAGGGCATTGTCAGAGTGTGCAGAGATGCAGTTAGAAAAAGACCCTCATTCCCCTCGGGAAAGAGCCCACTAAGAGACTGAGGCTTGGGAATAACAGGCAATGGCTTTTGCTTGGAGGATGGAGATGTCCCACTGTGACTGGTGTGCCACCCCTGACTGAACTCTGCTGCAACACTGGAATGTGCTTTATCAACAGGCACCACCCACCTCCTGGCCAGCAGGTTACCTCCACCTGCATCAGTGACCAAACCTCTGTCAGACTTCAAACAAGCCAAACACCCCAAGCCCAGCCTAGCGCGGGTTTCAGTAAAGCCTCCTGTGATCCAAGTCGGAACAACCCCCAGCCTCAGAGCTTCACACCTACTTATTTAACCTAAAAGGAGAGGCTGCTTCCTGTCATCTTCAGGCTGTGCTACTTTTCCTTTTATTCAGCTGCCTTTAGTGTACTCCTCAACTCAGGAACGGGAAATATTTCACATGACACCAGTTCATCCAGGAAGCTTTGAGACACGCAAGCATTTCCTAGCCCTGTCAGCCATATAATGAGGTTTGAAATTCAGAGTTTAGTTTACAGACTCATTAGGTCAGTCATTACCATGGCTGCACACAGGCATGTACAGGGTTTTAAGTGATACCTCTGTGGCCACCTACGCAGGAGGAGGGTGTGGGCTGAGATCTTGTTTACAGGAGCGCTCAATGTTATAAACATGTGGAAACTTGGCAATGGCTAGCAGAGTTTAAATGCCATATGAGCTTTTACCTATTTTGTTAGCTACTCTTAAAACCCTCCTCCTGCCCTTCAGCTGAACTGAGTACCCTCTGAAGGGGCGAAATGCCAAGCATATTGGAGCTGCTGGGATGGCACTGCTTTGAAACACATGGCCGCTCCAATGTGCCCTGTTCTGCAGGCCTCCTGACCTCTCAGGTTCCAGACACACCTCCTCTTTGGCTCCTCCTCCTGACTTCCCCAATTTCAAGCCTGGTAAGAACTGGCTTAGGAGAGAAGGCTGAGGTAATGACAAGGAGCTGCATGCCAAGTTTGTGATCTATTGCTGGCAGAGAGCCTTGCAAACAACAGGGGCCAAACCAAATCTCCAGAAGGGATCCACAGTTCACCATGGCACAAGTGGTACTTGGGACACTCCATGCTGCCTTACCCATAAGCTCAACATCCACTGCAGGTTAGAAGTTAAAGGAAGGCAAGTGTCTTTTCCATCCCAACTGTGCTGGTCCCCAAATCCTACTCTTTGCTCTGGATAGCTCCTGCCAGAGTAAACAAGCCGCCCATAAGCAGGGCCACTAAATGAAGCCTGAACCATGCCAGGTTCTTTCTCCACCAGGAGGAGTACCCTTGAGGATTTTGGCTTGCTTCTGTGGGATTGAACCTAGTCAACAGACTCAAAAGTGATGTGGGCAGAGAAAGAAGGAAAAAGCACTGGGGCAAGGAGGCGGATACACAATGACTGAATGAGATACATTAGATGATTTTCTTAAGAAAACAAGCTCAAAAGCATCGGTTACATGGAATGACAATCATCTTGGCCTGGAGACACAGAAAATATAAGGCAAAGTTGGGAAATTTGGAGTGCTGTTCTTGATTGTAACCTGTGCTAGAACCATGCAGCAAGACTTAATTTATTTTCTCCACAAGACAAGGCTCCATCTGACACAGCCACAGGAGACAAACTACAGAGCTGCTTTTAAACTACAAACCCAGAGAAAGGACACTCCTAAAGGACACTCATTGCTCTTGTGGGAGCTATCACACCTTCAAGGCTAAGTGCTCTGGCCTTCTCAGCACACCAAGGAGACCTGCCAGCATGTTTAAAATTACTTGGTTCTGATTAAAACCAATTTATGCTTTCACAGATTTGAGTAAGACACTTGCCTGAAAGAACCACATTCAAAAAGTTCCGTTTAGATCTGCACTCCCAAAATTAGCTACCAACCCATTAGAAACATCCATAATTTAGCCTTGGTGCAACAGGGGTGGATTTCTCCTTTGATGTCCACCCAGTCCTAACAATTACCATAAGGTGTTCATGACACATTCCCAAGATGATAAGAGGGCTGGAGCACCTCCCATACAAAGGCAGGCTAAGAAAGTTGGGGCTGTTCTGCCTGAAGAAGGCTGTGTGGAGACCTCATAGCAGCCTTCCAGTATCTGAAGGGGGCCTACAAGGATGCTTGAGAGGGACTCTTCATTAGGGACTGTAATGATAGGACAAGGGGGAATGGGTTTAAACTCACACAGGGGAAGTTCAGGTTAGATATAAGGAAGAAGTTCTTTACTGTAAACGTAGTGAGGCACTGGAACAGGTTGCCCAAGGAAGTTGTGAATGCTCCATCCCTGGCAGTGTCCAAGGCCAGGCTGGACAGAGTCTTGGGGGACATTGTTTAGCATGAGGTGTGTCTATCCAGGGCAGGGGGATTGGAACTAGATGATCTTAAGGTCTTTCCAACCCAAACCATTCTATGATTCTATATAGAAAGGTGCAGTAACGCAAAAAGATTCTTTTTGCTTCAGGTCAAGTTGGTTTGATATTCCACAAAAAAACTCCAGTTAGTATGTACGATATGAGATAACAAGTACTACAGAGAAGGGAGAATGTGTTGGCAGCACAGAGCATGAAATGACACGGGCAATTTGGCTGCCGGCAGGAAAGATTATTTGGATTAAATAAAAAGAAGTGTTAAATGTTTGCCTGAGCCAAGAAAGCTTGACCCCTACTTTTGAGAAGGATCTATAATTTGGTTCAACAATTTAACAAAGTTTCAATTATGCAGTACTTAATGCCTGGAAAAAAAAAGAAAACAAAACATCACCTTTATACTTACTAGTTATAAACTCTGCTGAATCCCTGCAAGCATGTTTGCTCAAGACTCTTAGCACTGCAAACAAAACACTAGGAAGAATTCTTTTCCCTCCACTTCTGCAGGGTTCATTCAATACTGTCACAGACAATCAGTTCAGTCTGGCACAGGACAACATGAAAGCTAATCAAAACATTCTCCCCATTCTTTCCGAAGGCTTAGTGGTACAGATAAATGGGCAAAATGAATTTCATTTCAGCACCTGAGAAGCAGCTTAAACAAAACACCTTAAAATAATGTCCCGAAGAAGCAGTGCTCTTTACAACAATAGTTCTGTGCAATGATTCCCAAAGAGTATGGAGAATGTATGGCACACGGCGAATCCAGTCCTATACCTGTATTTCTGCATCAAACCTGTCAGTCCCAGGCCTTTTATTTATACAAGTGGCTATAAGCATTTAACTTGAAGAAATAAGAGTGCTGCCTTACATAAATAATGAACACTTCAGCTGGAGGCAGAGCCCAACCAGGGGATCAAAATTAAAATGAAGTAAAACACAAGAAAAAACCCCAGTGAAATAGCATGCTTTGTCAAGTTGGCAGCCAAGCAAGCTGTCTTCCCTGCACTCCCCCCTTACTGTCAATCATCTGATTTCACTGCAGTTGCTTTTCCTTCACATATTACAATATGCCACCCCTCTGCTCACAGGTACATGACAATTACTAATAAAAAAAGCAGGGGAAATTAAATTAAAGAACAGAGACTCAGAATAAAATGGCTTGTGTAACTCGGTATGCACGATGCCAGTTTTTCACAATGCCAACTGTATGGCAATAAACAGAGATAAATATATCACAGCTACAAGCAAAAACCCCACAAACCCATAGCCAACCCACATGCAGTGGTTTGTTTGGGAGTGGTTTCTAGGTGGTAGTGTTTTTGTTTAAGGGTTTTTCCTCCTCAAATACACTTGAAGACCACAGTTTGCTCATCTCTCAGTTATGATCCAGAGCTGCGTGTTCTACCCATGCATAAAAAACTTCCAGCAGGCAGGGAATTTCACACCGAGCATGATGCAATTGCAGCTTTTGTGCACCTCAGCTCTATATGAAGTAACCTGCCCATTTGACTCCAGTTACTTCAGATGGCTCACATACTTGCCAGGGAGCGCACAAGCTGCCAAGAGCATGGGAGTTCACCTATATCAGTTGATACCACTGCTCACAGGCGAGCATGTGAAGTGTAGCACACCACCACCACCATTTTAAAATCTGCAAGAATAGAAGCTCTTAATTGTCCCACAGTCAACCTGCCAGCATGAACTTGGGCTACACCTTGGACTGGAGAGGGGAGGAAAGCTTTATTTTCTGAATGGCAGTCCGTAAGAAAAGAACACAAGTTTAAGGGAAGGCTTCATGTTTGAGATGATACACTTTTCGCTCAGAAGCCCTTCCCAGTTTTAATGAAAAAGGAGGGGAACAACCCCAGAGAGAAGGTAAAAAATTAAGCAAAACTACACAGTTTGGTGAACACTCCATTGATTCTCACCTCTTAAAAAAACTGAATGATGCTACAATCAAGAACATCTTCCTCTTACAATAAGACGACGACATAAACAATTTTGATCCTTACAGAAAGCACACCTCTTCAGAATCACTGTGCCACAGTCCTACGTGCACAGAGGGCTCTGGCCCTGCTGGATGCAGCTACTTTGTGCTGGGGATTCAGACACTTTCATCCATTCCTTTGGGCCACATGAACAGTAATGGACCCCTGGGCAGAACTAGAAGTGACGTATAACCAGAACCTTGCCAAATTAGCTGGAACACTAACTAAGAGAAAGAAGTCTAAAATACACCAGACAAGGCAGTGTCTGAACTTGGCAGATGATGAACAGAGCTAAATGCAGACTCCTACAATTCAAAAGACTACAAGCAATGGCCCAGGCAGATCAACCACCTACAGTATTGTCCCAGGACAGAAGACTCTGAAAATGCAAAGGGACCTGGAAGATGTCTAAATGACACAAACAGAAGGTCATCCAACCAAAACCAGAGCATTCCAGAATTGCAGCAACAGGACATGACAATGATAACTATGATAACACTTAGCAGTCAAGCACATAGAACTTAATTTTTACCTAGGTGAAGTAGGCAGGGACAACCCCATCCCTAATAATTTTGGGTAAAGAAATACGTGCTTACTTTCCCAATTTCACACGAGGTCTCTGCAATGTCTCCCAGGCTATGTATAACAATGAGAAAGACCTGTGGCTTCCACTCGAGACCTTGCATGATAGTCCTCCTCTTTGCAGAAAGCCATTTGCATCTTATGTGCATGCTTACCTACATGCCTGTGTTATCCCTCCTCCACTGGAGGTTGAGAATCAGACTTGGAGCGTGGAAACTAAGATACTGCCAAGAAGCACGACTGAATATAAATGAATTCATCAAAAATGAAGGAAGCCTAATATACTATTACAACTTGAATGTTCCAAATAGAAGTTTCTTATCCCCGAATCAGCATATTTTGCAGCTTTCTGTATGGCTTGCTTTTCTTGTGATTGCTTCAGGTGAGCTCTGCGCCATGAGATAGCAGCACCAAGAGCACATAGGACAACTTCAAGAAGAGAATTCTTCCACAGTTCCCCAACCTTCCCAAGTATACCTAATAGAAATGCTTGTCCAAATTTTTCAGGTTTTCATTTAAGACTGAAGTTGATTTTGATTCTTCAATGAAAAGTTCTGGTTTTTAAGTTTGTTAAAGACTTCTTGAACATTATCTAAAAATAGATCAATCAACTTCCAAATTTAGAGTTTTTGCTCTGATGATCTTCCAGAATTATTCACATACGTTCTTCTATTCAAAGTTACTTAGAAAATAATTAG
The DNA here is from genome assembly GCF_004027225.2 of Strigops habroptila. NCBI lineage: Eukaryota > Metazoa > Chordata > Aves > Psittaciformes > Psittacidae > Strigops > Strigops habroptila. Next base: position 85,915,990 of record NC_044277.2, read on the forward strand.
CAGTATCTTCTTTGTTGTGGCTGACTAGAAGCTATATATATATATATGCGCAGAACAGTAGAAGTTTCCTAGGTCATTTCTAGTTCATTCCATTTCTGGCTCTACAAATCCCCACCCACACAATGATTATTATTAATTCATATCTGAGAGAAATGCAGGGGGAGGAGAGGGAGAGAAACACACAGAAAAGCATCTTCATCCCAGGAAACACTTAAGTCCCCTTACAAGCTTTAAGAATATTAACTAACTTGAATGCTGACTGACTTCTATCCAAGCCCTAGCACTTTTCAGAGTTAAATCACACTGCTGTGACACCTTAGCTTGTCATCAAGGTTAAGGCAAGACCTTTTAAGTTCATGAATAGAAAGATATTGCCTGAAGCACTACTAGTGACAAACAGAGAAAACAGACTTAACAGTGTTCAAGAAAACCCTGCAAAACCTAGTTTTCCAACCCAGCCTTTCCACAACAGCATTAAGACAGACCAAAGCGGAGAGAAACCTCTTCGTCATTCACCTATTCTAAAGCTCTCAATGCATCATTCACCTTTGCTCTGAAATACACAGAGGATGCAAGCAAGTGATCATGCTCTAGCAAGAGAAGCAAGACTCCCACCTCCTTTAAAAGAAAGTTAGAAAATAGACTGTTAAACAGATATGGCTAAAAAAAAAAAAAAAAATGAATCTGTGAACTAAAGGAGGAAGCCACTGATTTTTAAAATGCTGATGGAGACAGATTCAAGCATGTATGTACTCAACAGCTGAAAGCAGAGCTGATGCAGAAGGGGACACAAGAGGCCAACATCTCAGAAAAGCTCGCTATAAGCATTTACAGGACAAACAGCAAGGAGAAAAACTAATAAGAAAACCTAGGCCGATTACAAGACAACAGGAGAAAAGAGGTTCCAATTGCCATTACTTACTCACCAGATTTACAGCACTTTATTAACCGGCACTGCTATCTATTGCTAATACAGACTAAATCCTATTTTATTTAAGCTACTGAAAAATGAGTACAAAGTTGATGAATGCCTGGCACCGTCCTTGTGCAGAAGGTGCCGATACGCACTCAGGCTGCCAACAGTGCTGAGCTAATCGAGAGTCTATGGTCTTTCCCAGAGACCTTGCCTGTATTTTAACTCATTACAGCCCATGGTGGGATGTGCTCAGTTTACATCTTTGCATACTCTTCGTTTAATGTTCTGATGAATAATTTAGTTCAGATGATAAATCCTTTTACGTACTCCAGGCATTTTCTCCTCAAGAATGTTGATGTGGTCCCAAAATTTTGAACTGGAAGGCACTTAAATGGGGCTATCAACCGCTTGCCCCTCCTCTCGTTATAAAAAGCAGAGTATATAACATAGGTCAGCCCATGACCCACAGCAAGACGCATTACTCAAAGGAAGCTGGAAATCTTGTACCGCATTGGTTTAAATCAGGGTGGAGCTGAAGAACAAGAGAAAGCCAAAGTGCTTTTGGCTTACTAAAAAACACACATTCAGCTTCCCAAATGCCTGGCATACACCGGAAAGCTTGCATGAGGCATGCACGGGAAGGCTGAGGAGATTCATGGGGGGCTCTGCTCCTCTGGGAGCAGAGTGGGAGATCTGCTGGGATTGACCCTACACTGGCCAAAAGAGGCTGCAGGTTTCCTGTAATTGCAGCAGCTTGAAGCTGTGCAGACAGGTCCTGTGCAGGGACAGCTGCTTTCCTGGCAGCCCTACCCAGCATCGCTTCCACAAGATCTGTTTATGGGTGCTCCCTGCATGTCCGTCTCTGGCAGATGGCACACAGCTCTTCCTCTCGCCCCTGGCACCTCCTCCCAGTAGGGCACGTTACCTTGCAGATGACAGCACGTGCTGTCATTTGATTTAGCAGTGAACCAGCTGACTTATTCCACATAGAAGCAAATGCTCTCCTGCAACGCACTGGAGAGAAATTCCTACAGCCAAGACAGAGAAGGTATTTCAAGGGCATTTTCTCATTTTATAAAAGTACTCATATGGCATATACTTGGTATAATACCTGGTATATATAATACTAATACTATATATAATTACTTGGTATAGTAAACACCCTTCCTCCTCCAATTCAGAGGGAAATTCCGATTTCTCCCCAAACTGCATGGAGAAGAATCTCACAAATACCCACTTTGCCATCTCTGGTATTCAAAGAAATTCCTTTCCTGCTTTATTCATCAGCCTCACCACAAGGAAGCTCTGCACCATGACTGCTGAAGTCCTTCACACACAGCATGTGCATTCCCTGCAACATGAAAACTATACCATGTTTCCAAATAGCATCACAGGTTGTTTACAGAGACAAGCTCACTGAAGATATTTTTATCCTCATCTCCCAAGACCAATTTATAATTAGTACTGCCTTTGAACAAGATGCACTTGCAGCACAGCGTCAACACGCTGACTCAAAATAGGGCTTACTGTAGTGCCAGAGGCCTCCCCAGGACAGCTCTTCTCAATGACTTCTGGTATTACAGGGTGCTCGGCCACAGTAATAGATATGGGTTGGCTGCATGTCACAATGCTGACTAGGAGCTGTGCACTACAGGAAAACACCTTGCAGATGGAGTCAAGAAGTGCCCCAAGAAGAGGTATTCCTTCTCCAAGTGGATGATGTAGCTGCCACTGCTGTTCTCTCTGGCTTCTGTACCGCTGACCCGACGTCAAAAGTTTCTTTCCTTTCACAGATATCCTAAGACTCACTTCACTGCTACATGAACACATAGCAGTTGCTCTGCAGAAACACTTCCATGGCAGTGACTGCCAATGTGTTTGCATGCAGTTCACATTACAGCATCCCTCCTGTATCCTCAAAAGCCTCCCGAGAGCTCCATTGCCCAGCTCAGAAGATGCTGGCCACACAGCTCTTGTCTGGTGTTGGGAAGTCCCAAAGTGCAGAGTCTCACATGTAGGCGGATGCTGTAATGCTTGTCACAGCATTCAGATACAGCACTCCAGCTACAACAAAGGCTCTCTTGTGCTACTGCATGGCCTGAAAGGGGGTGAAAAGAGTATGCCATGGGATTTGGCTGCCACGAAGCTAGGCAGAGGCATGAGGGGGTAGGAAAGCAGAGCAACAGAGCCAGACGGAGAGCCACAGGAAATCTGGATCCAGCTACCTCCTCCTCCTCCCAGATTGGTTAGAGTACAATATATGGGTGCTCACAATGCACAGCATTTTTCTCACCTCAGCTCTCCCTGTTCAGAAACACAGATGAAGGGCCAGAACAGAGCAAGGGGAGCCTCTGGGATCCTACCTGCCCTGGGGTGCTCCTACCATGGAGCCTCCTGCTCCTCCAGGGGCAGGGAACAGGCAGGAACCACCCAAACAGCAGTGTCCCTTCCCATCCCTGTCTAAAGGGCAAGGGAAGCCAAGATCAGGCAAACCTGCCAAGTCTCATTTGTGGGATAACGCAATTAAAACCCTTCATTTGCCCAGAACTGTCAATTGTGAAGGCAGGTAGTTTCACCTAGCAATTTACCTTCCCAAATAAAACCACACAAAAACACACAAAAGAAAAAGCAAGAAGTCAATAGGGTGCAGCAACATCCACCCTGAACTCTTCTTAAAAAAGAAAGTCTGTGGGCTTAAATGTGAGGAAAAATATTTATGACAACCTAAGCAACCCTCCTAAGCATAATTAGCAGTCTCATTTTGTTCAATTATGAGGTCATCAAAACTCCTTTCCATACTTTGCCAGCTTTTGCTAGGAAAACAGGCACCAGAAACCTTCACAGATGAAGCCCACACTAAATTAACCTGGCTTCCTGGCCTCCTTTGGCCTCAAATAAGCAAACCCATTACCTCAGGTGAAACAAAGTTTGCCACCTGCCCCCATGGCACTCTAGGACAGTTTCAACACAAGTGAGAAAGCTAATTAGAAACAGCCATTGCAGCAAGCAGAGAAACAAACATTGTCCACTGAGACCTGCTTAATTAGATCTGCCAACACTGCTACTGACAAAAAAGTTATCCCATGTCCATAAATTTGCCATTCTCAGACTGCCGAGGGTCCTCCTATGTTAGTTTTGCCCTTCCACTGGCAAAAACTTGCTTTGCTCTGTTCTGCTGGCAGTTAACCAAAGCTTAGTAAAATCATCTCCTAGTGCATGCTTCATTATCACAATTCAGTACCGATCTCTGTAAGCAAAAATCCTCATATTTTCAAGGAAGGCAAAACATGAGGTGCTTGTACGCAAGAGACAGCACTTTACTATCTCACTTACATTAAACAGTGCACACTTCTGGGCTGTAAATCAAGGTTTCCGAGTCCTGAATTAGCCTTTGGTGCCCAAAAATCAACAGTTCCATTGCTTTGCCTAAGCCATCATGAGTATAACAACTTCAAAAAAGAGAAATAATCCCATGGAAAACACTGGCCAGTTTCCAAGACAAATAAATAGCTATAAGCTGAAATCAGCTCAAACAGTAATTACAGACAATAGCCAGTTGGATGGTGTATGTGGAGTAGCCAGGAGAATGGATAAACTGACTCTCTCTAATGTGAAGGGAAGCAAGAGGGGCAGCTCATTACCCCTACAAGGTGGATGGGCTACGGCCAGCACAGTATAAGGGATAACAGTGCCTGGAGAACAGTGTCTGTCTCAAAACGAAGCCCTTGTGAATCTGTGCATGGTAGACCACTGCACAGAGAACAGCCTGCATAAGAGAAGCTGTGTCTAATCCTGGCACTAAGTCATCCTCTTCAGCTCCTGGAAAGAAGAGTACTTGAGTTTGCACTATCCAACACAGCTTTCTACATCACTAACACAACTAAATTTCAAGCTACTTTAGTTTGATTTTATACGACTATTCCTTATAGAAGCTGAATTTTAGAAAATAAAATGAGTAATTAGTTTGTTTCTAAAGTAAAATCCATATGGCTTTACAACAAACAAGCAGTATTTCTGGTGACTTGAAGTGTCACTGCTACAACAGGAGCCCAAGTTAAATTGTATATGTCAGCAATTCTAGAAATTTGTGTGTTTGAACACTTTTAAGTTAAAATGTATTTCTATGATCGCCATGGGAATGGCATACTTTGTTCTGATGGGGCACCTTTGTCTTACTGGTGTACGTTTTGCTACAAACTGACATAAATGACCAAAGAAATTACCAGATTGAAAAATAACAACTGTTTTTTCAACTAACCATCAATTCTAGTGAGTACTCATCGCACGCGCAGTTACCAACAGCACTGCAGGGAACAAAGGAGCACAGACCTGGTTTTAATCAATTTTCTTTGCCAGTTCAGAAATATCCTCCCACCAGTGAGGCTGGGCAGTAGCCATACAACTGAGATGTTCTATTACTTCTAGATAACCTGTACGACCTTGTTTGGAGACTCTCAAGTATGCCCCAACAGAATTGAGAACAGTAACCTGGGTTAAAACATAGTTTCATCCATGAAGGTAAACATCATGTAGTCTTAACTGCATGGGCTGCTACAAACAGTAAAAAAAAAAACCCCATCATCACCCATTGAGGAAAGACTCCATTTAGATGCAATTCGCAGTGCTGAAGAGATCTTCAGAATTTAAGCTCTGCATATATGAAAAAATTGAACACAACCACAGCAAGGAGGAGATCGATTCAAAGGGCTTATACTGGCCACCAAGTCGCTCACTGTACCAGCTGGGAACAAATCTTCTCAGAAAGCAGGACTACCCACCTTTTTGTTTCTTTCCACTCCTTGGGTTTCAGAAAAAACAGTCACAATCCTGTTATTACTCCTTTCTACCCTAAGTCTCCTTGTCCTTCCTTCTTCCCAATGTACAGACACAGCTTCATCAGCTCCTATTTTCATTACTTCTGCCACCATCCCATAGAGCCCATCCCAGGGGTATCCCTCCATCCATAGTTAGAAGGGCTTATGTTAATTGGCAAGACACTTCCCTAATGGAGGTACAAAAGCTATCTTGAGAGATGAGTGTGTTGCCTCTACCACCCTCCACACTTCTGTTATCTAACCTCCCTGTTTCGCGTCCCTTCTCCCCTTCAACACGAGGATCAGAAATCTGCCAGCCAGATGTGCCTTAAAACATAAATGATGTTTGCCCTCTCCCCATCTTCCCAGTATGATGTGCAACATTATGGATGGAGATTCTTCCTCATCAATGCAGGTTGGAGCCAGTCCGTACAACTTGCAATGCAGATGGGCATCAGTTCTATTTCATGGCAAGCAGAAGGGTAAACAGGGCAAAGCACAGCATCATGATATTGATTCTCCCACCTGAAAAATGCAAGAGCTCCTCATTTCAGGGAACAACGGGATCTTGGGAAACAAATGGGAGCAGCCGAGCATCCCACTTCACACCACCTTCACTGTGACAGAAACTACATGCTGATTCATCACCCTTCTACACCAACAAGACAGAACAGGAAAAAACACAAAATGCAAGAGCACCAACAACCTGCAGCCCCTGCTGACAGGTCCAAATAACACCTCTCATGCAAGGTCTCTCAAGAAAGCACAGGAGGGCCCTGAACAGAGCCTGGCTCAGCCTCTCACATGGGGGAAAGAGCTCAACCTCCAAGCAGCAAGATTTGTGTTTTAAGGGTGTTTCCCTACTCTAGCCAGAGACAGGCATGCAGCACTCCTTTCAGTCAGGCACATGCCTTCTTTCACAGCCTGGTTCAGAGAAAGCTGCCATTTACTATTCTAAGTTGGACTTATTGTTAGCTGGCTAATGGACCAGCCCTCCTAGCTAATATGGAAGAGATCTGCAGAACAGAACTCGAGATTTTATGTCTGAATCTGGCAGCAGAGAGGTATTAAAAATGCTTTCTACAAGGGCATACAAACATGCAGGCAAAGATGGGACAAGTCCCCTGTAGCAGATTCTTGCGATACCAGTTCATTTTCAGGACAAGGAGATAAATATAGGATATTAAGAGTACATTAATCCTAGACAGAAGGTCTGCAGCTTCCAAAGGGTAGATTAATTATTAAAGCAGCAGCAATAAAAAATATTCAGTAGTTGAAACACATATACCTATATTATAGGCAGATAAGCGCTTCAATAACCTTGTACTTCAATTTGTAGATACACTCCCTCTCCCTGCAGGTAGCAACATAGCCATTTAAACTCCATAATTTTCATTAATTTCTCTTTTTAAGAATGAATTAGAAAATATAACTAAGAGAGAGTCTGTACAGTGTAGTAACAGTTTCCTCCCTCTTTCCACCTTCTCTCTTCTCAGCCCCCGTAAGACTAGAGCATTTTTGCTTCACTGACCAGCAAACAAAAGCAGGATCATGACGACGATTAAGAGCTTTTTAAATACATTTATTTTTCCTTTAAAATAATCAGCATGAGAAATACTGGGAGATTAAAGATAAGACCTGTTGTGGTTTAAAGAGACACTCCCTAACACTCTCGCCTTTCATAAGAGGTATAGATGTCACTTGAATACCCCAAACTCAGATATTCAGAATAGGATAGGCATATGTGCCCTCAGAACAGTGTAACTTTGAGGAAAAAAGACCGTTGCCGATATGTACGCACAAAAATTACCCAGTTTTGTGAGTAAAAACAGAGCATATGCTATGTTTGAATGAGGAATAGTTGTTACTAATTGATAAAAATTAAGTTTCCTCTCAGTGCATTCAACCTAACTGAACTCCAAACCATCCATTTATAAATACGGAACAAAAAAAGTAAAAATAAAATCTTCCAGCTTTGTCACCGAGTTGAGCAACTCCATTTAACAGTATTTAACTTGGTTAAATGAAAAAGTTAGTAGGGAGGCTGGAATCTCAGCAGTTCCATAGCAGATTAATTTACTGTATTGTCTCTCGAAGGGAAAAGTTTTAAGTCTCTGATGTGTGCATCACTATACATTGTGGGTATTAAACAGGAGATGACAAAAAATTGCCAAGCTGGCTGTCCTCCAGTTAATCAGACTGCTTTGACTCAGATTCATCTGTGAACTGCTGTTGAAAACCAATTGCTTGTTTAATGGGGCAGAAAGATGAAATCAATTTCAATATGCATCTCTAAAGTGTACCTCTTATGTAAAAGTGCTGCCTGAGGGAGCAAGGGACACACACATTTCCTTCTGGTTGTGCCAGTTTCACTTCCAATTTGCTATCCCTACAGGGACTGAATTATAAAATTACATGAAGAAAGAAGCTGTAGCTGCATTCAAACGATACCTCTTTGGTTCACAACATCCTCAAGACATGGAGAGAGCTTCTCCCTGGTCTCTGGGGAGTCGACAACCATATACCCAAGTGAGATTAGTTAACACTGACTCATTAGGTGTTTCATTAAAAAGCCCCGTCAATGAAGAAACCAAACACAGTGAGCAATGCTAACGCCAGCTGCTGTCACTGGCACCCTTGGTGCTCTAGGGAGAGCAATGACTGCTGGGTGGAGGACGTTTCAGGGGCAGATCACACTGGTGTGGCTGGGGAACTCAGCACAGGCCTGTCTCTAAACAAGCAAAAGCTATTAAGTAGCACTGCCAGGAAATTAGGGTCAATAGGAAGGCAGACACACACAGCATTATATGCCTTTGCTCAGGTGAGAAGTAATCACATCAGATCAAAAGCAATTTGCTGACTGCACTGCATCCCGTAATCTTTTTCCATACCAAGACACCTAATGGCAACAGCTCCATTTTGGACTTAAACCTTTTATCCCCTCTTCTATTTTAAACAAAGGAAGTTTCCTAAATTAAGAAATAATTCAATTTTACATTCCAACTTGGAAATTAAAGAACTGCATTGACAAAGAATTCAGGATTTTTAATTTTGCTGCTGTGTTTTTTATGATGATTTTATGACAAAGTCTGCACACAAAAACAATTTATGTGATCCTCTGCTAACACAACAAACCAGAAAACAAAAATTTATGCTACTTTAGGAAAGCATAATATAGACCACAAGCTGGGCAAGTGGTCAAAACACCACCTCCACACACCAACCTGCCCATACGCTTCCAGAGCTCTCCAGTCACATTTTGAAGTTTGTGGCTATTACACATTGTGTCACACAGGTGCACATGAACAGGTCTGTGTCCCCGGGCACTGCACATCACATCACCTCTTACACAGGCAGTGGTATGTTCCCTCATCATGGCATTACACAGAATTTTGGGGTGCCAGCTCATTTTCTGCAGTTATTTCAAAAGCAAACGTTCCCAAAGGCATGGTTTGCTCCTTCTCTGTCCCTTGCCCCAGTACCATGAGCAGTGTCAGGGTGCTTAGTCCCACCAAAAGCCAGGTGATGAAAATGACAGTGAACAGCCTACCAATGCAATAATGTTCATCCTACAGTCCTCTGCCATTTCAGCTAAAGACTTCAAGTCCATCGAGAAACTACTTGATGCCACAGTAAGGAATTTCTGTCCCTTAAGATAGTGTGAGATCATGCACATACACTAAGATGAAGTCTCTTATGTCACATGCAATGTATTAACACTACAAAAAGTCAAGCACTCAAGCATACCAGAATTAAAAAGCCTGTGTTATCTCCTTGTAAATCTAGCAGCTGATCTCATACCATTTTTATCATCACACAGATAACTAAGTTTGCAAATTGTACCTGCCAATCTTTCATTGTGCTTTTCAACATACTCTCTTTAGGGGATAAGATACACAAAAAGATTAAATGTTTCTGAGCCCTGCAAAACGGATACAAAAGAAATAAAGAAACAACACAACCCAGCAGCTGGGAATTTGTTTCTCTCTGAAACAGTAAATTCCAGCAGTGTCCACAACTGCAGAAGCCCGGGCAGCCCCGCACCTCTCGCCTTAGACTTGCAGCTCACAGGCTTTCCATGAGCTGACAAAAAAAAAAGGCTCTGACTCTCCATCCAGAGGCTTTGAACTACCATCCTCAGGGAGCTATCAGGTGTAAATGAGGTGATGCTAATGTCTGCAGATTTTGGGAGCAAGTGCCTCTCACCACACACCCATGCAGCACACAAGTATCACCAAGTATTTCGGGCTGTTCTGGGTTATGTTCAGTCAGCATTTTCTGTGAGCCAGCCTCTGATCACTAAGAACTTGACGCACAGGAGGAGAAATTAAGATATTGCACGGGAGATTATGCCAACAACATGTTATACATGTGTCTGCATGGGATGGGGAGTTTCTATCCCATGAGAAATTTTAATATTTTGACATCTGATTTCACCCAAGTCTGTTCTTGTTGCTTAAGGATTCCCATAATGCAACAGACTAGTTTAGCAAGGAAAGAAACTGCAAGGAAGATATATGATCCAGGAATCCAGGCATGAGGAATAAAACACACATAGCATTTGAAAGCACCTCATTATCTCCAGAGAGCACAAATATTAAATTTGACCCAGAACTAAACATTTACACTTTCTCCAGCACAGAGATGTCAGAGAAATCAACCATTTTGTGTAGAAAGTTTCTAGCTCAACACAACATAGTTTTCAAAGAAGAAATGTAATTTTTTTAGGCAATCTTCCTCTCCTGTAAGCCACATGCCCCCATACACCATGTTTTCTATTTAGCGCCTCTTCCTGGGCCTTTTACCCATTTGCTGCCTTTCACTTGTACACCCATGTTTGCTTGGTCTGCTGCCAATATTTCACAACTCCAAATGAAAAAGGAACATGACTTTCTATAAAGAACAGTGGAGCGAAAGAGCATATTTCCCCTCCCCTCCCTTCCATGGGAGGGTGGCTAGCTCAGTTAGAAGCCACATGCGCACTATTCCTCCCTTGTCATTTCTTTAACTTCCTTTACCAGGGTCCAAAGATCGTAGCCCTGTCACACAAGGTTGTGTACTACCACCAGAAAACTTTACACTTCAAGAATTCAATTTCCCTTATAGGATGATGATCTGATCTTTTTCCCTTCTGATTTTGCTCCATATGAAGCATACGCTGCAGTACATGAGAAACTCATGTAGGTATAGTCGATCCTGAATGCATACAGTGTGGTGTGAGAAGGAAAGAGCATGCTACAGGTGCACATGATTCCCTCATGTGCACCAATTCCACTGCTGCTGCAATCACATAATAATCCTAAGGCAGATCTGCTAAAAAATGGGGCAGAGCAACTGGTGGTGGGAGTAAGATTTCAAGGGGTACTTTTTAATTTTTTCCTTTAAGCCATACCACCTTGCACAGCTGACTGAGTACAGCTAGAAAACCAGCTAAATCAGCAAAATTTCGGAGGTAGCAACATGTGGCAGAAACTTCTGAAACTGGCTGTGCCGTCTCGGGACTGTAATGTGTCACCACACCTTTGCTCTGTTTTCAGATTTAGTTTCACGAGATAGCACTGGTCAGGATGCAGCCCGCCACCCCATCAGCAAAGTCCGCCTTCCTGCATTCTTGCCTTCCCTGACATTTACCTCTGACATTTGCATCTGTTTGCTCCTTAATTGGATATTGCAGCAAAAGAGCAGAAAATGAGCTCAGCAAAGTGAATTTTTGTTTGTTTGTTGGCTGAATTAAGTGCCTGAAGAAGGTGAGACAAATGTCAAAGCCAGCAGAAAGGAAGCGGCTGTGGAGAGGGATGTGGGTGAGCAGGGCTGCTCCTCCCTGCAGCAGGAGCTGCTGTGCGATTCCCCGGGGTTCACCCTGGGAGCTAATGTGCAGTTACAAGAGTGCAAACACAGTTCTTCCACACTGTGACCACAGCAACACCATATCCAATAATTACTGAACATCAGTATCTTACTGGGATCACAGTTGCAGCACAGCTCCCATGCAGTAAAAGTTTCTCTTAAAGATCTACAGAAAAGACACCGGTACTCTGAGGACCAGGTATCAGACACACAAGCAGCGGCTCTGCTGGCCTCCAGACTTGCACCACACCGACAGAGCCTTTTTCAACATATACTACTGTAACAGGTAGCAGGTATCTTAGATCTAAGTCACTAAAATCCTGTTATTTGAAACGAGAAGAATTGTATGTAATATTTTGCCCAGTATTCCAAATCCAGGACAAATTTGTTTTCACACAAGTCTTACAAATCTTAGTGAATTCTCAATATATTATAGCAAGTGTTCTCTTTTTTTTTTTTTTTTTCCAAAGAATAAGTACTATTCGCTTCCAGTATTGAGGTAGTGAAGCTCACTTTTTTCAGCACTACCATTTATAACAAAACAAGCAGAAGACACAGCTGAAGGCCACACACGTAAATCCAGAAACTTCCCCTTGTATTTTCCTATTTTATACAGTATAATATTTTAAAGTAGAGATGGACATGCTGTCATCAGACATTCTCAGGCAGCCACCTAAGCAGCAATCAAAAATTAATTAAACAAGCAGAAACAAAACTTGCCTCCTCCCCACCCCCAAAACAAAACAGAACTAAAACAACCCAAAACCAAATGACCAAAAAACTCACTGTGACAATCCCAAAGACTGTGCAAATGCTCTGACTAGACAATCATGTTCATGAGCTGGTCAGACAATTCAGCGCACAAAGAATCTTCCAGAATCTTTATTCTAGACACAAACATCATCATCTCTGCCCCTCAGTTCAAATCCTAACCTTGTTTTTCATCCTAAGGCCCAAAATAAAATCTAGGCTCTTTAAAGGGTAAAATTCACTGAAGCAAAACTGACAGGACAGAAACAGAATAACCTTTTCAAAGAAACATGGTCTTTCCAGTACTGTAATATCAGATTGATGGGCTGCATTTCTGGTCCTGAAGGTTTAGGACTGCCAAGTCCATGATCAAGATGTTTTAGTCTGAAAACAGATTATTTGTTGTCATCTGCAGACTAGAGGCTTCTATTTATTCACTAAGTTGGATGTTGCTAAGAAAAGCCAGCCAGAAAAATGGAAATCTCATAACCAAGACCTGATCATATTTGGTTCTCCAACTGCGCGTCAGGAGTTTTAAATAAAAGCAAAGCCACTATCCTCACTCTGAAAGTTGAAGTAAATAAAGTTAAAGGCATACAGATCTCTATAAATTATTTTTAAGAATCCATTCCTCTACTGCCAGTTTATCCACTCTTCTCCAACACAAGTTAGTCAGTGTCTCAAAGTAGTGGAAGGACTTCCATCTGCTACTACTTCAAAGGAAGCTATCTGAAAGGAAATGTCAACCTGTCCAAGACATACGTTTCTAAACATATTAGACTTGCTGTCTCTGCCAAGATACAATTAAACACTTTCTAGCCTCTAAAATGCCTGCAAGAAAGAAGTTTTAAATCCCATGTTCAAGAACGACCCACACTGATTAAAGCCAAGCTTCATGGTGACTTGTAATAGCCTATTCTCTTTTCACCAAAGGAATTTGTTGACCTAAGCTTCAGCCAGTTCCTGCACTGTCATGTCGAGATTTTAACTGCCCCCAGCAATCAGGGCAGAAAGGTCCTCTTGCACATGGATAGGCAGGTGGACTATTTCTCCAAGAAGTCCAGATCTGTGAGGTATTTCAACCTTACTGCGCTGCTGTAAGCAGAGCTACACGGCCGTTGTTGGCTTGCAGCTGAGTGGCACTGGGCAAGCAGGACATGTGTCAGTGGCCTGAAGGAGAGACAGAGACTAGGGGTAAATAAATGTTTCCTAATCAGAAGTCACATGCAAAGCTGTCCTGGCAGGAAAAAGCACTACTATCTCCAGTGCAAGTCCCACCAGGCACTGAAAACTCCCAGCAAGGGTCCCAGCAAATCACAGCACTGAGGCAGCAGTGCTACTCAAGAGCCACACAAGCTAGCACAACACACTGCCGGCTTCATCTGGCTGTGGTTTTGTTTCCAAAATATACTAGGATCTGAAATTTTTAATTGCTGCTATTATTCCTCATTGGATTGGAGCAGATTTCTTATTTTAGAAAAGTATCTGTCACATTCTCTCTTATCAACAGCAAGAGAGAAGCAGCAGCTGTGGTATATTCTACTTTCTCTATTCTCCTTCTTTAGGTCATGCACTGGCTATTCTTCTTTTCTGCTTTGCCACACATTACTGACCCGAGACCCACACAAAGCACCTACCCTCAGCCAAAGATCACCATTAAGGAAAAGGTCAGGAAGGGAGGAAAGGTGCCTGCATGAATACTTATTTTAGTGAAATACAACACTCAGTCAAAAAGGGTGAAGTTTGTCTCCTGAAAAGCCAAATCCATCAGGTTAAAAGTTTACAAGACACAGACTGAACTTTGCATATTTTCTTCCAGACTTGTCACAGACATTAACGTAAAAAATAAGCAGAATAAGACAACACTTCAGGCTGATTCACAACTCTAAACTCACACATGACATCTGAAAAGTCTCATATGGGTAGAGTCAAGGTTGATATAATCCAAGCTTCTCCTGCCCAAATTCCAAAGCAATGGAAAGCAGTTTCTCTACTGTACAGATACAAGAGAAGCTATTTTTTCCAATAGATGACTAACACCAACAGCTTTGTTTATTTACTTAACTTTCAAAGCAGAGTCATTTTTAATGGATCTATAATTCAAAAGCTCTTTAATTAATTTTCCTCAAGCTTCCTAGAAACACAGATTTGGTTTTGTGCCTTGAAAAACAAGTCAGCCAAGTTCTAGGCAAAACCCCACATTTCAAAGTCAAACCTACAAATGAAACAAACTAAAATGGGATTTCGTTTTTAGTAATGCTAGTTGCAATTTCACCACGTAAGCTACTTCTACCATTATACAACCCTTTTAAGTTGCCCTTGTTTTTCCTCGCTGACTTCAATCCATTTTTGTTTGCTATAATAAAAAAAAAAAAAACCACAACCCACAACAAAACCCATTTCTTCCATTACATTGCTTTCTGCCTCACCACATTATTGATTCTGCTTTCTGTGTGTTTTTTCTTACTTTTCTTTCTTCTAACTTCTCTTATAAAGCTGTAAACTGAGTGCTCTACATACAAGAGACTGCTACACTGCCTACCAGTACAGGACTGAAATCAGGGTGGAAGCAGCACTGAGACTGGAGAAGGCCCCTGAAGAGCTGACACAGCAACACTTTATTCCTTCTGGACAGCAGTTTCACATCAAGCAGAAAACTCTAGGGATTCATTCATTTATTTATTTTAGGCAACAATCCCTGGCTCATGTGCTTAAATATCTATTGAACTGAACACTTCATGGAGAAAATGCCCTCCTCATTTCTCCAGGAAGCTAGTTTCAAGTGTTTGGATAGCAGATGGTCCATAAAGTAACCCACCTATGCCTTAGTACTGGGGCACAGAGGTCTTCTAGTCTGCATTTTCAACAGAATGATTAATTACAGTGCACAGTTCCAGCAGAACTTGCTCTCTTCCACTGCACCGAAGCACTTCTTATGTCCTCGGCTGGCCCAGGCATGCGCAAACATTGCACTCCTTTACTGCTCCTGCCAGAGATTATTCTCCTCGGAAAATAAACAGCAGCAGAATGAAATGCATGTCCTTAACCTAATACATTGAATATGTGAGGTAAGCCACCAAAAGAGATGT
Source organism: Strigops habroptila (assembly GCF_004027225.2). Classification (NCBI taxonomy): domain Eukaryota; kingdom Metazoa; phylum Chordata; class Aves; order Psittaciformes; family Psittacidae; genus Strigops; species Strigops habroptila. Next base: position 85,931,406 of record NC_044277.2, read on the forward strand.
CTTTGCACTTAAATGCTTGACTGCATGGGAGAGGACTGAGGCATCAATGTATGAGCTAATAGTTTGCTCTACAAGAGGGTAATCTCTGCTACAGGAACAAGACAGAAAGCTGGAAGGAGAAGCCACAAGAATGGTTAGTCTACCCTGAATTCCTCCAAATGCAAGACAATTACAGAGAGGTGCTGGGGCATCCAGGAGCAAGGGAAATCACTCAGAGAGGCACAGAGACATGGATCCAGAACTTCTGATGCAAATACCAGACCATGCTCCCTCCCACAGTTCACTAGGGGACAGCCACATTACCAATTCATAGAGCCTTCTTCAAATGTCCTTTCCCTCTAAGACACTACCTGTTTTATTACCAAGCACAAACGCAAGATTATCTACAATTGAAAGATTCCTTACTGAATGTATGACTAAAGCAGACATACAGCTCATACATGCTAAACTGGAGTAGTGCTTGCAAAGATTTGCACACCATTCATGAGACTTCAGTAAACTGATTTCTGCTCTCACAATTCATACTATAACCAGAATTCAAAGAATGTGAGCAAACAAGTTTTCAAGATACTAACAAGCACTTACGCCTCAACTTATCTCTAAAAAGTACATGAGTGTATGTACAATTCATTTAAGAAGGGACCAGATGTTCTCAAAAGACAAAAACATAGCTCATGCTTTAAGGTCCATCAGTAATTGCAGCATATGACTTACAAATTCATCCACAATGCAACATCAAGCACATTTATTTAAAAAAGAAAAATGAGTGCTATGAGCGCTGGTACAGAATGTATGATTAAATTCTGTAGACTGGCGAGAAACAAAATGAAGAATTACACCAAAAGTGAACATTTCATTGTTTCTGACTAAATAATATGCATTTGTAGAAATACTGCAATGGACGCTGCCTGCAAATTTCATGCTTTGAGTGAAATTTAATTAACTTGAACTAGTAAAAATCCCATGTGGTTATGTTATTTGTAAGTGAGAGAATAGGAGCCATGTCTGCATGACTGGGGATGGAAATTTGGCTAGCCTTGTTAAATTATGGTTCCTTTGGAAAGGCACATAAATATTTATGTGAATTTGTGTGCTGACATTTTTTGCTGGACTCAAATATCCAAGTCACTACAGATAACTTCTAAATCCACCTTCGTCATACATGTGATTTTTCCTCTACGTACATCCTGCTGCCACAATAATTTGGCTTGCATTTTCCTGATGAGCTAACCTGTAGGGACAGGCAGGAAAGGGAAGTAAAGCACTATTCATTCGTAGGTGATTGATGAATCTATGCACACTTCCTTTTGAAGCAGAAAGTTAATGCATGCACACAAGAGAAATGTGCATATGCCTGAGCCTCACTAGAAGCAGCAGATGGGGGAAAAAGAAATGCCCAACTCTGTATGCTAACTTATGGGCAGCTCTTGAGCTTGTTGCTGCCCATCTCATTTCCAACGCTAGCCCATCTAGTTTTCAAGTTCTGCCAAGGACAGAGACAAGGAACAGGATAGCTAAAACTCAGTAAAACAACAGTTAGCAGAATAGGCTCTATGTGTATAACTTCTCCCTGACACTGTCTGCAACAAATTCAGGTTCCTGCTAGGAAAAAATAAAACATTTTTTAAAAAGACAATATTCACAACTGACAGCTTTCACATCCCTGTCTTTGAACCACTTGCATTTCTCAGAGTTAAAAAAACCCACAACATACCTCTCAGATCATGGAAGTATGTGATTTACCAAAACCCCACAACAGTATCAGATATACACCAGTGGTACAATATTGCTGCACTATCAACCCCTTGCAACTGTGAAATACATAACCATTTCCCAGCCAATGCCAGCAGAGTGGCTGGAGCTCATGCACTGGGCAGGGCAAAGCAGGTAGGCTTTAATTTGCTGGAGTAGAGACTGGAGCAGACTGGACAGGGAAGGAACAGACCTGACCACTGCGGTGGAGCGCTCTCCTCCTTGCCAGGAGGACTCCTTGGCAGAACTACTGAGGCTTACTCTCAGCAATCAGCAAGCTGTGTTTTGAGCTGGGGAAATTGTAAGTGTACTCTAATCTCAGCTGATTGTCATCATCACAAGTCTAACAACTGCAGTGTTGCATCTTAATTACATTCCCAATTGACCAGTCGTACAAAAGTACCTCAAATAAAATTAATTTCTTGGGCTTTTTGTCACACTGACAACACACAAGATTTTCAGCAACTGAAATGGAAAAACTGATTAAAATTAGATCCTGCTGCAATTTCTACATTAACCAAACATCTAACCTCCCAGGGAGCTTTAGACAGATCCTTCTTTTATTCACCTTTGCCATACTTCAAGAATTTTTATAAATTAATGTCAAACTGGCTGCCTCAAATGATAGAGTATTTCCAATCTTCAGGATAATATTCAGGATAATATGTAAGCAATTCTTCAAGGGCACCTCTGCTCCAGAATACAGTTTTGGAGGGGGTTAAAATAAGGGTGACAGCCCATGCCTTAATGGTAGACAGAGTCTCCATAGAAGAGCCCACACCCATTCTGACCATCAGAAAAGGGAAGGAAATTCAGAGGAAACACTGAAGAGGCCAACAGATTAGAAGAGGAGACATAATTTGATTGTACTGAAGGAAACAATGTAGAGCAAGGAAGATTTATACTTAAAGGAAAGTACTGTAATTCCACTAGCCTGTTCCACTCTTGCATAAATTGAGCCCCCAGGCATTTGATAAAAGGCATGCACAGTCCTTTTTTTTTCAGCAGCTGGAATGCTCCCACTGCATAGTATTTCTTTTTTCTTTTTTAAACAGTTCTTGCACCAAGCTATTCAAAATGCAGAGGTCCTGTTTCTAAAAACTCACATCCCACCTCAAAGTTAGAGCAGCCTGTGACTGCTCTTTAAACCAAAGCGTTTCTGCATCATTTAACAATTAATGGTTAACTTAGGGTGATCCAGAAAAACGTTCAGTGGATCCCTCTGTGATCACTCTTACTAGAGCTGCGTCAAGTGACTCAGAGTAAGGAAAGGTTGGTTACATAAACAGAAGGTAGGTGGCTTAACAACCTTGATCTTATCACAGGCCTGTCAGTGGAGAGAACTGCATGTTACTGCAGAGCTAACCCACATGTCAATGCACTGGAAAGGAGTCAGATGTTTTCCACATCCATCAATTTGGGAATGCTTTGCAGCGTTATTTATTGAGCTGGTTCAGATTACACAGAATAACTTCAGAGCCTGCAGTTTCTGGTGGTTTACCTGCCTTGCCTAGCCAAGGCAATGCTTGCTACTGAAGAGTCAGGAGAGGAAAACAGAATAAAATCAAGCACTGATATTGTTTAGACCATTCAAACTCCAAGAGCGGTGGGAATTATAAATTTGGGATGCTCTAGGATCTCAGACTCCACACATTTCCAGGAGGGAGAGAAAAAGGGAAAACAAGAGGAAAAAAAAAAAAGATAAATCTCACCCTTTATATTGACACCTGAATGGAAGTAAAATTATTTTACAAATCTGACATCACTAGAGCCCAACACCCAGATGCTTCCATGCTCTGTTTTGGCACTTGTTCATTTCTCAGTCTGGAGCAAGCTTTCTAGCACGCCGCTCTAGCTTTCCAGGATACATGTTAAAAAATAATCTTAAGAAGCCACATTTAGCCTCTCTCAGATCAGTGCCTGTGTAATTTAGAGGAGGAACAGGTTAGACTGACCTAGGTATAAATGAGAAAGATACATCACAGCTGGACATCTTAACCAGTCTGGAAGCTTTTGCCAAGCTTCTCCAGGTTTTTGAAACACAACTCATGATTTTTCAACAGCGTTTCTACCTTCTTTCCTCCTACCAGTGAAACAATGTGCCTACTCATCCTGCTACTATGCATCAGGGGGAACACCTGCTTCCTCGCTCCAACCTGGGAAAATGTTGTCTCCCTTTCAGCAAAGCTATTTCCAGAGCCTATTTACTGGTTTATTCAAGTCTAGACTTTATAATTTTGCAGCCTAATCTGTAGTTCAGTCATCCATGAAACTGCTGAACAGCCTTCAATTGTGTGCAAACTCGCGCCATGGCTTGTGCTGTCTGAGCTCAGGTACAGTCATTAGTGATGGCGCACAGCACTTTAACCAGCAGTTCATTAAACCTGCCCAAAGCATTTGCCAGAGGAATACAACTCTCCCCCTCCTCTCCTCCTCCTCAAACAGTTTAATTAATACCATCAAACTAGCTTTGACTCCAGATAGTGACAAAAGCAGGGATATCAGGGAGGAGTCAGATACAGCATAGGAAGTGATCAGCTGGAAGGGAACCTTTCTTCCCTTCATTCATTTAACTGGCCCTGGCTGGTGCAGGGCCACATGATTGGAGAGGGAGGAAAAGGAAGGGGGAACTCCTGTCCTCAGCCATGAGAGCTCTTGCATCAGCTCATTGCAGGTCATGAAAACAGGCCCTAAGGAAGGGACCCGTGCTGAGTCAGCTGCAGCATCTGGCCTTCTGCACAAGCACACAGGAAAAGGCTGCCCTGTGGTCATGGTCATACCCCAGCAATACTAAAGTGACCCAGAAGCAATACCCTCCCCACCCTTGAGATAATAAGATTTGCTTTCTCCCATGACTTCCACATTTACCACATGTACTTTGTCCCACATGAGTTGCAACCAGCAAGCAGAGCTATTTGCAGTAAGGGTGGCACTCCTCTCCTGCTCTACAGACACCAGCTGATGCATTACTCAGGCATACGTGACCTTCCTCAGGGCCTCCACATCTCTTCCTCTCCTTCTCAGCCTGCCCGAAGGAAACCCCTCACAAGACCAGCTTAGGGCTTTCCACCCCAACGGGTAGACTCAAACCTCCTCCTCTTCAGCTAGGCAGCAGGCTACAGTGCTGTGCATTCAACCGTGCTGTGCCAGCAGGCGGAGGGTGCCCATTCTTCCTCCCTGGATGTACATGCAGCAACAAATACCGGAACAAAAGGCACCCTCAGAAAAAATAGCTTTTCCCAGCTTTTTCCCTGCTTTCTTTAAAACAACCTGTCCTTCTCCAGCCCCTCACTCTGCACTCTTTCCTCCATTTAACTGCTGGGCAGGCTGTACATCCCTTCCCAACCACTGCAGCCAGAGTAGTCCTTAGTGCCTCTTCACCATTCCTCTTTCCAGGAGATTTCATCTCCAATCCCAGCACCCCCCTCTAAAAAGGGGCGGCCCAATTTCCACAGAAATCTCAGCAAACATAGTAGGGGACCTAACCAGCATATCACAACAGGAGGCTCCAGCTCTGTGCATCAGATGACTGCTGAGCATGGCACATCAGGAGCACTTTGCTCTCCTAGGGAGAGCTTCCCAAGGACCTTGCTGGTGCCTCACCACACAAGATGTGTGCCAGCTGCTCAGGAGCACAGCAACTCACTGAAGGTTGGTACCAAGCAGGAAAATGCTTCTGGAAGACAGTAGAAACTCCCCCACTCCATATCATCAGGAAACAAAAGCCTTTCAAAGCTGTGCGTGCATGTTCAAAGGAGAAGAATTACCTGGCTTTCATCCTCCTAGATGATGCAAAGTCCCACAGCACCTGGGAGGAGAAAGCTCCAGGTTCATTTCTCCTCTGCTTCCATCATTTGCAGTAAGCACCATCACCTGTGTAAAGCCTTTCTTCCTGCCAGTTCACTAGAAATTTCAGACAAGTCCTAAGCAGCTTCAGGCAAGAGGCTGTACTTGGAAGCGACAAGAAACTAGCTCACTACAACACTGAAGAAAGTCTGCTGAGGAGCACAAGCATCTTGGGTTCAGTGCTGTCCCTCCACAGAAGAAAAACAAGGCTCGTCCCCAGGCTCACTCTGCACCTTAGGGTAGACAGATAGGAAAACAGCATTAGGTTACCAAGAAGAGTGTGGTTTTAATGGTGAGGGCAACTCAACCTTGGCAGCTCTGTGCTTAAAGAGCGCACTTCAGCGTTCTTCCCACTCCCAAAGCATCCAAGACTGTTATTTACAATTTCCCTTCGGCAGGCCATAAATCCAAGCACAACTAACAAGCTCAACACGGTGTAAAAGGATCCCTGTGGCAGGCTAATTACCTTTGCAAGCTATGCAAGCCTATAAAGTTTGCTTCTGTACAGAGGCTTTGAAAACTAATGACTGTCTAGCAGATCGAACTTCCCACTTTCTATTGTTCTGCTCAGAGAAGCCAGCTGGGAATTCAGGGGCAACAAATCTCCAGTGGAAGAAATCAAGGCCATTAAGAGAAAGGGAAGAGGGGCTAAACAGAAAGCTGACTCCACAAACGAGTGCAACAGCATGCTATGGGCTCCAGCAGAAAGGGAAACATGGTCAATCTAAATTGAGAGGAAGAACTTTTACATAGATGGCATTTCCCCATGAAAATCTTTATTTGCAATGACTCCTCAAAGTTAAAAAAATCCCAAACAACCAAAACCAAACAAACTCAAAACCAAACCAAAACCACAAAGGAAAACTAACATGCTGCATCAGGCTGTGAAAAATCCCAACAAGCCTACTTTCCAGCTCAATGTCATATTGGTAATGGCTGAAGCCTTCTCCCAAGGGAACTACACAGGTTAAAACATTTTGCAATAAAAGTGTAATGTCTTCAGTGACAATTTTGGTTTTTTTGGTGGAAAATTGTCACTAGAGATTACGCAACCAAAGGCAAAAGATGAAAAAAAATATGTATCTTGGATACCATTATCAGCTATAACAAAGAAGTGTAATACAGAACAAACTCTTGTATACTCTAGTCAAGCTTCTTTCCCCTTGGTGCAGACCAAAACCAAACAAAACCTGTGGAACTTAATACTACTTAACACTGCATGCAGAGTAAGGATACTGTGCTAAATCTTGATGGCTTAAATACCATCTATGATAGGAAATAAATAAAAAATATAAAAATCTGTACAGCAACTTTCAGGACTTTTCCAGAAGAAGAAATTCTGTGTTTTCCTTAGCTGACACGGTACTACCTGTTAATTACAAACAGCCAAGGAAGCAGAAGCAGACAAAGCTCTCTGGAGCATATCCAAGGGACACAGACTAGGCTGGTAGCATCATGCATGTACTCTCCAAAGACAAGGCCTCCAAAAGGGGTTTTCAAATGTTCTGGATACAGGTTTACCAGTCACCCCAGACACAAGCATGTAGACATTTCTTCCAAGCTTTCTCACAAGTTTCTCTCAGTTATTTTACCCCCAGTGAAACAGACGAAACCAAACAACAACAAATCTTGGTATCTTCTCACATATTTTTGCTGTCCTTTACAATCCTGAGGCAGGGACATGGGCTCTCTTGCTGCAAGTAACAGAGGAATTTCTGAAAAACTACGTACTGCTAGAGACAGTGAAAGTGGGCAGTCTCCTACTGAGTTCAATACTGCAAGGTGAAGCCCACTCCCATTACACATTATGGCTGCGACACAGATGACTCCTAGGTTTAAATAACAACAAGCAAAGCCAAAAAACCTTATAACTTTAAAAATGAGCTCTCAAACAGCTTCACAGTCTGCTCTGTAGCAACCTAAAGAGACAGCTGCAATTTCCTTACCAAAACTCAAGTGAAAGCTTTTTCAGTACATATGATTCTGGTTTGATCTGTTTGGACAAAAGCAGGAAGCCAGAGAACAGCAAACCACATTATCAATAAAGACACATTTATATGGGTAATAAAGGCATACTCACGCAGTGCGTACAGAGAGAGGACTATTCCAGCCAGGCAAAACCCCTCAAAAAACCTGAGTGTGCTGAACATGGTCACGTTCACTGAGAGTGCCACAGTCAGTCCAAATATCAAAATGAATATGACAGAGAAGAGCAGTACAGGCCGTCGACCAACCCTAAAAGTAAGTATGGAGAAACAGTGTTAAAAGCCAGCATGGACATAGTGCTAGATCATTACAATTGGCAAAGAGGAGGACAAGTCATGCAATCCCTTCCAAATATTGCCATCCTGGTTTTAATGCTTGTTCCATTCTTCTCATTTTATTCCTGCTTACTAAAACCCAGATTTCTTAGCCAGCTTTGCATTGACAAGTTCACTTCCAACAGGATTAAGCAGAGACAGCATATTGTATTACTGCTTGATTTAACTGTCATTTTCAAAACACCAAAGATGAACAAAAAAACATTGAGAAACTACTGTAAGGCCATAAACAAGTTCTTGGAGATTAAAAGCAGGTTCTCTGAGCTTTCTGTAGTAGCACAGGGGAGTGCATGGTGTTATATGGCACAGTTTATTTCTATTAACTATATTTCTCTATAGTCTACAGCCACAGAGCTTAGTGCAAAGGACTCCTCTTCCCAACAGACATAGGCTTTTCAGCCTCATCTGCAAGAGGAGCTGGCTCAAAAAATTACTTTTCTTGACCTCATTGTTGAGGACAAGCCTAACAAACACGGACTGAGCATAAAACAGGGCTTGTGCCACTTCACAGAGTCTTAGAGAGCCAATAGTAAGGCTCACAGGAAAACCATGAGCTCCAAGTCCCTCCACTTTGTATCCCCACAGCAGCTGCAGAGACCTGCAAAATGAGCCTGAATAGAATGCAAGGAAGAAACCACTCCAAAAATTATTACAGGCAACAGGGGTGTGAGGATTTGCAGTCCTTCTCTGCAGGCAGGCTTTGCAGCTGCAACCTGTAGTTGCATATGTTGGTGCAGTGCTATGAGCAGGAAGAATTACACTGCCACTGAATGTAAGGGGCACTTGCTGCAGAGTTTGACTCTCATGTCAAAGGAACATGAGATTTTTACACCTCTTACTCATATGCTCAGTGTTTATAATTCCCCTTTCCCCTCTCTTCCTGTGCAAGTAGAATGATATGAAGAACCAGAGCACATGGCTATTTTTAAGCAAGAATTGGATCATTATGTGGAGATTTCCAAAATTTTTCAACTTGTCAACTCCCACAAGTTTTCCAGTGGAAGTGAGGATCCCTTTTAGTCAGCTCCATATGCCATCTCCACAAAGAATATATGAACTTGCTTTTCGTAGGCAGCTTTCACAGACCCATTCAAAGCAGTCTGTCAGCTGCAAGCCAGGCATCAGGTTGAATGTCAGCACAATAAAGAGCATTTAAATCTCACAACTTAGTCCAGTTTCACATGCTGAAGTGTTTCAATTTAATAATTTCAGCAGATTGTTACCAGCAGCTATGAAGTATATGCATTTACAATTAGAACTTTAGATTTTGCTTTACATAAAATGGAACAAAATCAATATAATATGGGGTGAAGGGCTAAAAAAGGAGATTATAATTGTTATATTTTTTTACATTTTTGGGAACTGGCAGAGTGCACCAGTATGTGTGCATCATTCACACTTTTTTCAAAGTCACACCTAAAAAGGCAATGTCATGGCTCCTTGCATTTTTCAGCTGTAGCATCTCAAATCTTTCAGCTGGGCATCTCAAAGATTTACCTTCTTAGTGTTAACCATTCAATGTTTTTAGAACAGAACAATGTTTTGAAACAGAACCAATGTGCAAACTGAAGAATGCAAGGTCAAAGCAGACTGCTCACAATCAGCATATAAATCCAGGCCACCAGAAGATGAACTACTGTTGAGCTAGGGGTGGGAACAAAACATCACTGCCTCAGTGATATGCAATGCACTGTGAACATACTGGATACCAGGGCAGTTACTGCTGTATGTGCTTCATATTTTATGTTTATGGAACACAAAGCGCTTGGGTAGGAAGGTGAAGTACCTCACATAAAACCTTGAATACAGAAAAAAATCCCTATGAACTCTGTGTTATCAGTGATCTGTGCAGGCTTTTGCAGCCCTATTTTCGTAATCACCAAGCTGTAATTCATACTAATTAGTATTTGTGGAAGTGTTTTGTAGATGAAAGGCATTATGCAAACACTCAGAATTAGGAGCTTAATTCTCATCACAAGCCTGACCTGCATTCACTGATGTCGATTAAAAAAAGACCTCATGCTTCGCATACTTCAGTTCCCTCCTTCCCTTCCTCCCACCCCCTGTACTCAAGGTTATCCATCATTAGGACACATTAGGACACATTAGGTAGAATTTCTTCTACCATTATACAAGTTATGCAAAGGAATGGTTGCTGCTAACGAAGAATCGGGAAATCCAAAAGCCTCCTGGGCCCGTGAAAGCCAGCTGAGGCCAAAAAACCCTCTGGTAAGAAGGATCACCAGCACCTCCTCCCAGACTCAAAACTAGTCTCCTTCCTCCCCAGGGCATGCAGCACATTGCTCAAAACTCAAAGTTCTAGGGTAGCTATCAGCCATATATTTGGTGATTCAGCAGTGGTTTGACAGGATGGTGTCTTGGGTCGGGGGGAGGGAGCCTTTTATTTGTAGAGAGAATTATCTGACTAATAGTACATGGAAATGCTTGTGAGAGATTAAACCATACACAATCTCCCTAGTATAACAGCCCTGGGATGCTATCTGCTGCTGTCCAAGCTATTCCGGAGAGAGATTTCTGTGCCATCCAAGTCTCAGCCTACACTGTATACTATTATCTAGATCAAATGCTAAATGCTGCCTGCACAGGTAAATAACTAGGGATACAAGCAACCCCGGGCTTTTGAAGAATCTGCAATCCACACAGTGTGATATGCAGATGCATCAAAAAGATATTCCTAATATTGTCAGAGTTGCACCACAGGAGGAAAGTAGATGGTTGGAGGACAAGGTCTCATTTTCCCATGCTCCTACGCATGTACCTTGTCACCCTCAGAAGACTGAGCTTTGCTCTTGCAGCCAATCAGATCGTTCTTTCCATGACATTCTCTGCAGGTTTTTCCTCTCGGTCCTGGGACTTGAATTGGCACAAAGGCTCCAAAACCCACCAGAACAGGTGCAAAGCACAGGCAGAGACCTACTATCTTGATACTACATGACCACCAAGCCCAACTGCTCTAGAAGGAAGCCTTCCACAATGATCTCAACAGCCTCTGTCCAGAGCAGGCAAAATTGCCTGTGCCACTCTGCCTGTTGAACAAGTAACTTATTCAGCCATTAGACACAGCTGGTCTTCACACAGGCAAACTAGTTTACAGACGTTCTTCCCATAGATTCTTCACACAGAGCTATCCCAGCATGCACACCTACTGTATTTTGAGCATAGACCACTCAGTTTACGTAGCAAATGACCTTAAGACACTCTATGCCTTTGCCACATACAGCTTTAAAAGCCTTCTTTCAAAAAGGGAAAGCAAAGCCCCTCATGGTACAAAGTATCTTCTAATTATCTAAACTGGAGAGTGGTATAAGGTAAATGAAAACAGATTTTTAAAGTTTGTAACCCTTTTATACATTACTCTGTTTAATCTCCCCTGCTATTGCTTGGGACCGACATCCTTTTTTTCTTCTTCTCTTTTTACAGTACAATCCCCTTTGTATTCGTCTCTTCACAGAACTCCCTGACTTACTGGAAACTCAAGTTGTGATTAAATAGCAAAGTAAATCCCATTTAGGTCTTCTTTTACCAGCCCCAAATGCTACTGCTAAAGGACAAAAAGACTATTCAGTACAGGACCCCTACTGGGTCAGTTACTTCAGATGGCAAGGACGGGGACTGAAGAGGAGCATGAGGACCAGCTTTGGTGGCAGCAAACAATGTCCTTCCTGGTCACCCATGAAAGGGCAAGGGGGTCAATGTACCATTCACCCACCACAAGTTACACTTTTTCTCCTTTGCACCACAGCTGGAAACCAGATTCTCCCTAAGCTCTCCTGAACTCACTAGACAAAACAAACCAAAAAACAACCCAAAACACAAACCACCACAAAAAGAGAAAAATACCACAATTCCACATTTTTGTATCAGGGTAATTTTATGCTGCATTAACTCAGCTAAGTAGCTTGCTTGCTTGCAGAGGGGTCCAACAAGCGCACATGGCAGCACAAAATACACACTGGGGACAGAATGGATGGAAGAGCAGGATGCGCCTTGTGGTGGCGAGAGCTATCTGTTTACTGCAATTCTCTCTTGAAGCCAGTGCCTTGGGCAATAAGTTGTTCACTTACTTGTAACTTTTTTGTCAATTATAGCAGCATTTTCCTAACTTGGGAATAAATCTGCTTTCTCCACACCGATTCCTTTTTAGGAAAACCAAGCAAGATCGTCACTATACTTTCTACGTGTTGTTAGAGCCCTGTTTTACTTTGGTATTTTAATCAAATTCAACTGTATTTCATCGTGCATGTTCCGTACTTCACTGAAAAGTCATGATTCTTCACTTGTCTAAAAACTTCTAGTGACTATTCAAGAATTAAGATGCAATTTTGCTACAAATGCTTGAGCCAAATTACTGCGTGGCTGCAGGGGGCCTTTTCTCTCTCAACTGACTGGTGAGTTGCTGCAGCTTTGTAGGATTTCCCTAATAGGGAACTCTTCTTCCTTTTCTGTTTTAATGAATGGCAAAAGAGTTAACTTGGGGCCATTTAAAGCACCAACATTGGCAAGTGTGCTGGAAGCCACTGAAATGACTGGGATGACAACGCAGAGCTATTGTTTCAGATGCTGCAAGTTTCCATTGAAATCATTTGAGTCATGCCTTTAATTTCCCCCCCTTCTTTTGCACTACAAGACCATTTCTTTAAATAAAAGCTGAAATCTCAGCATAATTGGGGTATCCAATAAGGTTTTCACTACTGCAATTTAAGGAATTGCACTCTGCTTGCAAATTTAATACCCCAATATTAACAGCACATAGGTCAGCAATTCCTTAACACTACATCGAAATGTTTGCTTAACAAGAACTTTAAAAATGGAACAATGGAAAGGTTTGCAAAAAGCAGCCTTTTACCCACCAAAAGGTACTGTGTAAGCACAAGGTTGATGTTACATTAGTCTTGTATTCAGTCAAATCAATGCTGCTTCCAATTTCTTTTGGCCCTATCTCTTGGTTAAAAACCAAGACCCTAAACTAAAGGCTTCACTTCTCTAATTAGAAAACAGTTAATTCTGTACTGGTATTACAGCTGTAATAAACTGTGTCAGTGGAAAATAACTAAGCCAACTATTAAATAGTTTATTTACCTTGATATAAATTACTCAGGTTCAAGCAATTAACAGACAGTTTTAAGCTGTTTATTCATCATGCTTCTTTCAGAACCTGAAAAATCATTATGCAAACATTCCTTATGAACATACTGTAGAAGAAAATCGAAACAATATTTAATATTGTTATTTGTAGTTACATTGAATTAAAATATTTTTCACTTACCAGTCAGCTATACATCCTGTTATTAAGTGGCCAAAGATTAATCCTACCAGTAGAGAGAATTTAGCAATGTGGACTTTCCAGGCAGAATCACAAACAAGATCCCACTAGAAGAAAAAAACAAATGAACAAGAATAGATAAGCTGAAATAAATTAGTTTCTCAGGTGTGTTTAGACATACTAAAATTGGTGTAGAGCTTCTTCCAAATTTCAGCCCTAGCATGAGTGCATGGAAACAGCAGAGGAAAGCTTTCGCCCTCAAGTCAAATCCCACAACCCAAGAAGCAAACTAAAGACTCATTTACTTCACTGAGTTTTATCAGACCCTTAATTATAAAAGGACAATATCCAACATGTAAATCTCCACCTTTCCAGGACACATGAGTTTAGACTAAGGAGCATTATCTCCATCAGAAATTGGTAATACTGGTGTAGCTGAAGCGTCTCACCATACCAGCCCCAGACACCTACTACCTGGGCCCTGCAAAGCCCACCAGCAGCAAGCCCAAGAATTTAAGAGCAAGTTCTCCAATTGACCTCCTCAGGACCACTTGGAAACATTGGGAAAAGCAGCTGCTTTGACACAGACCCCTGATGGCCATTAGCTTCAGACTCCCATGGACAAGGCATGAAGACACTTTTGTTTTCAGAAACACATCCCGATTCCTCAGGTGGTGGATGGGTAGGAAGACTAACTAATGGCACAACTCATCAGGTTAAGTCCTGGTATGGACCTGGACCAGGCAACTAGAGATCCTGGTACAGCCACGTGGCTCCTTGGGACAGCAGCCCCCACAGTGACATTTCACAGCTCAGAGATCAGACAGGGGCTGAACTGCTACTCTAAAGCTATCCTTGAAACTGAAATTACCTTTTCCATCCAAAGAAAGAGACAATGGACCTTTCCAGGCAACTTGTCATTAGGGCACTGTCTCATTCCCATGAGAAGGACAGGAGCAGCAAGGTTTCTAGTGAGGCTTCTCTAAACACCAAGATATTTTCCTCTGAGGCATTAGACTGAGCCTCAGGAGAACCAGGCTGCATTCCTGGCTTTAGCCCAATGCCCTCATTGCCCTCAGACATGTAACTTAATCTCTCTTATGTGTAAAGTGTGGATAGTACTATTATACCCTTGAATAAATGTAGGAAGATATGTTTGTTTGTGGTTTGTGAAGTGTTCAAATATTGATGGTAATGGGAGCCATACACATTTCATGACAAGTAAGTACAGCTAACTTTGGAGAGTCAGATATTCCAAATTGAAACTTCGCAGAATAAATGGCTGTTTGCATGTAATGTAATAGTAGCAGCCCTCTTGACACCAGTAACTGAAGTTTTATGACCAAAAATGCAAAGTAAAAGTATGCAATTTATTTTTAAAAGTCAGATCCAAGTTCAAAAGAAAGCTTCCCTCAAAAGAGTTCAATTAGCTGTGCTACACTTTAAAGCATTTGCATGACGTACAACCCTTCCACAAATAAGGCTAGCTCTGACTCAGCTCTCTGGTTCAACATCACAGGAGATGTCCTCCCTACAATATACCATGTCACCAAGAAGTACAGCACTTTTGTGTTACACAAAAGAAACATGCCAGCTTTCAGGCTTAGCCTTTCTGTTTTAGTTAAATGTATTTTTTATTTCCTCGCTGCTCTGACTTGTAGAAGCTGGGACATATATGTCTGGTCCTCCAACGTACATACTGAAGGCAGTAGTATGAGCAAGTGTTTTTTCCTCCAAATAGCTATGAATTATTTGCAGCAAACAGCTCAGTGCAGCAGTAAGAATTGCTCTCTAAAGATGTTGACTTTCTAGAAGAAAGTGGGGGAAATGTGATTCCTAATATTTGCAATTATAGAACCAATCTTCAGTTAGCAAAGAAAAATATCCACCCAGACAAGAAACAAATAAAACAAAATTCATCTGAGCTCCAGGCAGGCTTTCAAATGCTCTGGGTTTACTTGCACAATCCTGAAGGTGTATATGCGGCTTAAATCTGAGAAATCATTTTTGCTAGTAGAGAACAAATTAAGTTAATTAAAAATAGTCATATCTGTACAAGAACACTTTTTTAAAAGCAATCTCTCCAAGTTGCTAATTTTTAATTTTATTGCTGTCAGAGGAACGGTAATGTCATCCAAGTGGAAAAAAAAGAAAAAGCAGATAGCCTGGTACGTTCTCATTTTTATGGCTTACTATTGCTAGTCAAAGACAGCCAGCCCTTGCTCAAGCCCCAGGCAGAGAATGTGCCCTACCAGATTACACATAGGTTCATGGTTGGACGAGCCAAAGTCTCATGAAAGGTTGTTGTGAAATTTCTAGCCAGGACAACAGATGTCAATCCACTCTGGAACACTGGCACACAAAGTAAGAGTTTAAAAGCAGAGGAAAAGTCAATCTATCAGCACGTCCTTCAATAGCGCCTAAAATGCACCCACTCCTTTCGATAACTTATCTGTGAGTCATCATTTGTTTGTTTGTTTTTAAGGCTATTGCCCAAATCCCCAGCTGCTCTGAAAATAAAGACATGCATTTCCTTGCAAACCCTGCATCTGGCCCTTTCCTGCCCTCAGTTAAGCACTCGCTCTGCAGGCCAGCACAAATCCGAGCTGACTCCCCAAGCTCTCAAGGGCAGCCTAACACTGGTGCTGAAACACGCAGGCAGCCCCTGACCCTCCCCGAATCTCTTGCTCTCCAAAGCCCTCAGAACTCATAAACAGGGAAATGGTGAAATATTTCAACAGTTGCTTCAGCACAAACTTCCAGAGAATCTGTCATGACCCCAAATCACTCTCTCAGCGCTAAGAGCTCAAGCGTATCTATCCCAGATTCTCCTCTGGCAGCTGCCGCAAGCTAGAGAGTGGTCTCAAAGCAGTTACCCAAAATAAATTTGGTGGTTGGTGCCTAGGTGGGTGCCACCAGGGCATTCAACTCTCAGAGACAGAGGAATAAGGAGAGGGCACAAAAGAAAAATGGAGACTGCAGTCAAAAGCAGCCTCAGGTAAAGATGACATTGATAGGACAAAATACATATTTAATAGCTAGTGTATCATCCCCACCCATCTTAACACAGCATCAGAGCAAACCAGCAAGGCTTCGTCATGCTGAAAGTGCAGGAATTTTGCCAGAGACCTGCACTCCTGTACTCCCCCTTCCCCATGGAAAAGCCAAAGGCAGAGGACTGCAGCATCAGCTTTGAAGAGCTAGGAATAAAGCAAGAACCATTATACAGCTTCAGTGCTGCCTCACCCCTTACATACACCTGGGCTTGGCAGAGTGTATTCAACATGTGCTCACACAGCACGACCATGCCCAGATCCATGGCAGGTCCTGCTGTAAGTGCCAGTAGTTTCATCCTGCAAACACGACACTCAAGATTTGCTCCATAGAGAAAAAGGAGTGACAAGTTTCCACGTCCCTGCAGAACAAAATGCTAGGCTGGGCAGTGCTGATGACAGTTCAAGTGGCACTCCAAGTAAATCTGCAGTGGGAGATTGTCTTGGCTAGAGGATTACTGTCCAGTCTCCATCGCCTCTTACAAAAACTAGATTAATCTGGTACAAGCAGAGAGACCACTAAATCCTGTAACTGCTCTGGCTGAATCTCCTGGTCTCCCTATTGGGAGTTAACAGCATCCAACCTGAAGGAAGGATGCTGCTAAATTTACAGTGCTCTCTGAGATTTCTCTTTGTGTCCCTGAGTTTTGTCTGCCTTTCTGTCCTACATCCATCCTCCTAATGCAAAAGACCTCATAAAATTACTTGCTAAACAAATAAGATTGCATTGTTATGCTGAAACAAAAATAACCGTATATAGAATATGCTGGTGGAAAGGGAACATTTAAAAAACAAAAGCTTGTCTTTTTTTCATAGCAGTACAGCAATGTAGAGAATTTGCCACCTATGCAGATGTGCAATATATTGCAAGTGGGTTTTTTTTTCCCCATGTTGTGACAGCATTTTTTGTCAAAGCTTAAGGAATCACACCTTCGTGATCCTAATGTTTAACTGGTATCAGTGAGTCACCTCCCGTGCCCTGAGTCACTATGCTTCACATCAAGATGGAGGACTATTTGAAACCTGAGGTGCTTGGGAAGACATCCGGCAAAGGGCAATGCATCCAAAAAGTAACCATCCTATAATTTCTTTACAGGGGGGGTAAATCTGGAGAGGGCTCATGCAGTGAGCCAGTATTCTCACTGAAGTTATAAGAGTCATAAATGTAAAGTCTGCTGAGTGCTTGTTACTGCAAACACAAGCTGTCATAGTTAAGGGCTCTGGCCTCAAAAGCACTTGTCCTCAAGAGGCCATAATGCTGTCTGTGGCATCTAAGCACACTGAATACTCACTGAAAAAAGGTCATAAGATGCCTGCCAAGGATTTGGTTTGTTCTACCTTCGCCCTGACAGCATGGAAAAGTGCAAGGCAGACTTTTTTGTCCTAAAAAGAGCAAAGAGGTAGGAGGAGAGAAGCTCTGGTCCAACTCTTGCCCAAAGCCCAGCACAAAGAGCCCCTGAGAAGGGAACTCAACACATGCATCCTCTCCCCACGCTGTGGGTTTGCAGTCTGTTTTCAATGACCGATGCTCAGACCACTGTTGAAAGCAAGCAGACCCTTCACCAAAAAGTCTGCAGGTGGATCATAGTTCTGCTCCAACTGCTCTCTGCATTGGTTTCAGCACAAGGAGACCACAGGGTCACCCATGCGGCTGCCTTGGAAAGCCCTAAGCCAGGCACAAAGCTGCACTCTCGGTCCTTCCCCAGCCAGGCAGCATCAGCTGCTGTGCTGGCCTTCACAGACTGTCCTGAAGCAATCTGTGTGGGACTCTGTGTGCACGTCTTTCTCTGACACATCATATGCAGCCTCTCAACGCCTAAAGAAAAGGTCCCACTTTGGGAGCCCCAGCCTCTACACATCACATGTCACAGCTTACCACAGCCACCCCAAACCCCTCCGGGGGCAAAGCCACAAGCTTCCCTGCACATTAGATGGCAATTTTAAGACCAGTAAATGAATATAAGAATCTATCATTTGTCACTGAGGTCTGTGTGCGTTTGGACTCATCTTTCTTTGTTCCTCTCCTTCCTGCTTCATCTTTTCTATAACGAAACCCTGACAATTTTCCCTGCACAGCACTAGAATCCATCTTCTACATAAATACCTCATCTAGTGAGAGTTTAAAAATTATGCATTCAGATTCTTAGTGTTTCCAAAAAAAACCCCAAAATAAAAAACAAACTGAAGAAAAAAACCACAACAAAAACAAACCCACAACAAAAAAAAAAAAAACACCACTACGAACCACAAAGTTGGTTTTTTTTTTTTTAAGAAAAGAAAATAAGAAAAAAGTTATGCTTTTCATACAATGCATGTAACAAAGAGCAAAACAGTCTCTGGGTACTTATTTCTGGAGGAAAAGCTCCAAGTCAGCAGACCAAATGCTACCAAAAAACCCCAAACAAATAGAAAATAAAAAAAGTCAGTACTTCTAACATAATATATCTACCACTAATGCCTGTTCCCCAGTACTAAAGTATCCAAGTAGTACTCATAGCTAGAGCTACAGGAGACCTCTGCACCAAAGTTTTCACCCAGCTGCTACAGGGCAAGGCTCCTCTCCTCCCCTTCTAAACAACCAGCCAAATATGACACGCTGGCTGCATTTTTAATGTTAAAGAAAGAGCACAGGTTCCAGAAAGTGGTGGTGTGATGATCAACTCTATAGAAAATAGCTGCACAGTTAAACTACACTAAAGAGGTTGCAGAAGAAGAGATATGCCATCCCAATAGCAACACTCACATTTGCAGTGAGTTTATTGCTGCAGGTGTCTATTTCCCTCTTAACCATGGCAACAACAGAGCATTTAAACTATTTAACCTTCAAGGTTCACAGTAAGGATGCCTCTCCTCTGAGATCACAGCTAGGCAAAGCACTCTCTGATCTGTATTGCAAGTGTCAATAAAGTG
Organism: Strigops habroptila; assembly: GCF_004027225.2. NCBI lineage: Eukaryota > Metazoa > Chordata > Aves > Psittaciformes > Psittacidae > Strigops > Strigops habroptila. The sequence continues at coordinate 85,950,572 of NC_044277.2, forward strand.
TCCTTGAGAACACCTGGCATTTTTTGACCACCAGTAAAAACAGCTGGGTGGAAGTATCTACAAGGTCACATTTCAAAATGGGGACATTAAGACAAGTAAAAGAACAAAACAAATAATCCTGTAAGACTTGAGAAGAAGGTATAAAAATGAATGATTTCCTCTTTCTTTGACCAACCATACTCAGAACCAAACATCTCCAAACTACATCTTTCCTTATATTTTCATCAGACACAATTGGACTTACCTGGAAAACAGAAGAGTCATTAAAAAAAAAACCAAACAAAACCAAACCACTAGAAGAACAACAAACCAGCTATTGAGAGGTTTTGTTGTTTGTTTTTGAACAGCTACTCTAAGAAGCCAACACCACCTACACTGGCATGTCTCCACCCATGACTTTCAAGCTACTTCCTCTCTGTATACTACACCTCCAAGTGATGTGTATATCTAACTTTCTCCAGCTTTATCATAAGTGAATGCTTTTGCTGAAAATCTGCGAGCAGTGCCTGAGTGCTTAGGACCTCTTAAAGATAAATCCTTCTAAAACAAATTTCTATTGAGCAAGTACACATTGGTATTTTGAGAGGTTTATAACCATCTGAGCTTGCAAGAATATTTACCCAGGTAGCAAAAGAGATGCTGTTGGTACCAGAGCATCACCTTCTGCTCAGCATCTGCCGCCTTCTCATTCCCAACGAATCTGGGGTCCCTTCCAGTACACTGGAACTTGCTAACTCAATAGATGCAAAGATTTGTTTTGTTCAGCTTCTTACCCAATTCATTTTCCTCACACTCGGAACAACATTTTCTGCACTTTTTATTCTCGGAAACCAGTAAACCATTTCTCACCATGGCAGACACGTGGCAGGGAAACCTGCAGTCCTGGAAAATCACCCATGAACAGTGAACACAAGGTCATGTACACAGAAATTGTCAGGTTGCTTTAACTACAGACATGACTGACTGCCTGGGCAATGTACCCTTTGAAAAATAAAGCAAAGAAACTACTTCTGACTACTAGCACAAAGCCAAAGGTTCTGGAGACATGCGGAGGGAAGGGAATGGGGAGAAAGAGAAGAGGGCGCGTGAGCCAGACGACATGTGTTTAGCAGTCTTCCAAGAAAGATATAATTAGACAGAGTAGCGTTGTAAGAAAGCAGTTTCACGTACCTATGAAAACAGTTTCCATCCCTGCAAAACAGTACAGGACTACACAAACTTCCCTAATGGTTTCTGAGGTGTAACATGGTTAAAGTTGCTAAAATACATTCTTCAAACCTGCATTTGCCAATATGCATGACTTAGCTGTGAAATTTCCACACGAATTTTTGAAGTGCTTTTATTTAAGTCTGGTATTTCAGCCTTAAAAAGCACGCAGAGCCGGTGCCACACGGCCACACATCACTGTACAAACACTGATACATAAATCGGCACTTCCTCCTGGTTTGCAAACTTCAGTTCCATCGTGAAGATGGGACACTTAAGGCACAGGTTGTGTCAAGTTGCTTGCAATCAGACAGGCAGAGATACACTGCCTCCTATATTAACTACCTCAGCGTAATTTAGTCTGTCCCCACTGCACTGCACAGGGTGATGCTATCCTGCTTGCATCCAGTATGTACATGGCCTCATCACCCTCCCCGCAGCAGGAACGCGGTGCTGACAGAAGATGCGTCATCTGCCTGCACCCACCGAAGCAGCGCCAGGCAGCCAGACAAGCTGTACTGCACACATCTGTGTGCCCTGTGTCATATCTAATGCCTTTCAGTCACGGCTGACCTGTAAGAGCCATCTCCCCAGCATGGTGAGATAGCTCAAGCAACACTGCAATCACAATACAAGCCCAAAACTTCAAATATGCAAAAGGTCACAAATCAACTTTGTTTCAGAGCCAGTAAACTAACCTGGAAAAAGACTTCAAATTGAACACTCTGCACTAAATTATTCCTTAGCTTTCACCACAAGCAAAAGACACCCTCCAAGCTATCCGCTGAGCGCATCAGCAGTCCCAAGACACTGAGATGCCACCCGAAACACCGCAAAACTGGAAAGTTTCATTTACCCTTCAACTTCACACTTTAATCAGTAGCAATTAGCTTTTCTGTTCCCAACCTTGCTCTCATCACAGATCTGTTTCTTTCCCCACTGGGAAAGGGAAGAAGGAAGTTTGCTAAGTAAATAATCATCACTAATACGCTAACAATTAAAATATGATTTGTTAATCATATGACAGTCGTCTTAATACTCAACATGATTAAATCAATTTTAATAGCATCCATATACCACCCACTTCTCCATCACTACTTCTTTTATTTTCAGTAGGAGTTCCCTTTATTCTGAGACATTTTTATCTTCTCCAACCTTCACCCTCCCCAGATTAGTCAACTAACTCGTTTCTCAGCTGATGCGATCTGCTCCACTTTTTCCAACTCCATAATGTCATCCAACATCAAAGAGTTCGGAGATAGAAAATCTTGCTTGCAGCTTTCATTAACACTATATTCATCATTTTCCAGAGCAGAATCAGAATATTTCCATCTCTGTTTTAAATCTCTGTGCAGCAATTAAATACCTTTTCTACACATATTCTAACATCATTAGGAGTCACTGCCACAAAACTGTCTTGAATTTTAGATCCATTATTTGCTATAAGACTTGTAGCTCTTTGCCTCCCTCCAGCTGCATGAAAAGACCAGGAGCAACAATGCCCATCACTTGGACTGACAGATACACACACAGAAAAATGGTTTTTGAGTGCCATCCCTCAGACTGCAGCTTACAACCGCCTTTATTCTGAACAAGGTATGTGCTGCTGGGACTGACTTCAAAACCAAACTAAATAAAAAGTTAAACTAGTTATCAAATTTGTATTTATAACAGATCTAAGCACCATAAATAGAAGCCATATGCAAAACCCCCCAACATTTTAGTTAAATATTAATGTTTGTTACAACCCAATTATCAAAAACAAGTTAACACTTTGAGGACTGGTATTCTTCAGGCTGCCGAAACAAAGTGTGCATAAAACTTACTCCATGTGCACAGCCTTGAGAGGGCTGACATAACAAAACCTCATTTACTATCTTATGGGGCCTTTTTAAAAATGGGGGGAAACCTTTAAACATCAAACATGTCATAAAACTCTGAAATGGAGAAGAGAGAAGGAAGAGAAAAGAAGACAAAGCCATTTCTCGTGAGAAATACTTGCTCAAAGTCACCATAGATAAAAAGATCAGACACCTTAATTTTGACATGCAATTATTGCTGCCATGACCCTGCCCTCTCACCATTTGAGGACTACAGCTATTATAACTCAGGCAAGAAGAAAAGTACAGGGAGAGGGGGAAAAGAAGAAGGTCTGGTATTAATTCAGAGTTAAGTAAATATTAAAGGGAAAAAGAAAGGAGAATAATAATCCACTTGTTTTACAAATCAAAATATTAAACTGGTCTGTCAAGCTTGCATTGCTCAAGCAGGCAATGTTTTACACAGCCCTGGGAGACAGAGTAGGGGAAAAGGTCTTGCAGTTTAATTTACACTCCCTATCCTTCATAATATTTGTAGGATGGGCAATGTGACATTGTCTACACATTCATGGACTTTGGTCTGGAGGCTCGGAAGAGACCAGGCAGCTCCAAAGCACTGCAGAGTAACAGGGAAACAGTACTTGCGCCAAAATGAATTCCTCTACAACTCTCTGAAGCTGAAAAACCTTTTCCAGGGAACCAGACCACCCTGCTCTGAAAACAGTATGCAAGGGTAACTATAAATCACATGCTGCTGGACAGGGTGAACATACAGCTTTCCTGCATCTCACAAGTAGCATTCCTGATTCTCCTGGCTTTGCTACTTGTGGATCTAGACAGGCATCCCAGAAAGGAGTACAAGGAGATATATTCACTTATTTAGTCTTTTGTTCTTGTGTTTCAGTAGGACAACTGGCATTTGGGGCTCTCCCAAATTAGAAGACAGAATAAAAATCCTAACAAAGCCCATACTATTGAATCTTCTTCCTGGGGAGAAGACGAGTGAAAAGATGACAAGAATTTAAAAAAAAAAAAAAAAAAAAAAAAAAAAGGCACCTTCTCCATAGGAGTCAGTCCTACCCAGCCCATCAGCCCCTGAGCAGGTTTGCCCTTGCCTCATCAGCTCACAGGGCAGACAAGAGCTTCCACTCAAACACAGGCACACACCACTGCCAGCTGCTGATCCATCTCCCACCACGTGGGAATAGGCAAAGACCCACAGCATGTTCCCCAGCAGGTATGATGTGGCCTGGATCGGCGGGAGCTACTCAACACACACATTGATCATCACTACCTGCCGGGTTTTATGGGCTGGTGGCATGACAAGGTCCACAGCACTCACATTGAGCAGGGGCCAGCATGACTCCAGCATGGCACTGAGCAGCTATCAGATGCTGGCACTGGTTTTGCCTGGATACCTCTGCAACACACCCCAATGACACATTCTAGCAGGGGTTTGAATGTCCTTTCTCCGTCCTTCATGTCCCTTCCTGCCCCCTTGACTTCAAAAGGGAATTCAGAGTGCACACAAGGTCACCCGCTGTCAAAAGTCAACTGGAAAAAAAAAACCCAAACAACAAATTACTAAGCACACATTTCAGAATTGAGGTGACCAGAGCTAAACGGAAGATGTTCTGAGGGAATTCAGTGCAAGAATTGGAAACTCAGCATTGCTGCAAAGCTGCAACAGCATCTTTCCACAATAGGGTTCTCGTCTTCTACATGTTGTCTACAGCAAACCCCGCTCCTTTCTTCTACAGCAAGGTCTCAGCCTAATTAATTCCACAGTTACTTATGGGTAACCCAACACCAGCCAGGCTGTGCTGCAGAAGAGCAGGAGGAGGAAGGAGTACGAAAAAGATGGAGTGAGAGCAACTGTCCCAAGCAGGGACGCCAGGTAGCAGAGGAGAAACCAGCCAGAAACAAACAGGCTGACAGGGAAAACAAAAAACAAGGTACACAAAAGCACTGGATCCCTTTCAGGGTTTTCTAAATTTAGTAGCTCTCTACAATTCGTTTGGAAAGCTTAAATTTAAGACTTTGCACCATTAGCATGGCCAAAAGCTTTTTAGTTAAGGAACACCCTAAGCCTACTGCTATTCCAGATGTTATTTCATTAAAAAATTATCCCCTTCATGGCTGGCTGGCCTGTAATCCTCATCTCAGCATTATCATCAGAACTGGCTCCAAATTAGATGCCTTCTTAAGTGCCAGTTCCCCCTCTTTGACAAATAAGAAAAACATGAGGTCATCTTTTATAATCACACTCCTGTAGCCAGAGTAAGAAGATGTAAAACTGTTAGTGCACTTTAGAAATTTAGTTTTAGACTGCCAAAACAGCAAGAAATAAACACTGTAGCCTGCATCTTCTGCCACAGCATGGGCAGGGTCCATATATTTAAACTAAATGACTGAGATACAGGATGTAATAGGGAGTGGAAACAAAACCAAACAAAACCCCAACCATTTCAAAGATCACGTCCACCCAGGAGGACTGAAAAAAACAAAAACAAACAAACAAAAAAAGGCAGTTTTTTGACATACACACAGAAAATAAGGAGTAAGAAAGGCTAAATAGCAAGTCTTGGAAAGCAGAGAATGATTTTAAGATATTTCAATATAGAATTACCTTCCCGGATGATCATTGTTAGTTCTACCAATGCTACGAACTACTATTTATGGTAGGCTGAAATCAGTTTACTGTATCCAAGAAACATTATCTTAAGGATGATAATAAACATTAACTCGATGTACATTCCCGCTAGTGAAAAAAAAATCCATACCAGATAGAAAAGCTAAGACTACCTGAGTTCTCATGTCAGTACTAGTCTTAACCCAGTCTGTTTTCTAGACCAACTGCTTCAGAATTTTTTGGCCCCTACATAAAGTGCTCCCCCCAATAAATAAAAACAGTATCTAAGCTCACTGAACAAGTATTTGTAGTCTGGTTGTATCATACTCGGTTATCTGAAGCATCAGGTAATTTGCTGTTTTCAGGCAGGCAGAGGACAGTTCTTCACTCTGGGGAAACTGCAAGTACCGTTCTCAAAACAGCCATCCCCCTCCTTCATGCCACTCAGACAGAAACTCACCCTGTTGTTTTAGGGTGTTGTTCACCAGCGCCCTGGTAACCAGGAGGCTCCATCACCGTGTTCTAGGGCCTGCCCGCACACACTGTGCAACTGCAGCAGGACAGGCCGTTGGCTCTCGTTGCTCCCTCTTTAACGAGCAGATTTTTCAAGCCTGCAAACACTCAGACCAGCAACCACTAACTTTATCAGCTACCTCACAGAAGGAAGAGGGAAAAAAAAGCTTAGTATCTCTCCCATAGCTGAGGAAGCCATAAAAAAAAATTAGTAATAGAAGTTTGCTCTGGTCTGCCCATATCTCTAGATACCTCTGACCACAGGGACTTGTTGACTCTTTCAGCACCCGTTAGGAGCAGAGAGAGTCGCTTCAAAGTCTTGTCACAAAGAAATTAAGAATAGTCTGTTTGCCCATGGCAAGTATCTGTCTTGCAGGTCCTTACACCTCCTTCAATCTGTACAAGAGAAGCAAAGGTATGGGTGATTATTAGCTTTGATCTTGCTGCTTCTGACCCAACTACTGCATTGGGTACAATAGCTGGAGGTTTTCATCGATTTGGGACTAGATAGAAGCCAGTCAGCCGGGAACCAACACTGACAAGACAAATCCTGGCAGTTACAGGTAAGAAAGAGAAGCATCAGCATTTATGAAGTCTCCTTGAAGAGACCAGCCAATTGGAGGATATGCAGAAACAAGCGAGATGCCAGGCACAAATAGATGCCGTGGCACAGCTCTTATTTTGGGAAGGACTTTGTCAGAGTTGTTGTGGTTTAAGCGCTGAACCCAGGACAGAGTAATCCCTTCAAATTAATTAACATCTATATTCTGAAAGTCCACTTTAAATGCACACCTATCCCCTACACCAAGAACTATCACCCCAAAAGCAGTGCCAAATTTATCATCGCTATTATCACACAGATTTGTTTGTTGCACCATTTCCAGCTACTTGCAGATACCTGCAGTAAGTCCATGGGACAAGACCACAGTCTTGGGCACGTGTCACTGCACAGAGCCATTCCACTTCATTAACCCAGAAGAAAAACAAGAAAAAAAAAAAATTTAAAGTATTTCAAGAGAGTTTTCTATCAGGTTAGCGAGCTGGATCAGCTGGAGGTGTATCCAGAAAAGTGCCAGAACTGCCATAAAAGCAAGGGAAAGAAAGGCCGACAGGGCACAGGCACCTCCCCTTGAAGAAGCAAAAAACATCACATCACAGCCCAAATCGATCCAAGTTCACACCAAGACAGCACTGCCCCTGGACCATTTGGCTCTCATAATTAAGCTCCACTTTTTTTGAAGGTACAGTTTGCTAGAGGCTAAGCCAAATTGGCACAAGAATGATCTAGCCAGTGGCAAATAGGTAAAATGATGGCATGTTACTTGGGAAAGAAAATGACTCAACCCAAATCAAGTAGGAAGTTGAGAGCCAAGGAACAGCACTGCAGCAAAACAAGGCATCTGGAGCAGAAAAGCAGCCACAACAGGAATTCCCTTGTGACTAGACATGAAATATTATTACATAATTGCTCTGGGTGATTAAAACACAGCCTTCAACTAACCACTTCCCCCTGCGCCACCCCCAAGAGGTGGAACGATCTGGAACGCTGCGGGTGCCCACAGAGGGATGCTGTGCCGTCAACCTCTGCAATTTAATCAAGCCTCGGTCCTTGCCCATCATCAGCTTTTGGTGTCCATTATACAAATTAGCATTCAGTACAACAAACCACCCCACCATGTAATGCAATCGAACACAGTGGACAGGTCATCCTAGTAACGGAAGGAAAAAAACCAGCAACCATCAATCCCGTAACCAAGAGCTTCTGTGAAAACTTTGCCCCAAGATTACAGCTGGCTTTGCATATGGTCAGAAGATCCAGGCACTAAAGAAGTTAATGAGAGAGAAAAGTCCCTACTGAGTACACACTCCAACTTCCTGCTAGGCTTCATGGCTACGTATGTTTAGTTGTCATTATGTTGTGTATTGCGTGAACGCTAATAATTTACCTGAAGCATCACTTTGCAAATGAGTAAAGTGGGACCTCAGGGTTTCCCCCAAGGCAAAAAAGGAGAGTATTTCTCAGCGTCATTCCTTTGGACAGTGGTGAGATACACGGTCCGTTTAAAAGGCAGGCTTGTTTTTTATTACTAGCCTTTTGCCTTAAAGCTAGTTCAGGATACAGCTCTCTCAAACACTACACATGCACTATGTTTAGAGCAGTGTGATAATGGTGATGTTGTGACAAAGAATAGATGAAAATCCTCGAAGAAGCATTTAGCAGTGAAAAAGCCTTACAAGTGAATTGTCCTAAAAGAAGATACTTATGTTCAAACCAAGTTAAAGTCCAAGATTTATGTACTAAGTCAGGACATTAGCTCAGATGGGTGATTTAATATGGCCACTGGAATCCCTGTGGTTAAATTATGCATCTGACCTCTTCACTATATGAATTTCAACAGTGTTAAATAATAAGCGGTATGTCCTTTATTACCATTTCCAGTTCTAATGACTGGCAGCACTATAAAAAGCACCGCTCCCAGTGACTCAGCCAAGGAGGTCAGGATAATGGCAGCACCTAGCATGGCAATGCCACTCTCCATGGAAGGTGCAAGGCCACCCCTGCCTCCAGCAAAGCCTTAAAGACAAGCAGGGCTAAGCAATGCACACAGCAGGGCTGGAAACCACAAGATCTTCATTCCGTCAATCCCAGCAGGACACAGGATGGGAGCAAATGGGCACCAGGGAAGGGAGAGCTGAGAAAGCCTGGGCAGAGAGACAACATCTGATGAAGGATCTCCATTAGGAGAGAGGCTATAGAGATGGTAAACTTAACATAGTCAAACAACAGCTATCTGCTCCCGAGGAACAGGGCACAGTGAGGTCTCACGTGCATGTACATCAACAAAACACAGAGCAGGAAATACGCTTTGTGCTGAACGACCACAACTGTTTCATCATTTCTGCAGACAAAGCAACGATGGAGCATTCAGCAGTGATTAGCTTGGGCCGCTGAAGATGAGAACAACGGGATTTACTGGCCAAACAAAAGTGAATTTTTTATTAATATACTTTTGGCTCTCTTTACGATATTTCAATATAACCCCTGGCTACTACACAGATGAGTCTATATTAGACTAAAATTTAATAAAACTCTATTTAGAAAGATGAGAACATTGCATAATACATTACAGAAACAAATGTATTTTTGAGGGGAGTTAAGGGAGATCTGAACATCCAGTCTTCTGAATTCATCCAGGGCAGCTCTTTCTCACAAAGGACAGTGAAGATGCATGTAAGAGGAGTCAGCAGTTATGAGAATTGCTCCCACAGTATCAGAGCTCCTGGGGGTTTATATGAAAGTAAGTCCAAATTAAGCTACATTGACATTCTGCCTGGGTTTTTTTTCCTCTTTTTTCTTCAGTGGTATAAAAAGAGACAGCACAGCCACCCAGAAAACCCCCCAAACAAAACCAAAGCACAAACTAAGGCGGAATCCTGACCCCAAGAAAACAATCTAATTATAATTAGATGGGATTACAAATCAAAGCAAAAAAAGATGCCAAGTTTTTGGAAGCGAGCCTACAACAAAAATAAAAGGTCCGCACTGGAAAAACCCATAGTCTCAAAAGATGATTATTATTCTTTCTAATAGAAAACAAGACAGCAGGGACCACAGATGTTTATTTACCCCTTAAAATTGATCTGCCCTTTACCGCAAGTTCTTCCAAAGAACACTTTTTTTATTATTTTTAAAGAAGCATGCAAGATGGCAAACTAACTCTCCCTTGACCTTTTGTGGCCAATTTGACGACGACCTTCAAAAGACTCAAACATTTTTTAAAAAAAATTTTTTTGCAGTTTACACTAAAAAGAAACATTTCGAGATGTATTTTTTTTTTCCCCACACTTAAGCATCAGAGTTAAACCCTAAAACATATGAATAGCTCAGTCTCTGGTTATAAACAGAAAAAAATCTGCCTCTCTTAAATGTCAAATTTTATTATGCACTTCTACATCACAAACCATTCAAGTCCACTCTGTGCCTGTGTTTTTCTCAAGAAAGGAGCATAGCTGGGTTACTCTTTTTTTAATCCATTCTGGATTTAAGGTTTTGAGGGATTTGCCTTACCTGCTTTTTCCATTGCCCATGCTTTCAAGGGACACAAAGAGAAACCAGAATGATTTTCAACAATTAAATACAAACGTGTGCCAGCTACCCAAAGCACAATCATGCCAGTCATCTGATTATTGCTGCGTTTCTTTCTCCCAACTAGATAAGCACAGTTAATCCAACACACTGCTCCCAGGCAGGAAGTAATTTTTGCTGATCTTAGGGGGGGGTCTTGAGATTAAAGGAACTACTTTCCTGGTGTAACAGTTTCATTTTAGATTTCCAGGAGCTCCAGCTGCCTGTTCATCCCAAAGAGGCCCACCCACAGGCGGCAGGGCTTTCACAGGGCTGGTACCATACACAAGCCACAGCTTTCAGGTAAAATGGTTTGCGTGCGCTACTCAGCAAATATGAATTAAGAGCAGAAAGCGGTGCAACCCTCCTCGCTAGAAATTTTCTACCTTAGCTATAAACGTTAGGCAACACAAAAGAGCATGCACTTCTGCCTCTGGAGTACAACAACTTGTGTGAGACGTTCTTTGTTTTATTGTTCTACTGGAACAGTTACAAAGAGAACAAGTAAACAAAGAGAATTCAGCAGAACTTTGTCTCATTTTCCTCCTAACAGTGATCGTCTCATCAGCTTCCCCAAAAATCAACCTGCTTTTTTGTTTGTACGCCTGCGTTAGTACACTTGCACAAAGATACGGGATATCACCAGCAGAGCCTTCTCCACACCCCTTTCCCCTCACTCTGGCCCGCAGTCTTTCTCACAGACACCCATGACCAGAACAGAAGAGCTGCCGTTGCTGGGTCCCAAAGAGCCACCAAGGATCCCACATCAGAACTTCTAGCTCAGTGTCGCCCAGATAACAAACCCACGGCACGCACACCTGGAGTGACACCCTAGGACGGAAATGACTACAGGGATGCGAGATTTACTCCCCGTGGAAGGGTAACCCACAGGTCACCTCACCGATCCGCCGGCAGCACAAAACGGACAGAACTGCGTTGTGTCCAGCTGCTTCCCTCATCTTGGGATGAGCAGTGTGCCGACTGGGGCCAGGGCAGGGCCGAGGGGGTCCGTGAAGGCAGCACAGGGAGGGGGACCTGAGGGAAGCCGCCTTTCTCACCTTGCTCACGACGTTCTGGACGAGGCCCGCTCTGATGCGGTAGTGCCACTCGTGGCAGTCGCACTCGCTGGCGTTGCCCCCCGCCGGCGTGGGCAGCCCGGGCGGCGGGAAGATGCTGCCGTTATCGCTGCGGTTGGCGTGGCTCAGCGCCAAGGACCCGCTCCAGTTGCCCTGTCCGTCCGCCTCCCGGCACCAGAAGTCGGGCTGGTCCAGGAGGAAGGAGTCCGAGAACTTGCTGAAGCCGATGAAGAGGGCTGGGACCCAGGTGAGGAGCACCAGGGTCCGCTGGTACCTGCCGCCCAGCCCCCCGAGGAAGGGGAGCACGGAGCCGTCGTAGTCGAGGAGCAGCGGACTGCAGGCGGCGGCGGGCGGCGATGGCACCGGCACCGCCTGGATCTCGGCCCCGGCGGAGCCCGCGGCGGGCGGCCCCGGGGGGGCGGCGGCGCCCCCCCCCCGGCTCCCGGCACCGAGCCGTTCTCCTCCGGCAGCGGTCGGCCCCCACCGCCCGCCTCGCGGCGCCGGTCTATCGCCATCCAGCCGCCCGGGGGGGTTCACATAGGGGGGAGCTGGGGCAGCCCTGGCTCCCTCGCGAGTCCTTCCTTCCTTCCTTTCTTCCCTCCCTCTCCTCCACGCACACACACACCTTACAACGTAATATATTGCACACACGCTCCTAGCCGGACCCGGCAGGAGACGGATGAAGGGGCGGGGGGGAAGGGAAGGAAAAGAGGAGAGGAAGGAGAGGGGCGAAGAAAGGGGGAGGCACCGAGCGAGCCCCTCGCTCGCTCCCTTCCTCACCCGCACCCTGCGGCCACGAACCGCTGCAGCTGCCGGCGGTGCCCCCCCTCCCCTTGCCTGTGCGTCAAGCTGCACTCATCCCAGCTCTCCCTTCCCCCCTCCGAAAGGCACCACAGAAAATAAAAGGAAGGATCCAGCCGGATCCGAGCATGCAATGGGCCAAAGGAGAGGGAGGGAGAAAGAGTGGGGGGAGAAAAGGAAAAAGAAAAACCGCCGCCACCACCACCACCCTGCGAACCAAAGCCTGCAACAACAAACCAAGCAAAACCGGTGCAGCAAGGCTCTACGAACACGCCTCCTCTCCCGGTTTTGGTGAAGAGGAGGAGGAGGGAGAGGGAAGGCAAAGGAAGGAGGAGAGGAAAATAACAGTTCCCGACGCGGCTTCCCCGCTTCTCGCACAGCTAAGGGTCCCCCTCCGGCCGCGGCAGCAGCGGCGGCGGCAGCCCCCAGCACCCCCCCGCCGGCCCCTCGCAGCCCCGCGTCCCGCACATCTGTCTCCGCAGCAAGGGGCCCCGCCGGCCTCTCCGCGGCCCGGACTGCGGGGACCGCCGCCGCCGTGCGCCTCCCGCGGCAGCCCGCTCACTCGCCGATCCGACCCGCGCCGTGCCGCCGGCCGCACCTCCAGAGGCGGGCAGCCCGCCCGGCCCCTCTCCCTCCGCCTCCCGGCAGCCCCCACCTGCCGGCCCGGCCCCGCCGCCGCCGCCGCCCCCCGCTCCGCCCCGCGGTGCCGGGCGGCCGCACCTGCTCCCGCAGCGCCGCGCCGCCGGCCCGGCTCGGCCCCCTCCAGGGACCCGCCGCCGCCGGGGGCGGGACGGCGCCGCGGGGCGGGGAGGAAGGGAGGTGCGGGGCCGGGCTCCGCGCCGCCCCGCGGCCGCGCTCGACCGGCGGGCAGGTACCGGAACGAGTACCGGGGCGGGCGGGGTGAGGGCCAGGGATGGGATTTGCAGCGCGCTGTTATTTCCATATCAATTATTTACGCGGTATGGCTTTAATAATGCAGCGCAGCTACAGCTGGCGGGGCTGGAGGCACCGCGGCGGGAGCAGCCAGTGGGGACCGAGGAGGGGAGGCCGGAGCGAGGACAGACCTGCCGGGAAGAACCCGCAGTTGAAGGGAGCATTTGTGAGATCCGGAGCGATGTGAGGTGTACCTGTGTTGCTTCAGTCAGCCTGTAGAATCAGTACCCACTTAAAAAAATTAAATCATATCAACACCTTGTGTTGATTGTAAAACAGACATTTCAAATTTGTGAAGGTTATTTTTACGTTAAACTAAATTTACTTCAGTGTCTAAATGTCTCCAACTATTTTCATCATGGAGCATAACCCATGCATTACTGAACTGAGCGGTTATTTTTTTCCTTTGTGAGAAGGGAGAGACAACAGATCAATACACGCTTGTGCACATCAACATGGCTAGTGAGCAGAAGATACTTGCATGCATTAGAAGAGGACTGGCATCATTACTGAATATAAATGGAAGAGCAAGTTGCTGGTGGATTTTCATTTACTTGAGACGACCTCTGTGAGAGAGTACTACTGTGCATCTTTCTCCCTTTAGCTCCTTTTCTTAAATAGGACACCAAAAAGATTTCCAATCTACTGGTGGCTTCTGGATCCCTTTTGTAGGGCTTTCTTCGGCACTGCTAAGAGGGATGCCCGGCACCAGAGCAGCCCTCAGCTGTTCCTCATAAGACTTGTGCTCTAGGCCCTTCACCAGCTTTGTTGCCCTCCTGTCTGATCTAAATATTCCTGGGTGAAAGGAGAACCTCCCTGCCTGGGAAAGTCTTCTCTTCCTCTTCCTGTGTTGCAGCACCCTTTTACATCTGATGACTATTATCATGTCCCTGTGCCATGTTTTCAATATGACGACCAGCTGTAATTTGTCCTCTTCTGCTGTCTTCTTGGCCAGGGATTGCCCTAGCTCTCCTCTGGTTTCCCCTCAGCTGCTGCCTGCTGTACCCCAGCCTTTGCGTGTGCAGAGTTAACCCTGCTTGCAAGAGCAACTCCTCTTCTTGCTTCTCAGACACATTCTGTGCTTTCCAAGCAATGTTTTAGGAATATTTTGAATTCTCATTTCATCTTTCAGTGTACTTGCAAGTTGCCCCCCAATTAATGCCATCTCTGAAG